>NC_088621.1:1662500-1962500 GCF_036013475.1 Columba livia
AAAGAATCTCAGTTCCTACACCACATCCTGAATCAGAACGTACACTGATTTAAGCACCTGGCTAACAAGCTGGGAGGCTCCAGCTTTGGGCTCTTCATCAGATGCTCATTAAAAAGCACAGCCTGCCTTCTGCTTTTAGAATTGTGACTTAATCAAAAATGCCTTAAATCTGAACCCAGTCCCCAAAGAAAGGAACCGAGGATTTCCGTCCATCCCTGGAAAACTTGGCCTTAGCTTTCCCACCAGTGATATTTTACACCCTGCTTGCGGCGGTGAAGATGCTTTTAAGAAAGCGTTTTCTAAGTAATAAAACGTCCCCAAGTACGGGGATTAGACATAATCCAATTCCTTTATCAAATAAAGATGCCATCGTGGCCTTTGAAATATAAAGGAAGAAGTTCCCTCACTGTTTTCCATCTCACAATTATATCACATAACACGCTTGCCAGCGGCTTGGCCGGCGCCGCAGACACATAATGAGAGCTGGAAAGGGCTCGGCCTCCCGCGCCACCTGCTCGCGCTTCTGCATCATCTGGCGAGAGCAGGATTAATCCCCACATTTGGATTTTCCATCTGCATTGCATCAAAGGTAACCCCCGTCAGTCCCCAGACACAACCCGTGTGTCAGAGCAGGAAATACCCGGCGTTGCCGCAGATTCTGCTGTGACAAATGCAATGCTTTCTTTAGGGGTCTGTTTGTTTAATTAAATTTTACGCACGGATAAAATGTTTTGTGAAATTTCCACTATGGGGTGTTGTAATTAAAATTGGTGAACTCGATACAGTCAGGCAACTCTTGTAAAGCCGTCTTTGTCTGCTATGTGAACAGCAGCAGCCCTGCAGTCGGGGTTTGCTGCTGGATGCCAAGCGCTTCCCAAACTTGGAGCGATGCTCCTCGGTTGAGAAGGGCAGCTGGTTAAACGATGAGGAAACTCCTCTCGACAAGATTAAAAGAACATAGAAAAAGGAAAGGCAAACCAAGCCAAAAATAACGCCACTTCGAACTCCAGAAAACCTCCAACTTCTCTTCAGTGCTCAGGAGCCACCACGTTTTCCAAACCGATCATATTTCCCCTTCGCTCCAAGCCCTGTGCAGGCGGCAGTGAGAAGGGTCCTGCCTGAGGACGGCTCCCAAAGGGCATTTCAGCAGCCCAGCCAGCACATGTGCACATGCTACACCAACCCCGAACAAACGAGGAGAAAAATCACAGCAACGGACTCAAATCATAAGCAATCAGAATACACGTTGCACCCGTTTACTTCAAAATGAAATGTGGTGTGAAATAGAAACCTTGTGTTCAAGACGTGGGTCCAGGTGAGATGTTCCCTAAAGAACCGGCTGTTTAACATCAACCTCCATTCTCTTTGACATTGATTTTTGCGTCTAAGTCTCAGTGCAAACCCATGAATCAGCCCATGCATGCTAGGAGGGTGAGAAATACAACTAAAAATATTATTATGATCCTTTTTCTGGAGCTGGCAGCAAAATCTCAGTAAGTCACTAAAAATCAGCGGAGGAAATGCATTCCCTTGAATTTTGCTCCACCCTTTGGTAGCAGAGATTATGTAAAGAAGCCCTGCAAGGGACTTGTGTTACAGAGCAGGGTTGGTGGGAATCAAGGGCACATTGGTGAGCGCAAAGCTTTTCCTTTCTCATCACTGACCTATTTCTCTGTCATTTTATCCGCGCGAGTCGCAGCCCGGGCACGGGACAACAGCCCGATGTGAATCGGCGTAGGGGCTATTCGCCACCTGTTTGAACTGTCAAGTTATGTGGGAAAGCATATCAATTAACGGCCGTGATTATCTCATCAGACTTCCCATCTGACAAAACAGTCCCCCCCTTTGCAGCCTAATCCCCCGGAAAGGCCGGGCCGGTGCCCGCGCCCCGCTCGGCGCTTTGCCGTGCGCAGCCGAGGAGTTTCACCCTGCAGACAGCAGGGATCTGGGTTCAATTCCCAGGAGCCTCCTGTGTTCCCTTAGAGCTTAAAAACCTGGGACAGCGGCCAGGAAAAAGGACCTTCCGTGACCCGCTCTAAACCCCGAGGAAAGTTACACAAACTCTTTCACGCTTCGCTGGGATCGCTGCGGAGGAGTTGGCCAAAATAATACTTTCCCTTGTGTTTGCCTACCTTATTAAATATCAATTAATATTTATGGAAGTTTATAAACAGTGCGGCTTCGGTTTCAAGGGTGCTTAGAAATCTGATCTGCTCCTCCTTTCCCTTCCCCCGGCAGCATTTCTCCTGCTCAGTGCTGCATGGTGAGACCCCCGCTCCCCCGCAAAGGGACGGGGCTGGGGGGCCCTGGGCACTCCCTGCCCTGAGCCCCATCCCTGCAGCCCCCCAGGGCACCCCCAGACCAAACAACCTGCTCATCCCTCCCAGGACCCCCCAACACCCTGCTCAGCCCTCCCGGGACACCCCCAGACCAAACACCCTGCTCAGCCCTCCCAGGACACCCCCAGACCCAACACCCTGCTCATCCCTCCCAAGGCCCCTCAACACCCTGCTCATCCCTCCCAGGGCCCCCCAACACCCTGCTCAGCCCTCCGAGGGCACCCCCAGACCCAACACCCTGCTCATCCATCCCAGGGCACCCCCAGACCCAACAACCCGCTCATCCCGCGAGGCTGCAGCAGCACAGATGGGCACCAGACCAGGATCAGGATTTATACCAAGTAATCTGTATTTATTGTAAGTCCATTCTCTGCGCCCCCCTCCCCCCTTTTTTTTTTCCCCTATTGACACACTACTTTGTTTTAAATTATGTTTAATTTAAAGGATTTTTCTGTACCCTTATTTCCTAGGAAGAAGCTTTCTAAAAGGCTCCTGCTGATTAATTGTTGCTGGGCTCCTGCCAAGTGTTGGAAGTTTTACATGTAAAGAGAAAATACGTCTCTCTCTCTCTCTCCCCGCTTGCCCATGCCTTTGCTGTTTGGTACTTCAGTCTATTTTACAAACATATGGCCTGTCATTCAAGCCAGAGAGCACCATCCTGCTGTCAACATTTCCCTCCCCATCACAAAGATTAACACGGGAGGCCGTGTTCTCGCCTCTCACCCCCGCACCGCGCTGCTCTTTGCCACGCAGCGAACGCTCCCGCAACAACCAAACCAACAACCACATCATTCCTGCTCCTGCTTTCACTCCTCTGCTTATTTTGACCGGGTAAAGCAACACAGCAGATGTTCATTGCCCCATTTTTCACAGACCCTTTTAAATTTATTCTTTATTATTTGTAGCAACTTGGAATATTCAAAATTTAATGATATTAACAAATAAGGGGTTTTTTTGCCTGTCCTTGGCTTACCCTTCACAAGGAGCCGAGTACTGCAGTTACTACAGTAAGGTTTGACACCGCTATAGCAGCAGCTATAAAATATCATACAGCTTGGTCTCCTTTTATTTTCCAAACGCAGCCCACGCTTTGCAGTTATTTCTGCAGCCCAAGTTTCACCTGCATGGGACCAGGCGCCTCTTCGGGGGAGCTCCACATCTGCTCCAGCCCTGGCCCAGCTGGGCCAAGGCGCAGCTTATCTGGCCAAGGCGCAGCTTATCTGGCCACCGATCGCAGGGAGAGCCGAGGGCGAGCAGGTGAGAGGGTGTTGGGTTCAGTGCATCCCAAACCCGTGCGCTCAGCCCTTGCAACCTGAGAGTTTCACAAGAGGGGGATTTAGGGTTGGATTCCCTTCCCGGCTTCCAAAAATAAACTTATGCGAGAAGGGTTTAAAAAGCAACATTCATTAGAGGGAAAACCTGCTACATTTCTGCAAGCACATGGACTGTGCATGATAGCAAGGAATAGCCAAGAAAAAGACACAAACCAAAACAACCCGCACTAGCAAATAAAGCCCTTAATCTCACGCACGGTTGCTATTTTTCACTCTTTTTCTCCATATTCACCTCCCAAACCTATCGCCATTTAACGTAGAGAAGTAGCTGTGATGTTTTAATAGCTCAGATCAATAGCAACCCCCTCCATCTTTCTCTTTTTTAACCTCCAAAATTATTTTAGGCAAGGCTAGGTTCATTTTCTCCTTATTTATTTATTACTTAATCGGTAGAGAACCCTTGAGGCAAAATAGCCTCGTCTGCAAGAAAGATCAGGTGCCAGAAGCAGCAAAGGCAGAGCTACAAATCAGCATGCAAACCAGCACCAGGGATCCCAACCGGCACATGTGCTATTTGCTTACATTAGTTAACACATTCAACACGTATTTTAAACAGAACACTTGTCTATAAGAGCCACAATACGGAAGGGCAAGGAGTTGTTTCCAAACCATGATACAAATCAGGAAAGGCATTTATGCAGGGAAAGCTCATCCATCCCAAACAACACTCTGCAATTAATTTTTGCCTTGTTAACACGTTCTGTGAAAGACGCCCTGTCTACCCATTCATACACGCCTCACCTAAATCTTTAGCTTTGTTATTGTTAATTATTATTTACACAATTCTGCTCACTCTGGAAGTGGTTAAAAGATGCTGAATGAGCCTCTATGCGAGAGGAACAACTTCTTCTGCAGCTCATTAACAAAGATTGCCCAGATCTTCTGCCCCATTTCAGGCCCGAAGGGACAAACGGGCAGACGTTGTGCAGATGGGGTTTCTGTGCTCCATAAAAGAGGGGTGGTCTCACCCTCTGCTCGCACCCCCGGAATGTGACTCGGTGTCACCAACCCTCCGTGGGCTGGAGGGACATCGGGACCTTTTTCTGCTCGAATAAACCTGGCCGTTCAAGTGAAACATGCAAAACTTGCTAACTTTTCAAATACGGTGTTTGATGTCAGAGGTTTTCTGAATCTGTATTTCTCTAATTCCAATGATTAAAGGATTCTCTCATTTCTTGTCCTCATCCCTAGGTAGGGAGACAGGTAAGAGATCAATCAGATAACCAGCATTAAGATGTCACTTTGACAATAGCTCCTTCTGGATGGTGAAAATAGCAAAGACTTGGACGATAGATCTGGGCTGAGAAATGAGTCCCCATGTCACGGGCTGGAAGATGGCAGCTGGATAACACGATATTGTCACACTAAGGACACCTAAAAGAAGAGGGAAGGGAGGAATCGGCTACCAAAGTGGTGACACGTCCCCACAAAAATGACAAGGACGGGGACTCCGAGGAGGTTCGGCTGAGTAAACCTGGTAACGCAGCATTACCGAGGGGTGTGGAAGTGTCTACAAACTTAAGGCTATACGTCTGAAGGTACATTTCTTTAACAAATAGTTTTGTTGTCCGGAGATATTTACAGCCTGTGTTGGCAGCGTTGCAATAACCCCACGGTACGGGGCTGCTTATGGAATAAAATTACTCGCCTTAACCAAGCATAGTGCACATTTTCAAGAGCCGTTGTCCTGTTGAAAAGAGCGCCTTGCTGCACGCTAGGACTTGATTTAAGGTCGTGCAAAACTTGCTGCTTTCTGCTCCCTGTCGTTACTGGGGATCCTGTCCCGGTGCCAGGGATGCTCACGGCAGGACTGGACTCACCGTACCCGGGGTCACCCCGCGGCTCAGGTCAGTGTGTCCCCAAAGGCTGGAGACAGCAGAGACCTGATTTTGCAGGGATTTGTGCACAGGGATGAACTTTAGCCATAGAGGGAGATCCTTCTGCTCTCAGAGCAAACCCTCCGTGGGACACGAGCACATGTAGGACCGAGAAGCTCACTCAGATGTGTGTTTTCCTGGCATGAGTGAAAGCCAGAGGACACCCCAGAGCTCAGTCCAGCATCTCCTTTGGGCGTGGATTTTTGTTATGCCTGAACGTGGCCCGAAGCTTCTGCTCCTGAATTCCAGACATTATCCCAAGAGCCTCCTGCAAGACCGGAGGGAGCTTTTCTAAACCAACACGGGCCGTATCTCAAGTTTGTAACAACGGTGACTTAAGAACTTTCTGTATTTCTTTCAGTGCATCCGTGATGTTTCACATGGATATGCACACATATATGGAGAAGCAAGAAACATGCAGAAAATGGGAAATTCTCAGGAGGAAAACTGAGGCGGGATGAGAAAATTTATCAGAACTATAGGAAAAATTACAAGTTTGTGAACAGCAGAGGATGAATAAGAGCCAAGAGCTGGCTGTTTGAACCAGGGTTTTCCATGACCTTTGCTCATTGTGTCCTCCAGGGAAGAGGAAAAAGGAGCAAAACATAGTTAACAGTTAATCGCACAACCCCAAACTCTCCCTCAAAGCCCTTTTCGATCGCAAAAGATACTCTTCTCCCAGTTAATAAAAGCTTACCCCAAAATCCCACCACTGATAGCATCAACCGCCAGCCTGCGATGCCGGAGTGACCCAAAGCCCCCGGGTCTGAGTCCCGCTCTTAACCCCGGAGTATGAAAACACTTTGCGTGTGACCTGCCGATTGATTTACAGTACGGCGAGGGGACAGTGGATTAACGGTGTGCAGAGCTGGATCAGCTTCCACGGTGGAAAACAAGCTCAGCCTGGTTTAGATCCAGGCGTGGGAAAATTCAGCGTCACCTTCCCCAAAGCTCATTCGCCACTTATGCTCCAGGGGTTTGCTTTTATTTACAGCAGCGCAATCAGTTGATCACCCGTCTCGAGTAAGTCAGACACCCCAATCTGGATGCAGCTCTGCTCCACGTTCAGTGAGCAAAAATCACAGCGTTATTTTGGTTGGAAAACACATTCAAGATCATTGAGTCCGACCGTAAATATATACATAAATACGGCAGAAAAAAAATCACAGTGATCCAATCAAGGTGATAAGGTGACATCGTAACGGAGCAGAGTTTGTCCAAAGGTATCGAAGTGAATTAGTTCTGCTGGAATAAATAAATAAAGCGGATTGCGCCATTTCATTAGCACCATTTATAGCAAAGAGACAGCTGGGATAAAGTCTCTGCCAGCAGCTCCCACAAACACCTCACACCTTTTTTCGGAGGGGATGCAGAACAGCACTGACAATCCCCAGCCAAGATTACATTTACCCTTGGGGGTCTCTAAAGAGACTTTTGAAAAACACTTCATTTTTCCGGCTTTGGGAATGATCAGATTTCACAAATCACCAAGCCCTTCAGTACCTGTTTCCTTAATCCCCCTGAACGCCCTCCTGCCCAGCACAGCTCCTGCTTTGCTGTTATTATCCCCGGTATCCTGTCCGGGGGCCATGTGCAGCGCGCACAGGCTCCGCCTGTTTCAGGTTTGCCTTTCAGGCGGCATTGCCTTCCCTCTGCTCCTCCGTCCTTCCACTAAAGTAAGAAAACACAAACCAACCGGCTCACTCCGAGCTGTCCGGAGCAGCACGTGGCACCGGGAACGAGGATGACACTGCCAGGCACACAGAGAGCAAACCTGGGCACAGGACAAGGACGTGGGGAGGCAGCCGAGCTGGGGACATTGCACCTCCCCACCCACGGACCCTCCGGACACAGACCTGCGTGATGCCCTTTCTCCATATGCAGGTTATTTGAACACTTATGACAACTGAACCAAGGACGCTGCTGCTGAGTGTTGCTGTTCCTCAGGGAGCATAAGGATGTGACATCGAATCAAGGTGGCCCAGCCCATGCTGGTTCATGAAACACAGGGCCAATGGCACAGGGGGCCGGGGCTCCTCTTCCCCCAGGAAAAAGGGGCACAGTGGTGTCGTCCCTGTTTGCTGAGCCGCTGCAAGGGCCTGTCACCGTCACCGTCCCTGGGAGGAGGACAAGCCCTGGCAGACCCACTGCAGCTCACCCGGGGGACACGGCGGGTTTTTTCCACCCAGCTGTACTAAGAAGGGGACACTGATCCCATCTCATTGGGGCCTAGAAAACCCCACCGGCAGATTTGCTTTCAAGTTGTTACTAAATGAGGCCAGAGAACAGCTACCGGCATCGGCAAACAGCTCCAAAATAAAACGGGCTCCTTCCTCCTCCATCCCTGGCTCCGTGCAGCCTCTCTGCGCTGGGAGCAAACCCCTCCTTCAGCACGGACGGCCCCTTCCCGGCCTCCCCGAGGCTGGTGAAACACCGGCGGTGGTGAAATTTGGCAGAGGCGCGCACCGAGAGCATCCTCCCGCAGCCGCTGTGCGCATGTGCCGCGCACGCAGCCACACCATCCATCCAAAGCTGATACGTCTCTATCTGAAGTGACACAGGCAACAAAAGGGATGTCCCCCCCGCCACCTGTCCCCAGCTATTGAGTGATACAGATGGGCAGTTCGGGAGGACTGTGTGCACACAGGCAGAGATGCTCTCATGTCCTTTGACCCTTCGTCCCTCCATCATGGGAGATCTATAACATTTACAATCCAAAAAACAAAAGAGAAGGGAGAGTAGGGCCAGAATTCATCTTCCAGGCTGACACCTAGCGTTAATTAACGACTTAAAAATCAATGACATAAGGGACAGGCAGCAAATGACACCTCCATGCAGAGCCTGTCTGCTTTCAGGAGCAAGGAATAAACAGCTTTGACACACGCCATACAGGGGGACTGGGAGGAGCGGCACGGCCGGCACCCCCAAACACCCCAAATTCCCCCACTTCATTCTTTCATTTTCCTGCTGCCAAAGCGCCTTGTTTGGGCTTCCCGTGAGGATGCTGCTCCCAAAGGTATGAGAGGCTTCATGTGTTCTAAAGCTGAGGAAGCAGCAAAAGCACTGGAAGTTCTACGTGGGAGATGCATTTTAAAAAGCTGTCAGAGATGTTTTCTGCTGCACATTTTGGGGGACAAAAGGCTGGTGCCCTGCACCCCCCAGCCCAGCCTGATCCCAGCCCACAGCTCTGGGCTCGCTCCAGGCGTCCCCAGCGCAGGTGAACGTCAGGCAGCTCCATCTATTGTCCATTTTAACAGCAGACGGCGTCCCCAGGGCTCCTTTCTGGTTAGGCTGCCTTTACGCCCATGCATCTTCACCCTTCAGTGAAATTGCTTGTGCTACACATTGCGTGGGACAACCCGGGGCCAGCGGGTTCTCTTTAGACCTCCAGGAAAAATGAACTGTGTGAGTGGCCGGAGCGGAGCCGCTGGTGGCACTGGGTGTCTTGTCCCCAGCCTGTCCCCAGAGCTCACCGCGTCTCCCACAGCCACCTCAGACCAGAAACGGCAGAAGGGAATCACATATTGACTTTAAATTGGGAAAATACCATCGTATTTACAGACAGGCTTCGGTGTTTAGCTCACAAGCCTTCAGGAAGGCTTGTTCGTTACTTCCCGAGTAGGTGAGGAAAAGAACCATAAAATCATTTGGATTTGAAAAGACCTTTAAGTTCGAGTCCAACCATAAATATATATACAAAAATACAGCAGAAAGGAAAAATCACTACACAGAAGAGGCCCACACTGCACCACGCTCCTCGTGGGCTCACGCGGCGGAGCATCCCTGCCTCATGTGCACCAAGCAGCAGGTAAACTGAGAGCAGGAGGCGACTGATGCTGAGATCAAGGCCGGTGCCACCGGCGAGGCCGCAGCTCGGCTGGCCGAGCCACTCGGGCACTCGTGGCAGAGAAGGTGCCGGGGGACACGAGCGGCTCTGCCCCCGTTAGACGCAGCACGAGCAGCCTCAGACTGCAGCTCCCCTGTAATCCACGCCATGTGCCGTTCTGCAGCGTCATCTAGTTCAAAGAAATCAACCCAGCGTGCACGGGATCCTCAAAGGCAAAGGGTGTAGGTGCGACTCCCAGATGCTGCCTGTCCCCAGACCTCAGTCCCCGCTGCCACCAAACTTCTGTGCAGGAGCCACCGAGGGACGGTCCCGAGAGCAGATGGTGTGCCTTTCTATTTCCTTTTTTTCCTTTTTGAAGAGCAAACCTTTCTAGAATACTAAATCTTACAGGAGCTGTAAATGTCAAATTTAAATTCATACTTTGTACCACCTTTGATTTCAAAGAGGATTACACCTATTCGCTGAAAGCAAAGCAACACCAAAGCTACATGAAATGGAATTACGACTACTTAGGCCTTTTTCTATTGCCTCTTTATATTGTTAACTCCTTCCAATTCATTAAGTCTAATCCTTATTAGGCTAAGTAACACACATCTGAATAGACAGGACTGGACGCAGGAGCATATGTGCCTTTTGTATCACTTCCTGGTTAATCCCTCGCCCGGGGAGGGACAGACACAGGAGCGGTGGCCGGCCCTGGCCCGTGCCACCCGGCGGGGAGCAGCGCTCGGGCCACCGAGCCACCTTTGTTCAGCAATCTGCTCCAGCGCCCGTCCTGCAAACCCGCCGGACTCGGGCCGTCCCGCCGCTCCAGACACCGATTCCTAAGGACATCCTGACAAAGCGGGAAGTTGTGCAAGGTGGGGAGGGAGGGACGTGAAAGAGATGCATTTGTAAGGGAAAAAAAGAGCATGTTTCCAGTTTGCCATCTCTGTTAGGAAAAACCTCCCAAAAGCAGCCCCAGCCACTGCGTTTTCTCCACCCCTGGGCTCCTCCTGCTCTGTTTGTGGACTTGCAGCTCAACCACACGACCAGGGAAGGGCTGAAAACCGACCCCCTTAGCAGGGCTTGGGGGCACCGGGGGCGCCCACCTCGCACAGACAGGAGCATCTCGCACGTTTAAAACCTGGCTTTGCAACAGAAAGGAAATCAACTCCATGCTGAGCTACGTCTACAGCGGTGGTGTCTCTCTGCAGAAAAACAAGGTGTATAGTTCCGCGTTCCCAGGCAAGATATAAACCAAAAACGACCTGCATGGAAGTCAGCAGAGTCACACAGCAGTGAGTGAGACGGGAATCAGACAAAGTATATAAAATAGATATTTATACAGCACCAGTGTTGCTCATAGTGTTTTAAAAACAATAAAGCAGCAGCTTATATAGTCTCTTGCATATTGCGGACATGAAATAAAGCCAAGGCAGGAGCTAGAACATCTAATTCCCTGGCTACAAGGAAGAGAGAGTGATTCAGGTTTACAGGGTGCCATTCAGTTTTATGACAATATCTCCTAATACAGCAGGTTTATCAATTGAGCAAAAAGGCACGACGGGGTGTGTTATTATTGGAGCCTAATCTCACGCCTCGGGTGTGTTGTGCGAGGCACGAGGGCAAAAGGCCACACCACTGTGTGATTATCCAACAGCAATGCTCACTCAGGACGCCGTGTCTGGATTATCAAGTGGATTGGCTTAGGTTTTAAAATGAAACGTTAACATTTGTCGCTTAGGTTTCAGCTGAGGATGGATCTCCCCGCTGTGGGGATGAAGTATGAGCAGCACAGGGATAGCGGAGAAGCAAATATCCTGCTCGGTTTCCTTGGGTCTCCTCTTTGTGGGTGAGGCTGCCCGTGGCCTCGGGGAGCTGTGGTGCATCTGACCAAACGCTTATGAGAATAAAGCATCTTCCTGGGCCGCAGGAACGAGCTAAGACATATAGTTAGGCATGCAAACTGAAAAGTACAAGTTGTGTCGCTGCTCCAAGTCTCACTGAGCAGGTCTCCAGTAAATGAAATGCTCCTGCTGAAGGACGGGATGTTCTGAGCATCCCCAGGAGCCCTGGCCATGGAGGAGACCCCTGCGGGCATCGTCTTCCCCTCCAGAAAATAGAGCTGAGGTCCTGCTTCTCCACAGAGGTTCCTGAGGCCTAAGAACCCGTCCGAGACCTCAGGCACGCACGCTGGGTATCACACTGGGTATCACTTTGGGCATTACATGGCACCCGTGCAAGAGACTCACCGGCGTATAGATAAATTGCTCCCTGCTGGATGGGTCCCATTTACACCAGTGGGATCCGGGGCACATGCTGCGTACCCGGAGGGAGAACAGTACCCTACAGGTTTTAATTAGCACTCTACTAGCAGCAAAGTTCCTGTCTATTGTCGCTTAATTACTGTGTATCTACCCCAACAGACATTAAGCTTTCCCTATGACCTCTCGCTCTCTACACCCTTGTCATTCTCTCTCTCAGAGCCCCGTGTGACACTGGGGAAACGTGGAGCAACTTCTTAATTAATTGGACTAATTAGTCTCCTAGATGGCTGGACAGCTGGACCCTATCTCCTCCCCGATCTCCACGTGGAGGGAACAATCAAATCGCGGTTTGTTTCTCCAGAGTTGACAAAGTCTCGGCGCTGCCCGTGATCTGGTTCCTATTAACCCGACTCCCCTGAGAGCGCCGGGGGATGAAGATGTTTTCCCTCTGGCTAATGAAGCCCGCGGCAGGACCGCGCTAACGCCACAACAGCGCCCGGCGGCCCTGGCAAGGGTCAAGGTTTCCTCTCAACCCCTTCCCTGTTCCACAGGGTTTATAACATGGCTGTAAAACTTTGCTCTGGCTTGAAACCCTCCCTCCTGGGTCCCAGCCCCACACCGTAATTCTTTACACCTTCCAAAAACACGTTTGTACCATTTTTCTTTTAACCCTTTCAATCAAACCTGATTTTTAAAAAGTCCGCTATTTGGTCCTGCCAAAAGGGTCTTTTTCTCTTCTGTATCTATGTGCACAGGCAGCCCTGTCGCATTCTGGGGCTCCATCCTGACACCCCAACACCCATGTCCTGGGAGCAAAGCACCTCCCTGCTCCTCTTGCTCAGCCAACAGCGGCACTTTCCATTCACACAAAGGTTCAGACAATGCCACAAGGGCTAACCTGCATGGCTGGATTCTTTCTGTAATTCTCAGAATGGATGGATTTTTACCAGTTTTCAATGCCTTTCTGCCTTTAGAGAGCCCAGAAGTACCTTTGATTCACAACGGGAACGCAGGGAATAACTGGTCGGGACTGTCAATAACACGAGAAAAGCAAGAGGAGCGTGGAGCCAGCGCAGGGTGCGGGCTGGGGACGGGCGGCAAGAGGCCACGGGCTCTGTCACTCCCCTTAACATGAATTAACGCAACACGTGGAGGTCTGCGCTGGAGAGCGGGAGCACGTCGGAGCCTTCGCGCTTGATGGATAGCTCTCGGGCACAAACACACCCCGCTCGCTCCTGTTTGTGCTAGTACAGATGTCTATGTACGTTAATCTGTCATCAACCGATACAAAACGAGGGACTGAGTGACAAATCTTAAAGTAAAACTGTGTGTGGTTCACTACCAGGGCTAGAAAATCAGGGGAAAGGAGGCAGTTGGTAAAATACTCTCTGCAATACAAGTTTAACTTCTTGAAGCGACACAGCTCAGCGTGGGCTGTCAGGACATCGGGCTCGGCCATTACCCCATTTATCCACACTCTGGGTTCAAACTTTGCAAATGAAGCTGTACAGACGTAAGCAAAGACGCAGTTAAGTGTGTGCATGGATCTCTGCTCCAGCGGGGCCCTGGGTCCCTGCACCCAGCACCCACCTTCCCGCTCCGGATCAGATGTTCCCACTGATCCTGCTCCTGCCTCACCTACTTCTGCAGAGACAGGTGTTGATCAGAAGGGAAAGTCACGGTTTCCATACGCTTTTGCCACGCATCCACGCGCTACAAATCAGCGAGAAAACAAGATAAAAACGTTTTCTATTTCTAGAGAATTTTTTTGCAATTCTCAAATTTTTATTTTAATTCTCGGATTTTATTTCTGATTTGCTAGATGCGAACTCCACCTAGAAGCAAAGAAGGGGATTTTTTTCTTTCACCCTGTCTATATTATTTCCTTAGGGGGTACAAGGTGCTCTCCCTAAATGACACAGCTTTAAAAGAAACAGGGAACAGCGTGTATCCATCTGGAGACTGAAAGCAAATACACTCGGTGCATTTTGGAAGTGAATTCCAAACAGCGAACGATGCAGCGGGAGGGAGATGCGCGGCAGCCTCGGTAACTCGACAGAGGAGCAAAGGAACCGTCAGCAAGGAGCAGCAGCCACAGAAACGATGGTTATTGAGCACTGATGCAGGCACAGCATAAGAAACACTTTCCAGAGCAATAAAACAACCCAGGCTTCATTTCCACCGGCACAGAAACCGTGCGCTAGGCGGGCTCTGGCTTTACCAGCACCCAGCCCACGGGCAGGGCTCAGATAATTTGGTTGGAAGGAAAACAAGCAGCAAGAAAAGCACTTGCCCAGCACAAACACACACCCGACACGTCTCCTCCCCTTCTACGGCAGTTTGCGAAATTGTCATTGGGACTCAATTAAAATAAATTAGCAAGCACATCTGGGCAGGCTCTTCCCTCCTGGTCTCAGCAGGCGGGAGCTCAGGAACTTTCCTGAGTAGCAGAAACTGAGCAGTGGAACAGAAAAAGGAGGAACTGAAGTTCCCCGCGCTGCTCAGGAGCCCAGCAAACCTCATCCCCATCCGTCCCTACCTCCCCTCGCTTGCTTTAGCAAACGGGAGCAGCTCACGGTTGCTGCTTCAAGCCAGTGAGATCCAGCAGAAAAAGCTGAAGTGCCAGCGAGACACAGGTTGCTCACTCAGCCCAGCCTCTGGTTTGAGCCCAGACCCAGGAATTCCACGTACACAATTCCAGTGCCTCATCCACAACTTCCCCCCGCCCCCCCCAAATAAATGGCATTTTATCTTATAAAGACATTCAGCCTTTATTCACAAAACTTGTGTGATGGAGCATCTCCCATATCCCCTGGCAACCCTCTCTAATGGTTAATTACTGTGACTGTCAACACACACACTTCAGTTCTCATTTGAATTTCTCTGCCATCAGCTTCCAAACACAGAATCTAGTTATATATTTATATTTTTCTTTTCTGCTCAGCTTTAGAGTCTTTTACTGTCTTTTGTTCTTCCTCGCATTGGTATGTGTAGATTATGACCGCATTGTCTGTTAACCTTTTCTCACGTAAAGGTTGGTTTGAACTCTTTGGCACCCGATACAAGATTATCCCAATGCACTTCTGCACTTCGGAGGTGCCAGAAAGGCACAAGGATTGCACGTATAAAGAACTATACCTATATGAGAAGAAAGGCAAGAATGCCCTAAAGAGCAACCTGTACAACTCACTCATTGTATCGGCACTGTCTTTTTGCATATTGCCTAAACAACCGCCATTTAAACACATGGAAGATCATAGTTTCTAAGTCAAAGATACCAAAACATCCCCGATAACTTGCCTTGTGGTTAGGCAAACGGGCTAAATGAAGAGCACTCATAGAATCACAGAATCTCTCCCCACCATCCGAACTGCGGAACCAGCCGATGGATGGACCAGCCCCTTTCCCAGCACCGAGCTGTCCCCTCCATCCTCTGTCTGGGGGGAAAAGAGACCAAACGTGCCCCCCGAGAGCCTCGAGCCCCCCGCCAGTCCGGGGAGCAACTTCCAATTCACTGGCAAAGCCCCAACTATTACCTTTGTAACTCATGTATTTTCAATACATACAAAGAACGTGTACAACAAGGTTTTGCTGTGGTCAATAATCCCTGAAATGATGTTTTCAACAAACCTCATTTCAAGTCTAGATCTGGAGTAGAGAAGGGATTGGATGAAAGGCCATTATATGACTGCTGTAATTTATTCTGCAGAGAGCTAAAACCACCAATTATCTGACATGAATGACACCACTTCTTTTTCTTACCAACACAAAGGTGCACAGTATCTATTTTCTGAGATCTAATTTAAATTTTAAAACACCTCCTATGTTTAAATAAAAGGTGGTGGATACAAACCAGCTCGAGTCAGAAACACTGAGCAAAGCGAGAAACCCAAGTCAAGGCCATTGCTCCATCCTCGGTCCCCGGCTGCTCTTGGGCTCCTCGGGGCTGCGGCGTTTCCACCGCGCTGGTTTGTTGGTGCATTAACACTGTTTACGTGCAGGCAGAGCGGGGAGGAGCTGGTGTTTTATCAGTGACAAGTGAGAAGTGGGGCTGCAAAGAGAGGGGATTTTACCGAAGTTGGCTGGCAAACCACCACGTTCGCCACCACATCATGGTTGAGTTTCTTCTCACTGGGTCCAAGGGGCAACAGCCAACCACCCTGAGTAGGTTATAAAGTGAAAAGCCCAGAAAACACACTGTATAAAATCTGAGGCATTCACTTAAGGGGCAGCGTCCTCTGCTGTGCTCCCCATCCATGACACCTTCCTCCGGCTGGGGAAACTGGTGACCCACTTGCTGGACCAAAGTAATTAAATCTCCTCCGCTCATTAACGCTAACTAGAGAGTGACTGCTTATTTTAGAACCTCAATTATTTCCCATCCTCTCCTCCAGAAGGACCACGGCACCAAGTAACCGTGAGCACCAAGGACCCGCTGAGAAGTTTTGCAGCAGCGTTTCGTGTCCAGGTGATGGTCGAGAGTCAGCGGGACGATGCTGAGCCAGCGCAGGGAGCTCGGATGATGCTGCACCTGTTAATTTACTGCAGGGAAAGGCGACTGCACTATATACCGGTTTATGGCAAACAGGGCAACTGAGAAACGTGGGGGACACGCGGGAAGCGTTTGACAACATCTTGTCAGTTTGCTGAAAGGGGATGGAGAAAAGAGTCTGGATCATAAAACATCAGCTTTAATCTTCCACAAAAAATTTACAAGCAAGAGCAGGAAGATAAATACAATTACAGTACTCTGAAAAGCTCTGTACATATGTGAATCTTTTTCTAATATTCACCGGGGGAATTACAATGTCTTTGTTCTGTAGCGTGGTATATTTAGGCAGCAAAGTACCCTCAGTTCTATACAGGCAAATATAACTCCTTGCTTTTAACAAGAGAGTTTTGTCTTACAGTTAGAGAGGGACCAGTTGTAGGGGGGAAAGTGAGATGTATGTTTCTCATGTTTGATCTCCAATGCCAGTTTCCAGAGCCCCGTATAGGATGGGCAGTAAAGCAGGTAGAGCCCTGTTTTAGCAAAGCCGAGCGCCGGGGACAGGACAGGGACAGCACGTGTGTCCCCTCCCTGTGCCCAGGGTAACGCTGACCTGCCGCACCGGCAACTAACTGAAATGAATGCTCAATCTGGTGTTTCAAAACCTCTGAGTTACATGACTGTATCAGAAATCCACGTGTTACTTTCAAATGCCATTAACATTGCTGGTGTTTCAGGTCAAACCCCAGTTTGAAACCCTAAACAATCCAAAGAAAAAACGTCAGCCCTCAGAGGGGAAGAAAACTACCATTTATGGGATAGGGATAGATAGTTTTCTAAACTAGTTTGAACTCATTGTTCAAGATAAATAGGAGCCTCTGCAATCACTTCATAAACTCCGATTCCAGGACTAAATAGAAGGCAAGCCCCTTTTATGGACTGCCTCAGCCCATTTAGTTTGATTCATCCCCACGGTGTTGATGTAACCGGGGAGCGAAGCTGCTGGTGCCACGCGGCTTTGGGGACGGCAAACGAGACGATTCCAAGCCGTCACCTTCTTCTCCCCAAGTTTTACAGCCGCCGCTGCTAGAGGTGGTTCCTGCTTTTCCCATCACAGTGACATCCAAGTGCCGCTTCCAATGAGGCCAAATGGGCAAGTTCCAGCAGGTTTTGGACACTGGGAATTAATCAAAGTTCAATGTTTATGCCCTGCATTC
Organism: Columba livia; assembly: GCF_036013475.1. Classification (NCBI taxonomy): domain Eukaryota; kingdom Metazoa; phylum Chordata; class Aves; order Columbiformes; family Columbidae; genus Columba; species Columba livia. Next base: position 1,679,853 of record NC_088621.1, read on the forward strand.
ATCAGCAGGAACAGCCAGCACCGCTGCCACCGAGGACACCCGGCTCTGCCTTTGGGTTTTCCTTCCCAGCTCTGCAGAATCAGGGAAGTTTGGTTTGGATCATCACAGCTGGGCCTGTTTAGCATAAACCCCTCAAATTCCCTGTCTGATCTGGCCATGCCAGAGCTGTAAGTGGGTATGTGTGACAGACAGAGCCCTGTCTGCTGAGCTAAACGCTGATTATTTTAACCCTTTCCTGTAAGGGCAGGAAGCTCAGCCAGTTGCCTTCGTCTTTTTGTCATCCTCCTTTACCAGGACAAACTCTGAACGTTTCCATTTTTACCTCTGCCATACACATCTTCAACAAAGCGCGTGGGCTGATGACACTAGAGGAGGCACCATTAGAAAGTAACTTCTTCTGGAAGCTTTTAAATGCATGAATTTGATACTTTTCAGCCTCTTCCTTTGGCGTTTGGCTTCTCCCGCTGGAGGAGAGGGAGCAGCAGGTAGTTGGGGAGGCGCCTGCAGCTTTTCCTCCTCCTCTCCTGCTGAGGCCAGAAGACAAAAGCGACAGTCCTGCGGCTCGCGGCTCCCTGCGCACACACTGCCCTGCGCCGCTGATCTGCAACATATTGTGTGTCTGACTCATCCGCGGCTGCGAGGTGGGAGGGAGGGAGGGATGCTCAGCAGTACCCACGCTGGGCCGGGCCCAGAGCTGCCAAAGCCGGAGCCTCTGCCAGGCACAGCACCATCCACCCCCGGAAAAACAGGGCGAGAGTGTTTGCAGCCCTGGAAGCAAACGCTGAAACCCTTGAGAGGTTTAACTCATTAAACTTGCCGCGTGTGATGGAGATGTTATCCAGCCCGTTGTAAAGAGGGCTAGAAAATAGCTGCTGCATAGTTGTAAAGTGGCTGCTATTAAGATGTTTTAAAGAGGGCGAGTGGGTGAGTTTGTGTGTACAAGTGCGAGAGGGAGAGAGCGCACACGCAAGCGAGTGGAAGAAATATTACATGAAATAAAGACCCAATTAAAGGTGGAGGGACAGTCTCTTCAGAATGATTGGCTCTGTCTAAGGCGAGAACTGGAGCATTTAACCTTTTGTTTGTGTTTCACAGAAACGTTGCCTCGCTATCTGCCGGGGTCACAACCAGGTCACAGCCACAATCCATCCCTCGCCGTAAATCACCGTGGCCAGGATGCAGCCGGTGTCCCCCCCGGCCCTTCCCCATGCCCATGTCACCCCTGGACCTGCTATAGGGATGGCAATAATCAGGCACAAGCAGGATTTTGGTGGCAGTGGCTGCCGTTTGCCTCCTTCTGAAGAACTGGAAGAAATCCAGAGCTGACCAGACTGGGTTTTGCAATAGCGCGGGCTCCTCTCCATCCCACTGCGGCTGCTTGCGTGGGGTTCAGTGCTACCATAGGGCTGCTCTGCCCCAGGACTCGGCTGGGAGCAAAGTCAGCATGTGGAGTTTCCATCCACGAGAGAAACGAGATGCTCAAATCCTCCTTCTGCAGGAGTTTGAATGCTAAGACTGTATTTGATCACAAGATTATTAGGAAATTGAAATAAAGGGGATTGTTTATTCTCAGGTAAAACATCCCCAAAGAGAACTCAACCAAAGAGACAATGTTAGTTATTTAACTACGTTGGTGGAGCAGGGGCTGGGTTGGGACACGGCTCCGCAGCCGACACACGAGCCAGATGGAAACGGCGCCGGTCCCGAGGGCAGCGGGAACCGTCTGCTCAGAGTCCTGTCCCGGATCAGCCAACGGAGCCACAAACGCGCTCAGTCAACAGCAATTTTGCCACGTTTTGCCCATCCACCATAAACCAGCAACCTCTTCTTAGCAAACAGCATTAGTTAAGAACCCACTAATCAAGCACAGAACGGAGCAGAAGGAGAATCGAATGAGAACAGGGTGGGCTGAGGATGGCGAGAGGTCCCTTTGTGGTCACGGAGCATGAGAAACCCAAGAGTGAATTTTTGCTTTTAAATGCAGGTTTACCTTTCTACTACAAAAGTAATATTTTCACATTTGTTCTGGGGTGCAGTAATAATCTATGTACCCTAACTCATGTGTATGGAGTGGGCCCCATGGGAGCTGGAGGTGCCCATCCTGCCCGTTACCTGCAGGGGGTTATCCTGAAGGGATGCACTGGGTAAGGCAGACCGGATTTTATACAATGAATACATAAAAAGCTTTTCCTGCAAGCAAGAGCTTTTCAACCAAAGTGAAAAGTCCACAAGAAAAACGTTAGTTTAGTCAGTCTTCCAGCTTTTTCAAATGAAAAACAGAATCCAAAATATCCAAAATTTTGTAGTGAAACAGATCAGTCAGAGAACAGTTTTTTAACTTACGTTTTGAAAACGGAGACTGATTTCTAATCAACCAAATTCCTCCCTTCTGCTCAGGTTTCCAATAAAAAAATACCTAAGTTTTTGAAGCCCGCTGGGAGGGAAGGAATTACCGTCCCCTTGGCCGCCGGGCAAAAGAGCGAGCAGACAAACCCGCCGCTCCGCGGAGCAACCACGGACACATCTATCCGCACAGAGCTCAGCTTATTTATTTACCTAGTAATCAAATATGTGATTCTGTGAAATTGTTTCACTCCATCTCTCCAGCCCCTATTTATCCCTCGCACAGCACAGCAAAATCTCCCACGCACGCTACAAACCGGAGCCGCGCAAACGCAAAGCCACCCTCTCCTTCCGCACCAGCGCGGGCGCCACGCCGAGCTCCCGGCCACAGGCTCAACGCCGCTTGTTCGCTGTCGGTGCGGGGATCGTGCACCCTGTACCCTGCACGGTGTGGGTTTGGCACACCCCAAGGTGACACGGAAACTCTTTTCACGGCCAATTTAAACTCGTGAGCGCCGTGGACACCTCTGCTCTTGTTCTTCCTCGCTGCGTGTCCTTCACCCATATCACATCGCCTCTCTTTCTGTCAGCTCATCATTTGCGTATTAACTCTCGATTAGCTCGGAGCTGGCCCAATTTCCCTGCCCCCCTGCTGTAACGCGTTAATGGAGGATTTGTGCCAGCAAAGCAAAACGGCCTCTTTGCCCAAGAGATTTTCACTTAAACATAAAGCCAGGGCAGGAGAAAAGCGGCGGAGACGCTGCCCCATCGCTCATCGACCCGCAAAGCGCAGGGACGCTCTCGGGGAAGGGCAGCCCGCGGTTCTTGCCATGCCAATGTTTTCTGACTTGCTTTCATGCATTTTCATTGCCTGCTCTTCACTATTTTGACTACCCAAAACACAAGCAAAATAAACCAAACTGCAGCAACAACCTCCAGAAACACGTCACCGGGTTTCGGATGCTCCGGGATGGTGCCTGTGCGGGTCCTGCTGTGACCCAGAGCTCTGAGCGGACCAGAACAGCAGCAGCGCCCAGGATCACCAGCAATGTCCCAAAACCAGCACACGATGTCATTTCCAGCATCAGAGATAGACCAAATAAACTGAAAAGCAGAGGCAAGCACAGGGCTGTGCTTTAGGATAGAGAGAGAGGGCTCCGATGGTTCAAAACAGCCAGAAAAACCAACCCAGAGGTTCTGGTTCAACACCGCAAGTTAAACGTGGATCTAGTTCTGCTCATGCAGATCCCTCACTTTAAAAAAACAGACAACCCATCCTAAACATTCATAATGTGCATTGCTAACTGCATATTGCACCTCCAATCATTTGTATGACAGAAAAGGAACCTAATCCTGAATCTGAAAAACTATGTGATGGAGGATTTACAGTATTAGAAGGCAAACAGTGGCAGGTGTAATTAGGAGAAAAATTTGTCATGCTCTTGACTCTGGGAGAGAATGAAAGGTCTGGAATAGCAATCTCCCAAGTGTTTACCCAATGTGAGCGCACACAAGATGGAAAGCACATTTCCAACCACGGACAGATTAATATTTGATGCCAGAAAGAGAAATGCACGCTGTTCATGTTTATTTAGGATATTGTGAAATACAGTGAAATTTGCAATTTTATTGGATTCAGGGGTTCTGTGTTTTTGAAAAGTCCTAAGCTACTGTATGTCGTATAAGAAGCACATATGTTAGTAGTTTAGACATGCTGGCTGCAGAGAATGAAAAGGTTTCCCCTCCCCCTGATTTAAAAAAAAAAAAAGAAAGATATAAAAAGATTAGCCGCAGGATAAAGTGGGAAAACTCCACTGAGCTTTCTGTGCCTCTCAATACTAATTTTAGTGGCTAGAACTGACACAAAGGAAAATTATATCTAGGTTACTTTGTCAGCCACCGCGACTCTGACCAGCGGCATCAAAGCCACACGCGCTTTACCAGGCTGGGGCGCTTCGCTCTGCTCGAAGGACAAGGCTGCGTTCCAGGGACTCGCCGTGACCATCACCTGCCGTCCCAGATCTGCTTCCAGCACTACAGGAGTTTCTGGAACTTCCAAACACCCGCTCTGCCCCTAAAAGCGGGTGATCCTTTGGGGAGCTCAGCCGCCCCTTCCCAAGCAACATCCCAACACTGAGGCTTTGCCACAAGGATCCCAGGGTGATGGCAACGGGTAAATCAGCAGGATGGGGTGTGAACACGGTGTGATTTCCTTTGTCTACCCTTCAACTAATACGTGAACAAATCGGTTGCAGAAATCACGTGTATGCTGCTCCCCCAAACCACAGCAGCTCCCCCACTGCTTCCAGACCACAGAGTCCTTCCAGGAACTATTTATTTCCTCCAGAAGTTAAAAATTTGATCACACACTAAAAAAACAGAGAAAATGACATGGATATGTATTAACCACGTACAAACGCCCGCACACATCACGACCCTTCATCAGAGGGGGCTCCTGGCTTCATTTGTGAGCTGGGCCTTGTCTGCTGGGGTTGGTACGGCCACCCAGAGCTGGTGACGGAAACCCAGGAACGGGACCGGTGTGCGGGTCCCAGAAACGGGACCCATGTGCAGGTCCCAGGCAGCTGCACTCCATCCTCCCTGTACAAACCCGTGTCCTCTCCAGCGCTGTGTGACACACACACCTTCACCTGTGTCCCTTTAGCCCTTTCCAGCTCAGGGCCCTGGAAAAGCAAATCCCGCTGCCTGCTGTTTGGCACCGGTTTCCCGGCGCTAGCGTTGGCCACGGCACACGACCTGAATTTCTGCACAAGGGTGGCGGAGGTCAGGCTGGAAAAGCAGCGCTGAGTTCTCCAGCCGGATCGTGTGCCCGGCAGCGTGGCTCCCGCAGCCTTCGCTCTCGGCCGCATCCCCGCGTCCCTCCAGCTGCTGTCCCTGCAGCTGCGCCGGCTTTGTCCCTAAAGCCACGGGCTCAGCCTTTCGGGAGGGCTCAAGAAAACCACGGCTGTGACGGTGACGATAACGCATGTTGGGGTTAAAAGGAAATCAGGCTATTCCGGGTGAGGAAAAAGGAGGCAGTTTGCTTCTCTCGTTCCTCTGCCTGGTTGTGAGCCCAATAAAAGGGATATATTATTCTCCTACACATCATTGGGCAGGAGAGGAGCTGTGTGACAGCTTCCATATTCCCCGCACGGGCCGGGGAGGGAAGGAGAAGGACGGGCAAATTCTCCGTCCCCCCTGGCAGAGACGGGGGTACCCGGTGGCTTCGCAGCGACCCATCGCACACGAGAAATGGGCTGCGGAAGCGGAGACACGTGATTTGTAGCTGGAGGAAGGATTGTTTGTATCAGAGGGAAGGGAACGGGAAAAGAAGGGAATAAAGGGCAAAATGGAGAAAATACACTGAGGGAGACACAAGCTGGGAAAGAAAGAGATCTATGCAAAAAGGCAAGGGAAGAATAAATGCTGAAAGCAATAAATAAAGCGGGTTAATGAAAGCGACTGAAAAAAGACACAGGGAAATCATGTCAATATATCGCGGTGTGAGAGGAGGGAGAGCAGCGGGTGAGACGGGAGGGGAGCGCGTGGGGAGGATCCGCGGCACCTTCATCCATTTCTGCGCCGGGGACGGCGGCTGCCGGTAAAATATGTAAAGTGGGCAGAGAGGCACCCGGGCTGCGCGACCCCGCGCTCCGCAATAAATGACCCAAAATGGTGAAGTCGGGGTCAGCCCCAACTCCTTTGTGAGAGGAGGCACATTTCACAGCTCTTAAGACAATTGAAACATGAGCAAAAGCAATTAATTAACCCGGAGGAGCCTTGATGGGCAGCAGGTAGAGGAAGATGCACAACGCGTGTGCTGCTGCTTCCCATTCGGTACGGCGCCGAACCCAGGCGCGCGATGGAAAAACTCCCTGAACTTTAGGAATTACAAATACTCTGGGTATCACGAAGGATTATACCATCTATGAGCGTGTGCCACATGCACAAAACCCAATTAATGTATACAAACCCCTCAAAAATATATTTTATATTGCTTTGTATGTATAGAGACACTGAAGTCTCCTAAGAGGTTTGCATGAGACAGACTTTTCCATGAACCCTATGCAGCTAAAATTAGTATGAAAATGGTGGTGTTTCATAAAAGAAAGATATGTGGATGCCCGTAAGTGCCATTTTATTTCTCAGTGAGAGGATAAAGTGTTTTTTCCTACATAATTTTTGATGTAGAGGCTAAATTAGGCCCGAGAAGAGGGACAATACAACTTTAAACATCATTAGTATTCAGTCTACGTAAGCCAACCAACAGCAGTTATGTATTTTTGCAAGTATGCATATAATTTATTGTGGAGAACACAATTTACATGGGTAGTCGATGCCTGTTTTATAGCCTCACAAATAGATGTATGAACTCAAGCATATAATGGCTCAACCAGCAGGCGCAAATACGTTCTAAATCTTCTAAATGTGCTTCACAAAAATGTAACTGAGGAATATAAAACAGATCAATTCTTGCATGTTATATATTGGTTTTTGATTTACAAATCTAATCTGGGAAATTTCTTTAGAAATGAGTGGATTTTTTTTTACTGAACTTCTTTTACAGGATTGTGCCAGTCAAATCCTAGAGGATTCCCTCCTGTACACGACTGGTTTAGTGGGGTTTTATTATTATTTTAATCTATGTAGAGAATACAGTCTATATTTGTGGCATTTGATTTCATTGCTTCCTGTGTGTCCTAATTTCCTAAGGAAACCCTTTTCCATTATTTACAAGCTCATAACACAGTGTGTTTTATCTACGATTGCCCTAATTAGCTTCCCAAAAAGAAAAGAAAGCAAGCAAGAAGCCACATCACCGTGTGGATTCTTGCACGTCCTAGAAAGTTGGCAGTTTCATTTCTAATTCAGGTGCAGGGGGAAGATAAAATCTGGGTGTCTGGAATAAAACACGTTTCTAATGGGATGGAACGACAATCCCTTATTGCCTCCCACCATTTTTCTCATAGTTTTGTTCCAAGTACGGCAAATCCCTGCGCTATATTTTTTCATAACGTATAGCTTGCTATTACCTCTCCAGAACAATTTTTATAGAGAGGGTGCCCTGTTCAATAGATCTGTAGTGTCTCCAAGGGGGAATTCACACAGGGCTTTATTTATGGTCCCACTCAACGGTACCATGTTGCCAAGCTTTGGATTTGTCAAAAGAACCCCTCCTTTCTCCACCAAAGCCTCCGCGTCGCGTGGGTATTAAGATAGAAAGGCAACAATTATTTTGCCCTTTTTAAGACCCTTATGGCACTTGTCTGATACAACATCAAAAGAATAATAATAATTAGAAGAACAAAGTTGGATGTTGGGCTATCAGAGGATGAATATTCCAAAAGGCAGGTTTACTTTGAAGCGTGGATTATCTAGAATCTGCAGAAGGACGGTTGTTGCTGACCGACTGTATGTTTTCCGACTCGCACATGAAGCGTTTCCCGGTCTCCAAAGGTTTCCAGCACCATCTTCGCTGGTACCGGAGCACAAACAAATTAATTCAACCGCATCCCTCAAACGTTCTTCAGTTTAGATTCATATTTTAGCCCTTTCTACTTACAGCCCAATATTTTCTGCCCAATTAATTATAAATTTTTAAAAAATTAAAATCAAAAGGAAAAAAATGCTTATTGTTAAATAAAACAAATCCCACCTTGTGATGACCTCCAGCACTAATTTCCCCAAGGGGGTTATGTCTGAGTGTCTGTCTGTCTGTCTCTTTTTGGGTCCTGTCTCTTGCGTGGGCACCGGGATGCAATTAAACTCATTCATTAGCGAACGTGTCGGGGAGCAGAACTGGGGCAGGGAGCCCCCAAAGGCGCCAAAGCCCCACGGGAGAACACAGAGCCGGTTCTGCCGGGGTGCGGGGGCACCAGCAGCTCCTGCGCCCCCCGCCACCTCAGCTGCAAAATCACTCACGAGTCAGACTGGATGGGGGAAAAAAGGGGGTGAGCAATGTCATTTAAGAGCCAGATAATGCTTTTGTTTGGATTTTCCAGAAATAAGAGCAAAGCCAGAACCCATTGTTTTGTATCCCTATGAAAAATAAAGACAAAAACATGCTGTGAATTGTGCTGTCGTTCTCCCACAAGAGAACATTAACAATTCTCTTCCGCTGGGAAAAGAATTCCACATTCCTTTTCCACTTGGAAATATGTCTGATTTTCCAGAAAATAAATCAGTATTTCTATTTTTTTTTTAACAGTAAAAATTCTACAGCTGGCCTATGAAAACACCAGGGTCCCAAGTGACAAAACGTTCTGAGGAAAAAAGAAAACACGACAACAATGATATTTTCTATTAAAATCCCCGTATTTAGTTATCAAGAAATAGCTGTAGATTGTCTTGTCCACTACAGTAACTTGTAAGACATTTTCCATCTACTGAAGGTGACTATGGACCTTCCCCTGGCCAGGCTGCCCGTCCCACATCCCTCACTCCTTCCAAGGGCACTGGACGCTAGTCCTGCTCAGCAAAGCCTCGCACAGCACTCGTGCTTGGCTGGGCTCAGCCTAACGACCAGGCTCAACTCCCCGCTCCACAACAGTGGCGGCAATTAAGGAATATTTGGCAAGCGAAAAGAACTCGAGTCATCCCCATCGCTGTGTCCCCGATCACTGCGCAGAGCAGCCCTGGAGTCGGAGCCGCGGAGATCACAGGTGGCACAAATTTGGGTTCAAGTTCTTTCAAGGTGGATATTTATACTGCAGGAACTTAGAGGTGGCGCAAACTCATTCTATGTAGGACACCAAAAAAAAAATCACCGTGACAACTTTGAACAGAGACATTTAAACAGAAAAATATCAACAGGTCATGGAAACACCCAGGAAGAAAAAAACTATACTGTCTTTGGAAGGTTAAAATGAGCAATATGAAGAAGCACCTAGAGATAGTTCTGTTTAAAATAAGAAATGTAACTGTTTCCATGCAAAAAACCATCACTGGTTGAGCTGACGATGGTCCTCTAGGGCCAGCCGTGCAGGTAAAGCCCCGGGGAGCCCCCTCCCCTCCGGCACTGGGGGTCCCGGTGTGACCCAAACCCACACCACATGGAGCCCCTTGCTGCTGCTCTCATACCCCACGTCCTCAGCAAGGAGCTTCTGCCTGAGCCTTTCACGTTACCATTGATTGCAATTAATAACCACCCTCTAAGAGCCAATATGAACATATTCCTTTCGTTACATCATTAGCGCTGATACAGTCACTGGAAACGGCGATAATCGAGCCCACAAGTTCTGCAAATGTAGGTTTAGACGTGGGAGGACAACCAGAGTTAAATTTCCAGACCAAGGTGCGCGGAGCATCCCCACTTCATTCTAATTGATCCTGCCAAGCAAGATTGATTATCTGCGAAAGGGCATATTAACACTGGAGAAGTAAACAAGGATCTCTGCCAGCAGGGAGCAGAGATGCCGTAAGGAAGCAGTAACTGCTTTCAGAGAGGACAAAATCCTGTGGAAACAGGGAAGCTTTCAAAAAAAATCGGATGGTGCCCACAGCTCCTTCCACGGTTCGTGGGAGCATCTCCTGCGTGTCCGGGGACCAGCAGGACACCCCAAAGAACCCACCAGAGCACGTGGCTGGGACCTCTCCCCAAAGCCAGGCTCAAGACCAAGGCTGACACCAGCTCTAACGGGCTTGGTCAGAGGCAGAATGGCCAAGAGCCGCCCAAGGGGAAGTCATGGGTGGGATTGCACTGAGGACCCAGCACACCCATGGGTCTCAATGAACCTGATGTTCACGCTCCTTCCCAAATATAGCTTTGCCAAAATGCTAAAAACACAAGTGACCCCTATTTATGGTTGCAAGGAGAAAATATTCTCCTTCCCCTTTTAAGGCGGTCTAAAATAATAACAATAATAACATGGAAAGACACACAAGCAGGGAGAACACGCTGGCTGAAGTCACATCCTGTTCATTCATTACAGTAACAAATGTGTTCGACAGTAATTATCCAAAGGGGAGAATTCCAAATCTTCTCATCTTGCTCTCTCCTAATTAATTAATAGTTTAAATGTCATCATGATGGGAAGTGCTCATCAGAAGCAGAATCTGCTGCCGTGATTTACAACTCTGCCTCCAAAGGCTCTGAAGCAGCGGCACCCCGGGGTTAAATTTAATTCAAAAATGTAGGGTTCTTATTGCGCTCCTAACCATTTTTGCGCTGAAAGTCCCCCATCGAGGGACCGGTGTGAAGGGAAGATGCGGGTGAGCACTTCCTTCCACTGCTTTTTATTCTTTCACCATTAAGTTGGAAACTGAAAGATTAAATTAAAATTAGTCGTTTGTCAACTTGTTAGAGATTTGTTGCAGACGGCAACTGAAGGACAAGGCTGCTGAGCGAACCGGAGCTAAAGGCGGGCCCTTGGACTTGGAGCTTCTGATGCAGCTGGAAAGGGAGCCCAGCGCCCCGGCTCAGTGCAACGTGGTGCTGATCCCAGCCAGGCTCCCCACGCACGCAGCATCCACCCAATGGGCTATAGGGGGGAACAAATGACACTTGGAGCCTTAAGGGAAAATCCTCACAACACTAAGCTGCAAAGTCAAACTGACTGCCAAAGTGCCTGGGAACACATTAATTTAACTAAAAAACCTAATAATGTGCTTTTATGGTTGCAATAAAGAATGCTGTCCACCTCATTCCAAATGAAACCCCAAATATATTCTTGCATCGTGTGCCTGATGTCAGTGTCGCCTCATACGGACTCACATGGAGGACAAAAACACCATAAAATCTTATGCATTCAGAGAAGCTGATTCGGTAATTTGGATTTTCAGGCACTGACAGGTCAACTGGGAACATGATCTCCAGAGATGCCCACCCCATGTAGAGACTCCTTGCTCTGCCCCTTCAGTCCCAGCAGCTCTCCCAGGGTGGTCAGTGCCCGTGTCCTGCAAAGCTCATTCCAGTCGAGCTGCACCTGAGCTGACGATGCTCAAGTTTTCAGCTCCAAGAAGATGGGATTCAAGACCAGGGTGGTGATCTACCCCAGGCCATTTAACTCCAGCCACCAGGCACATGTCCTTCACCATGGGCTGACCCAATGCAGCTGTGTCACATCAACCCGCTCGCCTACTCCAACATAACGACACCCCGTCCTTCATCCCTCCCACCTTCTTGCACACACGCACGTTTCGAGTCCATGAGGTAGAAAAAGGGAAATTACAGATCTTTATTTGCCAACTTTGCACATTTTCTCCCTTCCCCCCTTTCCATAAAAAACAACTCTTTTATTCCCAAGAAGGAATGGGGGGTGGGAGCTTGTTATTTTTCTATTTCAGATAAAAGGTTGGCAAAAGAAGAACCCGATTCATGTCATTGTATTTCCTTATTGTCTGCATTAACCTTCCCCATGGTTACTTGTTCTTTGTAATGTTACACTTGTCTTGCTGCAACACATGAATACCCGAGCCAATTTTGTCATGCAAATGAATTCAGTTGGATTGTAAATTGTGTGAAGGAGCATTAGTTTATCAGGAACCCGCCTGCATGCTGCACCCAACTGATTTCTCCTATTCACACCAAGAGCGCAATGTTTTCCAGTTGATCCTGAATGTCCATTCGAAAGCTGTGGGGTTTATTATTATTATTATTATTTGCAAGGACTTTTACATTTGCATTTACTTATTTATTCAGTTAGTCACAAAGCTGTATTCCTTTTCTAAAGCCTGATTTATATAATCAAAACCCACGGCTCTGCCATCAAAAATGAAATCTTACCTCAACCCATGTTTCTATATATTGTAAGCCTGAATGGAAGGCTTGTACCCATGTTGGTAGGGAACAGATATTATAATCTGTGAGCTGTCGGGTAGATATTGTTGTTGGCATTTCACACTATGAAATGAAAATATTTCTGCTGAGGTCGATACCTGTATTTAGAGTGACATTTCTTCAGCCAGCCCTGGGGTTATCACTGATCTAGAAAGCCCGCTCAGGACAGAGACAAACGCTGCATCTGCACAGCAACCTCCTCCTCGCCGGCTGCCAATCACCCAGAAAAGCCACTGCAAGGAGATTCCGGAGTGTCCCTTCGTCCTCACCCGAGCGCCCGAGTCCTCGTTGAGCTGCCCGTCTGCATCCCAACATCCTCGTGCTCACCAAAACCAGCCCCAGCCCTCAAAACAACACAAGTCCTCAACCTCCCCTTCATCTCAACCCCAGCTTTATCAGAAGGAGCTCGCACAGATTTGCTTTCAAACTGGAGACCAACCCACAATCTAATTGCAGTGCTGATGACAAAGCTGAAGACGGGAATGCAGCCCAGATACCAACAACCAACTCTCGGGCGTGCCTTGATTTGTAGTGAGACACAAAATTATCAGTAACTTGGTGGCAACAGCAGCAAAAACCCCAAATCAAGTGCAACAGCCTTATTGCTCTTCTTATCTCCCTGCAGACTCGGCACTATTTCACCGGGAAGCTCCAGAGATGAAACCAGAATTCACATTTCCTCACAATTTTCTTCCAGAATTATCGATGGAGTCAATACGCTGCTACGGCATCTGCTTGATTAAACATCCTGATTAGACAACAAATACCAGGACTACCATGTGCTGTGCCTTCCAGGCGCAGCTGCAGAATGGGCAGCTGCATCCTTCCCCTCCGAGATGCGCTTGGTCAGGACCGTACGGACCAGCTCTCCGGCCTCGCACAAGAGAAACAAGAATGTGGAATCATTTTGGTTGGAAAAGACCCTTAAGTCCAACCAGAACCCACCCCTGGCACTGCCCCATGTCCCTGAGAACCTCATTTCCGTCTGTCCAACCCTCCAGGGATGGTGACTCCAGCACTGCCCTGGGCAGCCTGTTCCAATGCCCCACAGCCCTTTGGGGAAGAAATTGTTCCCAAGATCCAACCTGAACCTCCCCACAGAGCTATTTGGACATCTGCGATGCCAAGAGACCCCAGCGAGCTGCTGTCCTGCCACAACCACCCCATTCTCAAGGTTGTGTTCTGGTGAGCAGCCATTGCAGCGACTGCTCGTCCGGCCCACTAAACCATTCTACAGAAAATACATATGAATTCCACAACGTCGCAAGACCATCGAGCGGGCTCTGAGCCCATGGGGGACAGCACGGCGCGGTCAGCGGCACAGCAAGGGCAGCAGAGGCCTTTTGGGCACCGTGATAGCAAATGTAAAATGAAAGGGATGGGGAGACTGTCCTGGATTTTGATCTCGAGGGACCGTCCCATCTAATCAGGCTTGAAATACAAAGGCAGATCAGCGGGTAGATCCTTGCCCTGCGTGTGCCATATGGATAGCAGATTAAGAGCCTCTAGGGCTGCTAATCCGGCACAATCACTAAAAAGGCACTTGGTTTAGTTATTAAAGCTGGGCTTTGGGACCGGGCTCTGGCAAAGCGAGGCACTGCCAGCAAATCTTTCCAGTTTCACCCAGCTTCTGGGCCTCAGTTTCTCCAGGTGCAAAATAATCCTCCTCCTCAGAGGGGCATTGGAAACTAAATTTAGAAATTACCTGTGAAAGCTGTAGATAATCACTGGTACAGGTGTACAGAGTGTTTTTCACAAGCTTGCCTAGTAAAAACAACTTAAGGATGCGCTTTATCTGCTGGGGACCCAACCTGAACCGGAGCATAACTCTTTCCCCACCACAGCATTAAAGATAAGAAGATCAAACTGTAGGCAGCGGAGGATGCAAAGGGAAAACAGCAGCACCTAAAAGGAGCAACGGAAAGGAGGCTTCAGCACTTTACAGAACTGCAATCTGCAAAAATTAACTAAAAAGGGCAGGGAAGCAACACAATGGCACCAATGAAGCCAACACCTTCTGCCGGGGACAGACTCGCGCTGTCCTGTCCCAATCTCACAGGTGATCGCTGTCCCAGCACAACCCGTTGGGAAAGCTCTGCCCAGGCTGGGTTTCCCCAAAATAGGAGCTGAGACTCAAACAAAAGCGTCACTTTTTGCTCCAGAGATGTGAGGGGAGGATGAGCCCCTGCCCCGGTCCCCCCAGGGCTGGTGCTCAGTGGATGAACAACCGGGCTTTGGCGCTTGTAGGTACAACAGAGGTTGGAGCGGGTCCCCTCTGCTCTTTGCAGCAGTTTCACCTGCAGACGGATGTGCCCGGGGTACAATCGATAGGGAGGCAGCGCTGGTCACTCCACACTGAGCTCTCTCTGTATTTATTGTCGGTCTATGGAGTAAATAGGTCTTAAGCTTGTGGCATGTCATTATAACTTTTTCAAAATAATGATGCTGCCTTTAGTTTTTTTGCTATAATTTATGCCCAATGCGCTAGCACCAGTCACTCAATACTGTAGAGTCTGCAGAGGTGGAGATAGCCCTTAATGAGAAGAGGTTTTGCCTTTATCTCCTTTATACTTCAACCATTATCTTCCCCCAGTCTATAACCATGCGGTTACCACTGACAATAATGCTCAGAGGCAACAAATGCTGATGAGTTTTCTATGCAGTCTTCACAATAAGTCTATCAAAACAACCTCGAAAAATTATGAACCCTAGTGACAGACAAATAGAACCAGCTTCAGCACGAATTTACAGCCCAAATGCAACGTTCCTTTTAATTCTTCAGGCTTTTCTTATCTCTGCTGTTCCTCTTCTGGCTAGGAGATAACAGTAATTCTTCTGTATGCTATTTTTTTTTTTCCAACTGAGTAAGATGTTCCTCGTGTCTTTCTGCTTGCTAAAGATAAAGGGTTAAAGACCAACTTGTGTTGGTCGCTTTGTGTTGGGGAAAAAAAAAAGTAATCAGTATTCAAGAGATTGTTATCGGAGGTAAAGCGCAGAGAACAGTAATTTTGCCTGCTTCACTTAGGGTTTTTTTTTTTAGGTTTTTTTTTTTTATGAATGCACATAATGCCTGGAGTGTTGGGGCCAGATAAAAGAATTAGTGGCAGCGCAGGGGGACGGAAGCACAAAGTACACCGGAGAATTAGACTGTCTATCTTTGTCTCTCCCAGCTCATCCAGGCAGCCGGGGCTCGCAGCTCGTAAACAATTTAATCTTTTCGCTACAGTTAAAATACAAAGACAGCAAACCTCCTTCTTTCCAAAAGGGGAGGGGATACGGTACAGCAGGGCGGGGGGAGAGGGGAGAGAAAAGGAGGTGGCAATCGTAAAAGGAAGGAATCCAAAAAGGGCTGACACAAACTTTGCAGCCTCGGTTTAACCTCTTGCCTTCCACCATCAGCGTCATTTTCCAGCCAGAAATTCAGGAGGGTATTTCATCTCAGCAGCCAGCCCCACCTCCCGTACGTTGTCCCCATCCTCTCTCCTCTCCGCCTTCTCCATCCCCAGCTCAAAACCCATCGTCGGGGGCTGAGAATTCCTTCAGCTCCTGGGTTAAAAAACTGAACAGATTAACCCATGAAGGGACAGGGGAAAGAATTAAAACGTGAGGCTTCTTCCCCCCTCCCTGCAGGATGGTGGATTGAGGTGGTGCAGCAGAAGCACAACACAGATGTACCTCGCTCCTGTGTCAGGACGTTCCACGGCCCAGAAAGGCAGGGAAATTCAAGTCCAGGACCAGGCAGGAGGGGCTGGCGAGATGTTTCCTCTACCGCCTTGAGAGGAAGATGATGGAGACCCTCTGGCACAGTGGGAAGGAGCTTTGACCTCGTCTGGGCCACCACTCTGTGGTGCCTTTGAGAGTCACCTCTTTTCCATGAGCATTTTCGGCAGCATCCCACGATTGAGGGGTTCCCAGCCAGAGGCAACGGCACCGCACGTGCCTCGGGTGAAGGAAGGGAACTTAAGGATGGGCTTAACGTGGAGCTAGAGGGAGCCGGAGCTAAACAGCTTTGGAGCTTTCCTAAATCAAGGCTGGAGCTCTGGAGAGCGAATCAACATGGACAAACCATCCCATAGAGTCCATTGGTAACTCTTGCTCTGCAACTGCTGCAACAAGCACAACCGAACGGCAAATCCAGAAAAACATCGCCCTAGAGGAAGAGGCAAATCACAGCAAAGCGACTTCAGTATCAGAATTCCCTCGAGACCATTTACACAGCAGCTCTGCTCCACACCTCCAATCCAAAGCTCCTCTCTGGGTCCCGATAGTCACACTTCTCCAAAGTGGTCACGTCTTTGGGGTAATAACTGTCCGGGATTAACAAACAAACTAAACAGTCGTGGGTTGGACTGGGCAGTCATTCCTCCTGTGTGCCAATCTGTACATAAAGACTCCATTTTTGGCTATTGGTCCTTGACGTACATGCCACCCATCAATATCACCCATACACGAGTGACATTTACAGGATAACAACCCAAAGGTGTAAAGAAACCCCAGCCCAGGACAGCACAACTATGTTATGGTGCCTGGGACTGAAACAGCATGTGGACACCTTGCTCCTTCTGCCCAGCCAAAGGACATGTTTTTGGCTGAAGACAGACTACATACACAAACAGAAAGTTAGAATAAAATAGTAGAAACATAAGGCTTTGTAAGGAAGAAATATTATTGCTGGCTTTAGAGCAAGCTACTGAGAGCTGCTCTCGTATCTCCATCCAGGAATCACCAAGGGCTTTGGAACCACCGCTCAAAATCACCTCATTCACTGCTCCAAGGAGGGTCTGCAATCCCCCAGGGGCATCATGGGCTCCATCGCCGGCCTGAGCAGGATGGTCCTGATGGAGCCAGAAACCCCTCGTGGTTAATTAACCCAAGAGGAAGGTGCTCTGATCAAGGCAAAGGTGGCTAAAAAGACTGGACGGTCAGAGGAAAGCAAAGCAGATGTTCACACGCGCAGTCCTCTCTCTGCTCCTCACTTCCATTAATGTGAATTCAAACACTTTTTTCTTGAACGTATTAAACAGAAAAGGGGAAATAGTTAAACGATGTTAATATTTTTTAAATTAGGGGACAAGGAGATCCCGTTTAGGAGTCAAAGGCTGCTCTCACCCAAGGTTTTGTTTTAGAAAGGAGTGCAGAAGTTAATGAACCTAGAATAACCTTTAATTTCCAGTGTCCCCTCACCGTCTATCCACTCGGCATCTGCGGCGGTGGCGTTGCTCCTAATGAATGACTTGGTATTCATGTAGCTCTCTCAGTATTACTTACGTGTCTGATCTCTCCTAATGGAAAAACTGATTGTCACTGGGAAGTTATGAGGAAATATTAAAAAGATCTGATCCACAGTGAAAGTTTCTTCGCTGTAAATGAAACTGCCAGATGATGAATGCAAATAAATTTGGGGAGTTTATTGGTACTGAAGTTTAGTGTCTTTATAATTTATATCTTTACTGGGGAGCATGTGATCTCCAACTGAAATAGAACCAAAATCATTATGGGAAGAGGAATCACCCTCCTTTCTGCATCCGTCCACCAGCAATCACCGCAGCCTCGTGTTTACATCACAGCTAATTTGTTTTATATCCACGTTGAGGCGAAGATTCCTCACTAAGCCAAGAGAATTTTTTCTTATTTTTAAATTATCTATACTGTGCTATATATTTATAAGGAAACTGTGCTGTGCATCCATCTCCCCTCCGGGGTCACCGCGGCACCTGCAGCAGCCGCCGGGCGAGCGAAGCGGTGCCGGTCCCTGCGGGGACGTCAAGATCTGTACCCAGCAGGGCAGACTCCCCCAGTTTATCACCCTGTTGTGTGTTCACTCGGCACCCAAGTCCCTCTGGCCAGAGATGCTCCCGGTCCCCTCAGTGCCTGCTGCCCCATGGGAGTTTCAAAAGGTAACTGGATCTCCTGACTGTCCTGAGGATGCGAGAAAAGAGCCACAGATGCCCTGTTCTGCTTTCTGCTCCCATTACAGCCACAGAGACCTCCTGGATTCCCTTTGTGCCTGCACACGCCCGGCACATCCAGCACAAACCTGGCAAACACGAGGGGCCTGGAACCTGGAATAATTTTCACTGTTAAGAGTTGTATAAACCGAGATTTCCATCTAGAAAAGACCTAGGCAAACCAAGCTGGATAAACCCGCTGAAATCTTTCCCTATGGTTTGTATATTCGAGCAGGCTTTGGAATTAAGTCTGAACTGATTGGGAAGATGAGTTAAGAGGCATCACAGCAGAATACCAACAGGAGCTGCCGCTCAGCGCCCTCCTCCCTTCCTTCCCCCCTTGTAAAATTCCCCTAGGGTAGCAAATACCTCCGCTCCTCACAAGCACTTTACAACGGCCTTTCTTTGGGATAATAACGCTGATGAAAAATGCGTGTGAATGATTAGTTCTAGCAAAACAAACCTCCTTCACAGAAAAACTGGGAGTTAATACCACGCCTGGAGCCCCCAGCATGTGGCCAGCTCTCCTGTCATAGGGACGTCGCTGCAACCGAGGACACTTGCACGTTGTTCACCAAAAAGGGGTGAAAGCCCATAGTATTTGGCTTTTTCAGCACATCCAAACTTATTGGAAAAAGCAGAGATACACGAGACTGTTCTGCTTTTAGTTCTCCAATGTGCTGAGCAGCCAGAGGCTGCTTCTGCAAGCACTTCCTAAGTTTTGAAGACATTTCTCTAGTCCTCACGTTTTTTTCCCCAGTCCTTTTCCATCCCCACCCTAATGGATATTTGCATAAGCAGGGTATTTTGCACAAGG
This sequence comes from Columba livia, assembly GCF_036013475.1. Lineage (NCBI taxonomy): Eukaryota > Metazoa > Chordata > Aves > Columbiformes > Columbidae > Columba > Columba livia. Next base: position 1,698,739 of record NC_088621.1, read on the forward strand.
ATCTATAGAAAACTTATGGAAAAGTGATTTTTAATAGCCCAAATGGCTGTGCTGGTGCCAGTAGTGTGACCGTGCCCCCTTCCAGCCTGCGTAACCCACGTACAACGCCCCACGGCCACGCCAGCCGAAACCCAGAAACGCATTTACATGTTTGAGAAAACCAAGAGCAGCTTTGCTCACCAAGTTTCCACAAACGAGTTTAAATTAATCGAACAAAGTCACCCTTGGTTAATGATTAGCCCAGATTCCATTGCAGCCAAAGCTGCGGCTTCCAGTTTAATTCAAGATCACTGGGCACGGGTGGTAATTAGAGGGTTTTGTTTGGCAAACACCAGGCGTTGTTGTTCCCCTTCACACACCTGCAGATTGCCTGGCAATGGCTGCTGCGATCCAGCCCCTTGGCTGGAGAGCCCTCCAGATGTTGACGTGTTTCCACGCACCGCAACACGCGTGGCCAGAAACCTAAGCTTTCCAAACCCAAAGCTTCCCATACCCAGCACCATGGGGTCCCTCCAGCGTGGGCAGCAGAGCAAACCCCACGGGTGCGGGTCAGCCTTCTGGTAATGGTAAGCGCACCCTGCCTCATCCAGCCAGTGGGACCCGCTCTCCTGCGGCAGCCTCGGTGGGGATGTTCACACAGACTCTGCCTTAACCCGGATCAACGCCAGGCGGCCGAGGAACAGGAGAACCCAGTGGTTCCGTCTGGCACCGCAGGACATGCACGGGTGTGACACGTCACCAAGCAGCTCTGGGTAGACCTGTCCGTCTGTCCGCAGGCGGGTGTGCGGCCAGACGCGTCCGTCTGTCCGCAGGCGGGTGCGTGGCCGGTGTCAGCCCAGCGGGGCCGGCTCCCCAGGCTTTGTTCTGGGGCTGCCAGATGGGCTGGGCCGGGGTCAGCGCCGGCAGCGGGATGTAGAGCCGCTTTACTCACTCCAGCGTGAAAACTGTCACCCTCCTCGTGTGCTGGGTTCTTTTCCCTTCTCCCCTTTCCCTCCCTTTCCCCACACAGCTGTTAATGAGACAGTTTGCTGGAGCCAGACAAATGCAGACAGGCAGCGCTTGGCGGCTGCCCAGGGGCCGGGAGCGGGCAAACAGGCCGATGTGGCACTTTTGCTGTAAACATGTGGCACGTTGGCGTGCCAAAAGCTTGGTTGGTGGCCTCTATTTGTTTTTCAAAGAGCTTGTCAGGTTCATTTACACACGTCACCGCCTGCATGTGCTCGAGGAGCGAGGGAAAACACGCTCTTTGTCTGCGCGGTCACCCGCGAGCCCCGGGCCCGACGGGCGGCTGGGGCTGCGGGCAGGAGTACGGGCCGGTTCACCCCACGCTCCGGCAGCAAAAACCGGGACTAAAGGTCTCTTTGTGGCTTAGTAAGAGCCTCAAACCATCTACCAGCCTGAGAAACGCCACCTCGGCTTTTAGGGAATGTAAATGCCAAGTCCTGCCTTGCCGTACATCTTGTACTGCTTCTCCCAAACCGAGCTTTCCTAGGCTCTAGTCCTACACAGAGGGGTCACTCGCAGCCTTATACCTATCTAAATACCTATGTTTCAAGCATAAAAGCAGTTCCTTCTTGATTCCTACGAAAAATTAGATCCTCTGTGGTGGGAAGAAACCAAAAAGCAAGAAGTTTTGATTCTTTTCTGAGATGCTTGCTGAGTTTTGCAAGGAAACCGGTGCTGGAATTGCGATCACCTGTCAAAATTGCTACCGGGAGATATGCGGCTTTTAACCAGCTCTGAAATGCTACTCGAGTGAAGTGGAACAGAATTGAACCAAAAGGGTTCTACCTCCCCAATGTTAAGTGCATATTGAAGATTTAAGTAGCAATTAAGGTTGCTGTAGAAGATGGTAAAACAGCATGTTTATTTTTCAAAGATGAGGAAAAAAAAGAAAGAAAGAGGAAAAAGGGAAAAAATGGCAATTAGGAGAATAGACTGGGGGGAAAATATTAAATGGATGTTTCTGCACAAAAAAACCCAGGCTGACAACATTTCTGCTTTGTAAGGGGGAAATTACTGTAACGCGCTGTTTACATAGCAGAAATCAGGGGAAATTATGCTGTCACACTGACATCTGTAGGAGAAGGACAATTTTAAAATTACACTGTTCAACACCTTTAATGATTTGTAACACAAGAGGTGTGGCTACTCCTATTAAATGTGTTGCCAAATCAATAAAAGGCATAATTGGAGTTGTTAGAGCAAATTATAGCACCACCGTTATGTTGCAATACAATGTTCCCTTGTAAACTGCTATTACGGGTAAAGCTGTATTTCTCTCTTATTTGGCTGTTTTGTAATGAGTTGGCATTTTGCTCCATAATAGTTCCACTTTCTTTTATGGAGCTTTCACTTTTACTTTCCTCTTTTGTGCAGCCTATAATTTCCCTTCCCTTCCCTACCTCTCTGCCTGTTGACAACTGGTCTATACACCTTTGAAAACAGCCCTGAGGTTATAAACTATATTATTTAACATTATTTGTAATCTTTTTCAATTGGAAGTCAAGGGGGGAGGCACAACATTCGCACGTTTAGAATCCGAGATGTCTTTAGGCTGGGCCTTCGCTGTTCGTGGAGGGAAGGGAGCGCAGGAGGGACGGGAAGACGTTGCATAAACCCTTCGAGGGTCTTGCTACCGGCATATCAAATGAAGGATTTGGGCTTATCTATCTAGAACACAAGGAGTGGCTGTGGAAGCGCTGGCAAAGCTGCCGATTAGCTGTAAATCACTAAATGTGCCCCGCATGCTGAAGTTACCGAGGTCTCCCTGGGATCACAGTTCCCAGACAGGGGACCACTGCTTTGCTGCTAAGAACGAGGGGCTATTTGTCTCTCTAGTAAGAAATAAGGCCAATAAACACCCTCCCCTCCACATCCTCATCCCCGTCCCACAGCTTTCCTGGGACACAGCAGCTAGCCGGTGCCAAACCGCAAGGTTACGGCTTCGATACTTAGGTGCTCACGCAGGGCACCGGGCTCCCTCGCACATATTCAGTGCAAGGCAATGGGAGAGATTTACTGCTGTCCAACAAAAGTATCGCTTCGGATCACAGTTTAAAAAATAAATAAAAGTTGGAAGAGAATGAAAAACTGATCCTAATACACACTTAACTCAATACAGCACAAGCACGACCCCATTTAACATAAAGTCCTGGGGATGGTTGTGTTTCGAATACCTGCAGTCCCAGACCTGCCGGAGAACACAGCCCGAGAGCTGCTGGTGCCCAGCGCAGAGGAAGGAGCCGGGCCAGCCGGCCTCTGCTCCGCTCCCCACCAAATAGCTCACAGCCAACATCCAAGCTGCCTTTGCTAGAATAAGTCATCTGGGTCTTCTTTTGCCACTAAACCAACATAAAACTTCATCAGCCTGACACACGTAGGCCGGGTGTGCGGGCAGCACCGGGGCTGTTCCCGGCACTGGCAGCCCCGGTGCGCTGGCACCGCTGTCCCCGGCCGGCGTCCCCGTGCACCCGATCCCATCGGTGACAGATCGGGGTGTGCACAGCTGCCACTGTTAAACTGATTCCTCAAGTTATTTTTAGCAACTTGAAAGCCAGTCGTGAAACCAGCTGCAATTAAATGCAGACGACCAGAGGCGGAAGGGTTTGGTGAGCTGTGCTGTTACCGGAGCGTTTGTGATCTGCAAACAAATGCAGGAAAAAATAATTGCATTGCTATTAAGTAACATGGAGATGTTTAGAAACTAAATACTCTGATTGTGCTGGCAACCATGAGAAACAAAGGCTGGATTCTGTCCTTCAGTTTGTGCCAGACGGAGTGTCAGCCCCAGCACACACCTGAACATATCTCATGGAGATGCTGCTCGGGTGGGAAACCCACGTACAAAGTCTTTAACAATAGTTAAAGGTGCCTAAATGCACAGAGATCAAGCCTTTATCTTAGCAATATAATATTTACTTAGCCTCATTTTATTAAGTGATATCTGGGACCTGCAATAAATCTCTTCCTTCCTTTTTGTATGAAGTTTTCGGTGAGCCCTGTACCAGCTCGCATGCAGACCCTGCCCTCTCAGCCAGTTTCCATTCACATCAAACAGGGAAACAGGCAAAGAGAAGCTCAGCAATTTTCCTCACGTGTTCTCGGATGAAAACAGAGCAACAATATTTCAAAAAGATGCATGTAAAGGACTGTAACAGCCTAACAGAGAACATGGTTTCATGCCCTCTCACAGCCTGGGCAGTAAAAGACACAGGGAAAGCCTAGGAGGATGTGGAAGGAGTGCTGGGAAATGCCTCGGGATATGAACCCCATGGGTATTCGCTTTCTGACAGCATCGGAAAAAAAAGTGTTGCAGCTTGTCTCAAACACCTGAAGTCCTTGTTCCCCCAGGAACACGGAGCTGAATGGGGGGTGGTGGTGGTGGAAGAGGACGAGCAGCTCTGGCGAGGAGGAAGCCAAATCGCACAGGTTTGCCTGGAGCGCAAAGCCCTCAAAGGCAGCCGGAGGGGCACGGAGGGCAGAGCCGTGTCCGTGGGTTCCCTGCGAGACGAGGCACAAGCAGCGGCAAACGGGCACCGTTCCCGCAGCTGGGGTTGTGTCCCAAGCGAAGCCCTCCTCCTGGATTCATATGCAGAGAGGTGGGAGGGGGACAGCCCAAAAAGTGAAGCTCCCAGTTTCGTACGGGCACACGTGCTCATTTCTCTGGGCTTATCAGGCATATGAATGTGTTGCTCATAGGCCAAACGTAAAGCAGTTAATAAACAGGCTGTTAATGTGTCAGCAGACGACAAGGCACACCGTCTTAGGCTCCCCCACCTCCTCATAATCCTAATTGCATCAAATCTAATCATTTTTATGGGATAAAAAGATTTCCATAGATGACAAAGGGTTACATTCTCAGCCCTGTTGATCCATCTAGTAAAATTAGATAAGAAATAGATTCCTAGGCGATGCATTAAAGACGATGCGGGGGGGAGGTAAAAGGAGAAAGGGGAAATCATTTACTGCAATTCTGTGTCTCACTCTTTGGTTCAAGAAAGAAAATGTAAATGTGATGTTCGTCTGGCCACAGGCAGCTGCTTCTATCAGGCACTGCAAACTGCAGCAGGACAAAGGGGTAACTCTGGTAAAAGGAAAGGTTAATAGCAAAGCAGGGGAAGGGGGGGCCGCTCATCGGCATGTACGGCACGTCGCAGCCTCGACACTCGGTGATGGGTTCGAACTGGGAACTGACATGAGATATAGAAGTGCTCACTGAAAATAATTCAGAGTGACGGCCGCATTGGCCTGAAAATGGAGAAGGGCTGAATCACCAAGCACTTGGCGAATATGCAGGAGCAGGGTTGCCAACTGCTCCTGATTATTTTCAGTAATAGTCTGGATTTTACTGACCACTCCTCCCCTCACCTACCTGCCCCCGGCATCGCTCGGAAGTTGCAGATTCAGGGCACTGGTGGAGGCAACGTTGCTGTTTGCTCATATTTTAACAAGAAACACACACGATTCCCCATGGTATCTGTGATTACATAACCGAGTCATAATATAGAGAATGCTAATAAAGAAGAAAATTAAACTTGCACTCAGACTCCACCTCTAACGTTCATTTTACTAACAAACATCCTTACAGAGTCAAATTGTACTACTCAGGTTGAAAATTAAACACATGAAAGCATCGAGGCCCAGCATATTGCATGTATGTATAGCCACACAACTATTCGTACACTGACATAGATATGTTAAAGATCTGTATATGCTGTACAATACATATGTGTATATTAGGCCAGAAAGATTTTTCTTGAGCACTCAAAAATGTAACAGCTTATACAGACACGGACACAGCAGCGTTTGGATACCTGGTACGTCAGGATGCTGTGAAAGAGCCTGGACAACCACCACACGGCTGAGTCTGCTCCACAACAAGATGCAAACGTTGAACAGTTCGAAAAGCTCCGTATTGTATCAACTGGAATTTCAAATAATGCTCTCCAAGGTTTATATACAGACACTTTTGGTTAGGGGCATGTATCTCACCTCCCTCCAGGAAAGGACAGAGGGCAGCGTGTCTCAGGTGGGATGCAGGACCTCGCGGCGGGTCACCCGGGGGTGCAGGTCACCCGGGGGTGCAGGTCACAGCGTGTCCCTGCCCGGCTCAATGGCTCCGCTTGCCCACACCACCTCCCTCTGGAACTTATCCCAGGAGAACAAGAGGGTCCATGTGTCATAACCGGCTTCTCTCAGGCATTAACAAATGAAAAATGTCTCACTGGGCACCTTGTGGGTTTTGTTTGTTTTGAAATCTGGCATGAATACATTTGGAACAACAAAAAAAAGGTTAAAAATACGCTAAAGCAAAAATAGAACCTTCATCCGCAGCTCGTCTGGATGGTTGGCACTCACCCTAAAACATGAGTTATTCAAAAACTCAGAAGCTCTAAATATCAGTATCCAAAGGAAAAAGACTAAAGTGGAGACAGTATCCTATGATGCACGTGTATCCCCACGACCACAGCAGCGTCCCCAGCCTGACCCCCTCCTCCCGGTGGATCATTTCTGATGGCACAAGCCAGAGCAGCTCTTGGACCAGCGCCGGCACACACCACAACAGTGCTGCTGCAGAGCCGCAACCTGTCGTGCCGCGATGCCAAAGAAAGGTTCTTCTAATGCTGAAGACGATTTGGAAGAGGAAAGCAGCGCTGCCTGTGAGCCAGAGCGTGAAGAGACCAGAGCCGCCTCTCTAGAACATGTTCCCTTCTAGCCTTAAAGTAGGAAGTTACTGATGCTAAAAGCAAAAGTGGTAAGGAACGGACTTCTGGATGAACTTCAAGTTGACGTTGCAAGGCAGCGTGGCTGAAAAGCATGGCCAGAAGCTCCAAGAGAACAAAGTGCTTGTGGTTCCAGTGTGGGACACAGGGTCCCCTCCCTGGCCACTTTGCAGGTGACGTCTCCGGGGTCCCTGCAGTGCCCTCAGGAAAACGGGACAAACGCACAGCAACCAGAGACAAGGTGTCAGTGCAACCTGATGCGTTCCCAGCTGGACGCAGACCAGCTGGCACATCCTGGGCAGGAACGCGGTCCTGGAGCCTAAAACCAACACATCATGCAGCACATCACCATCGCTCCTCCACAGAAGAGCACTTCATATCCATATCTCCTTAAGAACATCTCCAACATTTGCCAGGAGTTTTATGAATACAACACCTAAACCTGGTGTACAAGCTGGTTAATGTATAGCACACTCTCACTGCAAGAATCGGAGTAGATATCAGAATAGCACAACATCTGGGGGCTCCTGTGGAGTTGCTGCACAAACCCCAGAAGAAGATGCCATCAGAACACCTCAGTTTTCCTCTTTTGTACTGGGAATATCAACTCTGCTCAGATTCTGGTGTTGCTACTCTGCCAGCCCTGCCAAGGCTTGGGAAGCGGCATAAACATTTGTTTGAAGAACCAAAGAGAATCTGGATCCCAACTCAAGATGCTTTTGGCACAGACGGACAGAAAACAAACAGATTTCACGCCACATGGAATCATCGGAAGGAAATAATAGCTGGTGGCAAAGAAAATGACCAAAATCAGGTGCACATCCTGGTGTTTCCCGTTTCTGCGCTTACAAGAAATTTCCAAAGATTTGGGGAGCAAAATACCCTGATGTTTAGTTGCTCTTCCCCGTGGATGCAGCTACTGAAGTAGAACAAGGAAAGGTCATCTGGCGACAGTCAGGCTTCCAAGTCCATTGCAGGGTTTTAGCACTGACATTAGCCCATAAATAGTGAAGGCATCATTTTGTGAAATAAATTTTTAAACCGTTCCGTTTATACTAGACTTAGTAAAACATGTAAGGTCTTCCCACAGTAAGCTTTTGGAGGTCTATGAATTGACAGTCACCTTAAAAAAAAAACAAAGGGAAAGACTACTGGTAATCTGAAGATGTAGCTTTCTATTTATTTTACCTTTATTTCCTAGATTATATTATTTAACAATAAAGCACAATGACCTAAGCACATTTCATGGTTGTTAAATAAACTAGTCAGCAAAGATGACTCTAAAATGCTCAACAGTTCTTGCAGCGCCCCCAGAAAGCTGGTACGTGTGGAATAAAGGACCCAGCCAGGTGCCAGCTGAGAAGGGCCTTGGGATGTAACTGGGAGACCCAAGGGAGCTGCGTGACACATCTGAGCTATATGTACAGATAAGATATCAGATAAGAAGGGCCGACAGCTCCTTGTGGTTCCCCCGTATGTACTGGCTCGGCCAGTATTAGTGTCCAGTCCAGGAGGGACTTTCCTGTGACTTCAGAGCCCTTTGGGCCATGGGCTCCTGCCACTGATCTTTCCTTTCCACTTTCTTTCTTTTCCACTTCTGCTCTCCATTCTCCAACACACATAGCTTGTGCTGCACAGCAAAACCCATTTAGGATACCTCCTGCCTTGGAATTCAAACTCTTCCATATCTTGGGAAAAACCTAGATACACCACTTTGCATTCAGGCCTGTTTTTACTTCACCAGCTCATTGCTAAAGGCTGTTACTCTCATCTACTCGTGAACCAAAACTCTGTTTTGGAGGCTGCAGAGGCCTCCAGGAAAGTGTCCAAAATAAATCCGTGTCCTGGTGACACTGGGTAAAGCTGATGAGTGATGTGACAGCAAGCGGCTCTTCTTACTGGGTGCCCAGAGTAGGTCTGACTCCCGGACCTGCTGCAGCTCTCACATCTGGAACAGCAGCATCCCTAAAGCGCTGGTAAATGCTCACACATCAACACTTTTCATTCAAATGTAAATTGCATTCACAAAAGATACTTTAAAACCAAATATATACACCACTAAGATGATTTTTATTAGGTGAAATTAAAAAAACCCCTCTATATTGTATATGCAGCTACCTGCACCTGAAGGACTAAAACTAGACAAACCCTCCTGCACAGTCACAGCAGACTTTGCTATAGAATTTCTAAATTACAGACTTAAACGCTTTCAAATTTCTTTAGCTTTTCCACCTTGATTTAGATAGGCTGGGTTTTTTTTTTTAAATCTTTCCTGAGATAATTTACAGGCCTTTTAAAGGAAAATTAAACCCCTATTACCTCTGAGATCAATACCCGACAGAGCCAGCCATTAGAGCAGGGCAGCCCCAGAGCAGTGCCCTTCAGGAACGGGGGGACGGGGCAGGAGAAGCCCTTGTCCCTTGTCCCCGTAGGGCAGGGACGGTCCTGCCGCTGGAACCCCAGCCCAGCCCTCAGCAGAGACAAAACAGCGAGCGAAGCAGGAGCAGGATCCCAGGACACCCAGGTCACTCCTGCACATCCAGCTCAGCCTTTAGCTCCACAACCACCCCGAGCAGCCAAGCTTTCCTCCTACTTTTTTTGCCTAGAAACGTCTATTTTATTTTCAGTTTAGTTTAGCCACCTCATGTGGGATTTCTGGTCATTGCTGCCTTCTCTTGGACAGCCTTTCCCTGCAGAGAAGCCCCTGGAGAAGGAGCATCCCAAGGAGCTGGGAGCATCTCTCTCGTTTGCATAATCAACCGACCGGCCATGGAGGGACAGAACAGACTTGCCATTATCTCTGCTCTTTTTGCACCTTCTTTTCAGTCTCTCTCTCTTTTTCCTCTTACCAGCTTTGCTCCCGTCTATGAAAAATCAGCAAATAAAAAGTTACATTAACCCCACCCTGACCTCTCCGACATAATACACTGTGGGCTGATGGGCTGCCTTTGGAGCTTCGTTGAAAAGCTGTCATTCTTCGACATCCCAAGTACAGCCTAGGGAGCATTTACCGGATAATTAATATATTAAATGCATGAAAAATAGTTACACAGTGCCCCCCCGCCACATCCTTTCCCCCCCACACACATATACTGCCATCTTTTCCAGGGAAAGAAGGGATGCAAAAAAAGAAAGGGGAAAAAAGATAGATACAGCATGTGCACCATCAATATAAAAGCATCCCCTGAATAGCCATCATAAAAACTGTTCATAATTTTATAGCTTCATTCGTGCTGGAGCACCATAAAGGCAGGCCATATTTTTTACACTCAGGATGCCTCATAAAAAAAAAAAAAAAAGAGAGAAAAGGAAGGAAGAAAAGTTGGCACGGGAGACATGGAGGCACCGACGCCACGGCTCACCTGAGCACCAGAGCTCAGGAAAAGGGGGGTGGAATTTGTCCTTTCTGACCTGTGAGGCTCTGAATCCCAGCGAGGCCATCAGAATAATTATTAATTGGGAAGTCTTTAGCTTTTTTCCTCTTTTTTCTCCCCCCTCTTTTTCTTTCTTTCTGCTGACTGCGTATTTGCCTTTTAAAAGGATGATGGAAGGCCAGGCCGGCAGCCCTGCCCTCCAACTGTGTCCTTCACCTTTAAGTGGACCAGCATCTTTTTTGGTGCTTTGAGTCCCCCTCCCCTTCCCCTCCACCTCCCCAAATGCAAAATTCATGAGCTGGAGCATGGATTAACAAATAAATTATAACGAAGGCAAATGGGTGGCAATAAAAAATAATAATAATAAAAAAGGAGGCCTCACCTTCACGTGACAGAGGCTGAGCAATATAACAAACCAGCTCGTTTATTTTCACCAAAGCCTGTTCTCCTGCTTGGGAAGGTAGGTTTTTAAAGCATTTTATCCTTTATTTCCCATAATATATTTGGACAAGGTAGCTGTAAATCTGAGGCAAGAGGAGAAATCAAAGAGTGGCAGGAGAAGATGGGGGTCGAAGGGAAAGAAACTGCGTTGGTTTGTGGATGTGGCCCCTGAGCTTTCGTGATCCTGGGATTTAGAGCGTTCACCTACACGGACCCGTGTGCTGGGCGAGCAAAAACCACCCCTTTGTTATACACCTGTGTGTGTATTTTTGAGTGTGATACATACAACAGCAGGGATGTCCCTTAAAAACATACACACCAGCCTCGTTACACCCAAACATCCCAGAGCAGAGAGAAAATGCCACGGAAATCAGCTGGTCTGTCTATTAAAGCAGAACAGGTGAGTTTTAGAGAAAGCCCCAGATACTCATTCTCCACCCGGAGCCATTCGGGGGCAGCGATTTCCTCCTCCAGTGATGTGGTCCAAGAGCCGTATCACAAAAAGGAGGGTTTTGAACCACAAGAATATTTCCAAGTATGCTTGTTTGTTTGGTGGGTTTGTTTGCTTATTTTTAATAAATCAATAATAGAAAAACCTAATTTCCTGCAAAGAACCATTAAAAAAAACCCTTTAGTATTTGGTCCTACACTAAATTTTCTGATTAAAAGTAGTCTTAAGAGAACCACAAAGCAAAGGAACTCCCATCCCCCTTCAGATCCATCCTTGGGCTGAGCTTGTCCCCCAAGGCTTGAGCATTGAGCACAAACAGAAGCCAGAAGATTCAAGTCCCTTTGGCTACAGACCAGACTGAGGGACCAGCACCCGCCTGCTGGTACCTGCTGGGATGAACCAGTAAGTTACAGATACTGGGAAACGTTCAACTGCCTCTGCCCACGTGGTGCCCCGAGAGCGGCTCCATCTCCTTTGGTGCCGAGTCAGGGCCACCAACTGCCCCACTCTGCAGCTCTCCGCAAAAATACCTGTTGGTTCTTTCACTATCTCAGCATCTAAGGAGATATTTTCCCACCTCAGCCATGAAAGCATCTTGCAAGAGGTAGCTGGAAGGGTCTGCGGGGCACATCTGACTCCTTGGTGTTTGCTGATGGCAAGTGCCCATTTGCTGCTGAGCCCACCTCTCCTGCCCTTGCGTGCTCAGGAATTGGAGTTAGAATCCAGAGGAACTTCCCTGGTATTCCTGAAAATGCTTAAAGCTCACACAAGTTTAATTCAGGAAATCCAGGGGTACATGCACTCACAGAACTTCCAAAGAGCTGCAGGAAACACGCTGGGCTTGCTAACCCAAGGGTGGCTACAGCACATTGGTTACAGCTTGGGCTGCCGTGCTCTGGGCAGAGCAGCCCGGTTGCTCCATCTGAACAAACACCCCAAAAAGCAGCACGGAGGAGAAGCCGCCCCACCAAGAGGTGCATGGGCAGGTGCTGAGCGAGGCCCGGCCACGGGGTGCGGGCGCCAGGCGAGGAACAACGCCCGGCTGGCTGCGAAGTAACCGCCAGCGCTGCCTCATTTGTCTCTTTTATGTTTATTCATGGCAAACTCTGTCAGAGGGATCCGGCGCCGTTCGGGAGTTGTCAGCAGGTGGCCTAATAGTGAGAATTAGTGAGCCACGCAGCAACGAGACGTACTGGGGCTGCCTAATGCTGCCGACATTAACGCGTGCCTCAGAAATGAATAAAGCTTCTTCGAGGGGAAAAAATAACAATAATAAGAGGATGAAGAGGGGTAGGAGGAACCAAGGGGGAGTCCAATCTGCTACGTGAAGCTTGGCCAGTGCTCAGTTAGCGAAGACGTGTCCTCCTTCCACGAGGCTGCTGACCTCGCTCCCGCACACAAACACCATCGACCACAAATGGAAGAGAAACGTTTTGTTTTCAAATAGCCCCTGAGAACTTCCATGCACAGAGGCTGAGAAAGACCTTTCTCGGCCAAAGCTTTTGGTGTCACTATGCTCCTCCAGCCTGGACATTTTGAGCAGATATTGAACCTCTAGCCAAGCAAGATGGAACAGGTCATTGCCACCCTGCTCCGCAGCAGCTCCTGGGGCACCAGAACCTCAAGTCTCCACCAATGTCACCTCCTGACGCTCTCACGACAGCGTGACCCAAGCTGGCTCACAGCCTCTGGTTTGTCTAACACAATTTCAGGACACATTCAGCATCTGGGAACAGGTAACTCTTTGCGAAAGCAAGACAGACACAATGTTGTTTTGCTGCATAACATCAACTCTTTTCACAGCCTGTTTCACCTGCTCTTTGGACATCAGGGGCCTCATTTTACAACCTGCTCCCTCAGTCTCAATGGTCCCAAGAGCAAGACAAAGATAAATGAAGAAAGATGCAAGAGAGAGATAGGTAGCATCCAGTGTTCCTACCGGGAACAGGAACCAAACGTACACACAACTAAACGCGTCTCCTAAAGGTCCCTTTGCAGATTTACCTGCCATACCACATTTTCTCACATAACTACCAAAAATGACAGCAAAAGCTTAAAGTCTGTTCTGAAAAGCAGCACCTCAGTAGCCAATTTTCTTACCCCAGTAATCCCAGACATCACTCTAGCCACAAGGATTTAGAAACAAGGACCTTAAAAAAAAAGATCAAATCAGACCCCTGTTAAACCCATGCTTTAAAAAAAAAAAATGGTTCTAGAAAGTGTAGGATTAGGCCCTGAAAGCAGCTTGTTCCCCTCAACGTGCCTGTGCCACCCTGAGCACCAGCAGCACCTTGTGCCACCCTGAGCCCCAGCAGCACCTTGTCCCCTCAATGTGCCCGTGCCACCCTGAGCACCAGCAGCACCTTGTGCCACCCTGAGCCCCAGCAGCACCTTGTGCCACCCTGAGCCCCAGCAGCACCTTGTGCCACCCTGAGCCCCAGCAGCACCTTGTGCCACCCTGAGCCCCAGCAGCACCTTGTGCCACCCTGAGCCCCGGCAGCACCTTGTGCCACCCTGAGCCCCGGCAGCACCTTGTGCCACCCTGAGCCCCAGCAGCAGCTCCTGCCCAACCACCCCACCTGGCTGCAGTTTGCACAGCAAGTAACCCCACAAATAGCACTGAGAAGATTTTGTTTCTTCTGCCATTATAAATGTTAATTTTGCATTTTCCCCAATAGATTTTAGTCTTTTAAAATAAGAGACATATACAGAAAAAACCACCAAAAGAACCAAAGCCTCACGTTCCTGTTCGCTGTAAACAGAACGACACGCACATCCATCCCGCACCCTTCGTGTAACGCCAAACACACACCACTCCTGCCTAGCACTGCAAACCCAGCTGACCACATTACCCTTCTTACAAATTGGGTATGTAGCTGTTGGTTTTTCCTTTTTGAATTTTAAACAGTTTTCACACCTGGTCTGACAAAGGTTCAGGTAAATTACTGAAAAAGCACCGGCTAATTTAAAAAAATATTTAAGAGACTCCAAGTTCCCTGCCTTTTTTACTATCCTCTGCTCCATAATTACATTGCACTGCCTGATATTTTCATGGAACATTAACCGAAGTCAGGTGACTGCCCCCTTACAGTCTACGCCTATCCGTTACCCATAAGACCCCCATGGACCTTGACATTATTAATAGTCCTATTCATTAAGTATTACTCTTGTAGAATGAGTAGCATAATATTGGCCTGGAGATAGGAACAGGCAGAAGGAATAAGTCAAATTAATTTTCCGCAGCAAACGCCCCGATTCTGTAAATGACATTCTATACTGTTAGCATTTTAAATGTGACACAAATGGCAGGAGATACAATTTGAAAGCAAAATAGTAGAAGACATGGCTCAGGGTGTAATGTGCTGCATAAAAATCCAATAACATCAGTTACAAGAAGGAAGGGAATGAACCAACCCGACGGAGGGGTTTAATTTGCATTTGTTTAAAATGGCAGGTAAGGGAGCGGGAGAAAGGCTGCGGCGCCCTGATTAGGACTTTCTCCCCTTGCTCCGAGGACAAGGGTGCTGAGAGCCACGAGACCCGCGAGCATGGCGCAGCTCCTCCAGCGCAGACGCCGGCTGAACGCAGCCCGAGGGAAAGGCACAGGCGGCTCCACCTGAGAGATGCGATAAAGCCCAGGAGAAGCCTGCGAGCTCAGCTGTCCATGTTATATATCCCTTCAGACAGCTCGGCTCTAACTCCAGTTTCCCCCACTTCACCCACAGCTCAGGAGTGAACAAGATGAGAGTGGGGGAAATGAGTGTTGCAGGACAGAGTGGCTCAAAGGTACCAAACCCACAAGAGCATCGCCTGGGCTGACCCAGCTCCTCCAGGGAGCTGCTCAGAACCGATGCGTGTTTCATCTACAGCATCTCTTTCAGAAAAGACCACCACCACACATCCCAGCCCGAGCGGGTTTATCCCCTGCCAAAGCCACCGCCACCACCTGACAGACACCGTGGCCCAGCTCCCGGCTGCCGTACCTCTCTGGACACAACAGACGGGCCAAAGCCTGAGCTCTCGACTTAAATCAAGCAAATCAGCCACTTCTGGGGAGAACAAACCCAGAGTTAAAGGCAGATTTTGTGAGAAAAGGTCACTGACTTACCCGTAGTTCAAATCGAGCTCTCAAATCTACAGACCCTACCACCTGCCCAAAGGATGGATGGGACCGAAATGCAACACTGGTGCTGAATTCTGTGCTTTCAGCTTTTTGGTTTTTTAAATCTAAATGCATCTGGGCTGAGAGAGGTACGAGAATGTAGATAATGGCCAAGCCATTATGCATTCTTCTTCATTCCCTTTTTCTTTCAGGTCCTTCCTTACAAATATCACTGTACCAAAACTATAAACCACCAGACAGGAGAGATCTGATCAGGAAAACAAAAATGCAAAGCCTGACCTCCATTAGTTTTATTTAGGGCAAAGCACTGTACTTTATTTATTAACAACATAAAAAGACATCACCTACAGAACATAGAATAAATACTCATAATTTCCCCAGAAAGAGCATCGAGCTGGCTTCCTGAGGGGAAAAAACTATCACTTAATTGAAGCAAGAAATGTTCAATCCAATAATCTATAATTAGATATTTTATGGAATATGTTACCTAGAGATGTTTATTTATAAAATGTTCCCATCGATAACAAGCTGTTGGGAGGGGGAGGAGGCGCATTCCTCGCTGCCGGATGTTGCTGATGGAGGATTCCAACAGCAGCTCTTCCCGCAGCATCGGGTGGGCTGCGGATCCTCCCTCAGCATCGCCACGCGTTCAGGTCACAAGTCCGCAGAACACAAGGTTCTAGCTGTGCTCACTGCCAAAGCCAAACGCTTCGAGCCACCTCAAAATACAGATATGAAGCCGGTTTTTAGGACTAGGCTTGAAACAGGTGTGGAGATCTGAGAAGCCACCACCCGTGCTTTTCTCATTTCAAAGTCATTATAGCGCCTTAAAGACTTTTCCTTTCATATTCATGTACTCCCAGAACACATTGAACAGTTCACATTGTGTTTGCGAGCAAATATTTGAACACTGATCTTGCCAAGCCAGCAGGACTTCAAAAGAGAAGATGCCTCCCCAAAACCCGCAGACGCGGGTGACCCGCACAGCCCTCCGCTCGCGCCTCCCGACCGCTGGTCTTCCCCCACACGAACCATTACTGCTGTTGGTTGTAACCCTGCTGCAGTTCTTATTACAAAGGCAATTTCTCTTCTCCCTTTAATTTGAAGTTGCTCTCCAGCGTTTGGTGCTCCAGCTACTTCTGCAGTACGGAGAACTGTAAATTGGGTTTGAAACTACAAAGTGCAGAATAAAGCAACTGATTGAAGCTGTAAAACAGAAAAAACACCAAACCCATGTCGGTGGAAGGGCCATAGGGAAAAGCTACTTCAAGGTAACAAGGCTTGGAAAGGAATATACATGTCAGAGATTAAATATAGAGGATAATGAAGTCAATATCCCACACAAGACAATGCTGTGGCATCAAAATACCTGGGCAGAACCATCAGATGTTTTCCAAAAATACCACACTTGGTCATAATCTCTAATAATTCCCATAATATTAATACGTCCTGGCCAGAAAAACAGTTTGTCTAGAAAACTGTAAATTTGCACAGATATTCAGAGCTGGGATATATTAGCAACAGCATCCACCTTTGTCCTTTATTTGGGTCCTAGAGGCACATCTGAAAGTGCTGGCGTATGGTGTGCTGTTGACATTCACTTGAACACGACCTGCACAGGGCTGGGCCATTTTGCAGATGAACACCTGGCCAGTTTCACCTGCAAACGTCTCCACCGCCCCCAGCCCGGTCCTGCACAGCCCCGGTGCCACCCCCAGACCACAGCTCCCACCTCCCACCCCGCCACCGTGGCTGCGCTTGGCTCCCTCGCACCGCAACGAGCACCAAATGGGGGAAAAATTATAATAATATCACAAATGAAATTGAATGAGTAACAACATTTTCTAAGAACAGAATAAATACAGTTGGTGGCGCCTTTTTTTTTTTCCAATTTAGTATTGTTTAATATGCATTTAATCAACCCATTCAGTATTATAGAGTCTATGTACCGTGACACCCTCCTATGCCACAGAGGAAGCATTCATAGGCCATTAGGCTAAAGTAATATGTATGAGGAACCACTTTTCCCCAGGGTGTAGTAACTATTTTTGCTCCCCAGTCGTCCCCATTAAATCATTAAACCTCATGACTATGCTTTCTGAACTCTACCCTGATCTTTAAAAAGCAGAACATTAAAGGGCAACTGTCACCCTCCATTGCACAGGCCTTGTGTTTTATATATTCAAAGCATTAAGCCTTTTGTCAGTCTATACATCATAAGTGCTGGAAGACTGTATGCACAAACAGGAAATGTTTATAACTGATGTCCCTTTTATAGTGGATGTGCGAATGGGCAGGATAAAAAAGCTGAGGCTCGGCTATTTTATGGAAACTGAAGCAACGTGATTTTCCCCAGCTGCTCGCAATAAAACCATCTTCGTTACTTATCTTTATGTGGCCAGTCGCAGGAGGAAAGAGAAGCAGTTTAGCACAGGCAGAGTTGGAGTCACGCTGGGTTGCCAACTTTGGACTTGCAGATCTCATTTCCCTACTTTATGGCAAAAGCTTAATTACGAGCACGGCAGTAGAAAGGGGATCTACTGAGAGAAGGTTGGGTTGGACTTGCACAGACCCTTCCAGGTCCCAAACATCCTGTCACTACTGAAATGCATCCACACCTGGGGAGAAGAAGGGGGTTGGCAAAGAATCGGGGTGCAACTGCCTGTACCACATTTCCGACAGCAGCGCTGTTCACTTTTGAAGGCTTCTCCAAAGACCTCTCACAGCAAACTCGCTTTGCCATCTCCACTTTGCTCCTCTTCAACCTGGGGGCTGCAGATACAAGGAGCAGAAGAGGCCTCTGCCCAAACCCCAGCTGGAAAAACACAGGGAGACCATTCCCAGCTCCACCACGGAGCCTTGGCAAAGAGGTGTCTCCACTGCTCCATGCCTTGCCGCTCCCGTTGTGCTGCTGAGAATGAAAATAAGCTTCCTATACCATGTGTTAGCAACAAGTTAATTCTGTTAATGCTTCCAAAATTCTCTCCCAGGTTTTTGAGAAGTGAGGTGCTGCAGACACCCATACAATGTGGGTGAATAGCTGCAGAAACCCCTGCATGGACCTTGACTAAGATTTTGGGCAAATCACTTCATTACACCTCTGTCCTGCCCTATATCTCCCCACCAGGCTTTTCAAGGTGTGAATACTCTCGTTAGTGGTGCAGGAAACACCTGGCACAGGGCAGAGCTTTACCAGCACTCGAACAAGGGGGGATACAAACCAGCCCCTTGCACGGGCTTCTGAGAGCACAGGGATGGAGGTGGGGCAGACAGCAGTAACCCTAAAAAGAAAATTAGCAAATCCCTTTCAAAAGCAGGGTGTGGGGGAAGAGAGACCAAAATGAATGTCAAGGTCAGACGAGGGGCAAGAATGGAAAACACCCACAGCCTTGAGCCTGTATTACACAGGTACCACCGCACACCCACCTCGGCATGTTCCCCCCGTACCGCACACCCTCCCCATCGCCGGTGTCTGAGGACACTTCCCAGTTACCCACAGATCCCTTGTAAAACAACAGGGAATGTGAGGTTAACATGACTTAGAGGGCGATAGTGTAGCTTGCAAAATGTCAGAGCTTTCATCCTGTATGTTAACTTGCCAGCCAGTGGTATCAATCTGCGGCAAAACACAGTTATTTCATCATGACATTAGTTCACCTTTAAAGGCATATGGTAAAGCCTGCTTTGTGGCTTGCAGCAGATGAGCTTCCTATAATTACAATTTGAACTGTTCCACAGGCAGCTCTATAGATAGTGGATCAGTGATTAAAGTTGAAATCACAGGGTAAGTAGTTCTGTGACACCGTGAGTCACAACAATCATCAAAGACTCAACTCTCTGGTTTCTGATGAAGTGGAGATAGTGCAGTGATTCAAGTAGGGGACTGAGACTCAAGTGCTGCTACTTGGAGGCAGGAAAAGAGCAGACACATTCTTGAGGAAGATACTCAGTGCGTGCTATTGACTGGCCCCAAGCAAATCTTTAACCCTGCGTCTCAGAGAGAGCATGACTGTGCATCTCATTGCGGCGGGGCCCCCAGTGTCACACCTGAGGATCACAGGCTCCAGTTAAACATTATTCCTGCCGATTCCTCCTTTGATTTGAGGGATAATGCATGCAGGGCGCGGGACCGCGCAGCAATGCCGGCGCTGGGCAGCAGGCTGAGGCGAACATCTGCTTTTCCCTACAGAGCCTTCCTGCTCCCCGAGTATCCCCCGGCAGCACAAGGCACAGAAGGGAAAGAAATGTGCACTCACACTGCTGTACCCATCGCTGACCCCCATCAAAAGTAAAGGGCTTTTATTTAAAATAAAGACACACAAGAAGTCAGCTTCTAGTCTGCCTGGCAATGAACAGAGAAATTCCTGCCACTCCTGGAAGATAACGGGCTCAAACATTCCCTTTCCCTAGCACATCGCCATTAAACTTTGGTGAAGCTGATGCTAAGATAACTTTGGTCCAGAAAAATGAGTGGATGCAAATTTGCAAGAAAAAAAAGCAAAACAAAACACACAGTGTAGTTACAACAGCCAAAACCCCCATCCAGATGAGAATTAAGTCAATTCCTAGCAGAGTGACACTTCACTCGCATGTACAATAAATTATAGCATGAGCAAGGCACTGAGCCTCATTTTCTCCTTGACTCTCAGGCTAAGATTTGCTCTTTCCCAGCACCATATGCACATGTGAAAGACTTCTACCATCTGTAAAATGGAGGAAAAGGACAATGCGAGGCACACGGGGACTTCGTATGACACCGTATGGGTGCCGAGGGGACTCTGGCAGGAAAAGCTCTGCTGGAGGACACCAACCCATCGCAAGCTCTCGTGCTTTTAGGACCAGCCAAACTCCGCGGCCAGCCCACAGTTACTGTTTGCACCAGCTCAGATATTTTTAAGGGAACTGCTTCCTTAATGCTTCTTTTAAAGATGAAAGACATTTCATTTAGAGCAGGAAGGGGCAGTTACAAAGCCAAGAAACTTCTCTGCGCTCCAGGAAGATCGTATCACGGCTGCTGGCCGCCTGCCACACCGGCTTGAGCGTTAACCACAGACAGTGATGGATGGGTGCCTGCAGTGCCAGCTGCAGAAACCCAGCCAGGAGCACGGGCGACAGCCTCTGTGCTCAGCACAAAGGGTTCACTTGAGTGAATAGAGCCAGGATTTGGGAGGTGACCAGGGTGAGCCTGTTCTCCATGTCAGAGTGTCCTGGGGACAGTTTCTCAGTCCCGGTTTAATGCTCCGAGGGGGAAGGCAGGCGCAGAGCGTTGGGTCCAGGTCAGCACTGGATCCTCTGGAAGGTGAGCTGGAACAGCCCTGCCCAGCTCCCACACATCACCAGGGGTCAACCAGTACAACTCAACCAACGTGTGTCTTTCACAGGTTGTATAAAAGACTTTGAGACCATGTTCCATGCTCTACACTGCTGCAGGGAGAGGCTGACAAATAGAGGTAAGAGAAGAGAAGCTAAACCAGAGCCTAACGCCTCTGCCCCCCAGTCAGCAGATGTCTGTCAGCACCCATCAGTTTCCAATAAATCCTGATCACACCCTGGAGACTCGCCTCAGCAAGACAGTGTCACCCTGGGGACCCACCACCATCCAACCCTTAGACCAAAAGCAAAGCCCTTAGTGCAGGAATCTGAGCTTTGAAGAATTTACCATGATGTTTGCTCCCAACTTTATGGTGCTCATTTTAAGAGGATAAACCAAGGCAAATACACTAAATTGTCCAGGAGAAGGACAGAAAAATATATTCACCACAAGACATTTTGGAGCAAATATTCAGCGGAGAGTTTCAAAACCACAAGCCCATGTATTTGCTTAAGCAATAGGAGGATGGAGCTTTCTGTTTTCCTTGCTGTGCCCACAGAAATTCTCAGCAGGCTTTGGTCATCTGCAAGAGATTCATGACCCAATAGCCAGGCTGGGTGCGGACACATCCGCTGCTGGAACCCGCGTCTGCGCTGAGCAGGGAAGGGTTAAACCCGCGGGCGCCTCAGCACCAAGGTCCTTCTCAAGGCTGCGGGGAACAATGTAGCTATCAGTCTATATTTGGCCTTTGCCCCTGGATCATTTATGACTTATTCTTCACCTCTGATGACCACAGCAGCAAGCTTTCAATCTCTCGCTCTCTAGCCTGAAGCAAGAGCTTTCCCTCCCCCTTGTTCAAAAATCACACCATTTGCAATTAAAAGCAACTGCCAGGAGGAGGTCTCAAGCAAGTCTTCCCTTGCCCCTTTGTGCCCTTTGCCTTGCAATGACCAGACTGCTGGCATGATACCAGGTCAGGGCCAGGATGGTCCTGCTGTATTGGGATAGGCTGAGCAGGGAAGCAGAGATGTCTTGCCAGTCTACAGCTTAAAGTCCACACTTCAAGCTTAGAGAGAAGCTTTAAAGGGAACAAGCATGGGTAGCCTTTTACCCTACAGCCTGTGGAGTCAAGAGGAACACTGCTGTGATTCAAAATAAGCTTCGTTTAATCACTTGGACTCTCATCCCCAAGAAGGGACCTTTGGGGGCAGCCCCACATCAAAGCATGCCCAGCAGCATCACCAGGAGGTGCCGGGGCTCAGCTGGGCACGCAGCCCCAGAGCTGCGAGCTCTGACCATCGCCCACCTCCACGTTTGGCACAGAAGCGCCGCAGTTGCCAACCACGCAGCGCCGCGGCAGCAGGTAAAGGCAGGGGGTTATTTCCTCACAATTAGCCACTTCTTCAAAGGGGAAGGAGCAAACTGCAGCTTGTTATACCTCACCCTTGCAAGAGGATATGCCTGTGGTCACCACAGGCTGATAACTGAACCATTTCCCTTGGAACCAGAGCCCCACCAGACCGACAAAGGCCCAGAAACATCCTGGCTCTGAGCAGGCAGTCCAGCCGCAGCACAGCCCAAGGGAGCACCGACACAAGGCTTCTCCTCCACACGGTGCAGCTCTCTGTGCTCCAGAACCCACAGCGCCCACCGCGCTCTGCTCATCCCCTTTTACAGCCTCAGGACATGCAGCTCTGAGGTTTTGCATCGCTGGCAGTTCTGCTCAAGGGCCCGGTGAGGACACGCGGCTCAATTGTGGTCTGTGTGTCCGGTCGGTGCTCGCAAGGACCAGCTTCACAGCTCAGCTCACGTGCAGCCTGAGGGCTTGATCAGCCACAAACAAAACAAACCCACAACGTACTACAAGATCAGGAGACGCTAATCCGCTTTTTCACGGTAACAAGGATGAGGTTTTTTTCTTATTGCCTATAACATTGTATTTCCAGTGTTTGTCTTTAAAAGACCAAGGTCAACGAACCATGTTAGCCCCCCTGCTGCTTTCCGAGGCACAGCCACACCACCCGAGAGCCGACCCAAACCAAGGCACAGCCGCACCACCCGAGAGCCGACCCAAACCAAGGCACAGCCGCACCACCCGAGAGCCGACCCAAACCAAGGCACAGCCGCACCACCCGAGAGCCGACCCAAACCAAGGCACAGCCCCACCACCCGAGAGCCGACCCAAACCAAGGCACAGCCGCACCACCCGAGAGCCGACCCAAACCAAGGCAAGCACCGTCTCTCTCCCTCACCCAGATTTTTGGCAACATAAGCCATAGACAAGCTCCTGTTCTTCAGAGTCCCAGCCCTGCTCAGCCCCACAAACTCACCCCTGAAGTCAACTAAATCCATAAGGGCCAATAGTGTCAAGGGATGAATCAGGACATCAACGAGTCACCAAAATCATTTTTAAAAAGAAAGAGACACACAACCCATCTAAAGTACTTGATAGTGCCTCATAATAGAATAATTACTAGATAACATTTACACAATCGAGCAACAATTTGAGCCCGCCTGTTCCTGTGTGCAGGGGGGAGCAGGAGGGGAGGTGCAGGGTGCTGCCCGTGAGCACCCACTTCTCCAGGGACAATTCACGCAAAGCGCTGGCACTGGCGGCTCCTCCGCCCCCCCGAGCCGCCGCACACGCGTGCAGGTGATGCTCACGGGACAATTATTGCTCACAGGACAATTACAGCTCTGGAACACCACAGCCCTGCAGGATTGCTCAGCTTCACGTATTTCCAGCAAGTCTTTTCCCTCTCGTGCAGAGTCTTATCTCCTCCAGCTCAGAGCACTGGACGTTGCAATAGAAAATTTGCTCGTATTTTTTTCCCCAGCAAACCAAAAAAAAAATTGCTGCTGTTTTCTGCTGCTATTTTTTTTTTATTATTAAAAAAGCCGGTTCCCTCAGCTTTAACTAGCTAATTTTCCTGCAGAAAACAGTACATTTCTTTTATGTGTTAATTTTTCTTCCTCTATTTGCACTTCACAGCATGTAGTGACATGTCAGACATTGAAGAACAAGCCTCTTCCACTTTCTTCTGCGATGACAAATATTCCTGGTGCAGAAGACCCTAATGCATCTGTGAATTCAGCTATATTTGTGCATTTTACAGGAAGAGGCTTCTTCTAATGATGCAATTTTCACTAATATAGTTCAATTCATCTTGCGTTAACCTTTTTCCCACCCAGGTTTAGCAGGGCAGTGTCTTGTTCCGGAGCCTTGCAAAGAGCTTTTCATCCAAACCGTGACCCATGCTTTCCAATAGAAGGTTGGTCAGCCAAGTTCTCATGTTTTGTTTCACAAACTCAAGATGTGACGTTTGGAAAAAGAGGAGGTTTGGCTCTAAATTATCCACGTAGGAAGTAATTTGTTTTATCAGAGCTGTTCATGCGAAGCGCATGGAAAACTCCCAGATAACAGGAGGGTTGGTTCCTGCCAGCAACACCACAAATAACCAAGAGGGGCCCTGCTGGAACGGCACAGCCATTTGTATACAAGAAAGCCACAAAAATTGCAAGTCAAGGCGAAAAAAAGAGATGCCTGAAGTCCGGAAAATGACAGCAAACATCTCAAACCACCTTAACCCTGGGCCACTATCAACAACTCCACCAACCACACCATTCACCCCTCTGTTGGACAAGGGCTCCAGGTTTCTGTGCTCCACGTGCAGACTCAGCCCACTCAGCAAAAGAGCTCAATTCCGAAGTTCATAACAAACAACCCCATCATTAACCTCAACCCCAGATCTCAGATCCCCTTCCAAGATATGACATCTGCCCCCTCCTGTCGGTCCAGAAAAACAACATCAAGAGCTTCAGCACCGTGTTCAAGAAAACAACAAAGAAAGAAAAAACGCCATAGGCTTGCCTTGTTTTCTCCTTTCTTCCCAAACTGTCTCCTTGTTTAAGCCTAAAATTCTCCAGCTTTGCATGCCCAAACCCAATTACCTTGAGTACTGATGGAAACACTGCGGTTCCCCTGTACGGCAGTTGTTCCTACAAAAACAATCTCACACCACCAGAGCGAGCGGGTTTGACGGGACAGTACTTGACGGGGCTTCTTCACTTTTTATGTCCACCCATGCCCCAGGAAGGCCACGCTGTCCTCACCGTCCCTCCCCAGCATCCCCGGCGGTTGCAGGAGGTTCTTTGTAACTGGAGTGCGAAGTCAACCTCGCTTCCCCACGCCAGGGTTTGCTGAGCATTAACATTCGCCTTCGGTTGCTTCCCCCCTCTGCTGCTGACAACCGCTCATTTTGTCACATCAGCCACTTCTGTAGATTTAACTTTGCTCTCCTGCTCCAGCCACTGGAGCTCAATAATAAATCAAGAGCCTGGAGGCTTCGCATGGAACGCAAAGGCCTTTATGGTGCACGTGAAGATGGGAGTCTTTACATTTTTAAGTAGGACTTTGTCACGTTCATGAGGGGTAATAAAAAAATTTACATTTTGACTTTCAGGAAGAAAATGTGGCGGTGGAAAAATACCGTTCTTGTAGCTTGCTCAGGATGTGCGACATGCCTCAGAGCTCACAGAGAAGGTCATATTGGACTTCTGAGCCATCATATCAGCTCTGCCAGGCAAAAAATGGTTCACAGCTTTCCCTGAGGATGCTCGGAGTAGACCTTGCAGGTGATGCCAGATTTCAACTACAAGATCTTCCCGCTATGTCGCCTTTTGGAAGTTACGCATCCCTGCGCAGGGAGAAGAGCAGAGCGCGCACTCCACGGCCAAGCCCGTGCACACACCGGCCGTCCCACGGGACCCCCGGGTTGACCGATGTGTTTGTTGTCGCAGACACAAATGCTCCTTAGGAGGAGGCAGGACAAAGCGTTCCCGTTCCAGCTCCAGCAGCACCAGGGCCCAGAGCTGACATATGTCTGTGCATTAGCCACAAGGCAGCATTTCCTTTAAATTCCTCCCAGGATCCATGTCGGAGAGTCTTGGCATCCCAAAGGGCACATGATTCCCCACATTACGCTCCAGCAGCCGGAGGGAGCAGGGGCCGCTCGCAGATGGCAGCGAAGCCCTTCAACGCGCCAGCGCCACGGAGGAGCGAACACCACCGGCACAGACAGACGGACAACTTCCATCTGCAACGGTTTGCGAGAGCTCCAGCGGAGGGGAGAAAATAACACAGCAGAAGCCTCTCCCCAGTCACCAGCTCGTGTAAAATGGGGCAGCTGGTTCCTTGCTCCCGCTAAAAGGAGCCTAAACACGCGTTGCGGTGCAGCCTGCGAGTGAGCGGGGCCTGGCCACACAAACGCTCCCGCGGTCGGGGCTGGCGGCACAGCTCGGCACCACCGCCATGCCAGGAGCCGCCGTCACGAGGCCCCAGATGGCCAGGTGGTGAGGGAAGGGGGGGATGGAGAAAGCCAGGACAAGTGTTTAAATGTCTAAAAATCTCTCTCTGCAGACAGCCTTTTGGGGAGCGCCGCCCACAAAAGGAAACCTGCCTTTTCGAAGCCGCAGCGGATGACCCAAACCCAACGTTTTCCGCAGATTATCTCTTCCTGTCGTTTCCCTCCTGGACCCGGCTCGCAGCCTCGCAAATGCCAAGGGTCCCTGCGGCATGCCCAGGCAATCTGTCCTTTAATGAACTCCGCCAGCTCGCGCTGAAGATGCGGCGCGTACCTTGGAGCGAGCGGGGAAAGCGGCAGCAGCCTCCTTTTGCCCTGTGGATGATAACCTCACATGCATATTATTTCCCACCATAATCCTACTGTTTTTAATTAGTGCGCTGTAAAAGGAAGAAGCACCACATCTCCAAGGGGAAAAGGAGGAGGGAAGAGGGGAGGGAAAAAAAAATTCAGCACAGAGGATTCTGTCCAACTTTTCCAAAAGCTTAATAGATTTTTAAATGGGGTTATTAACACCACCTATGAATTATTTTAGGGACCTAATTATAAAAACCAAAACCCAGTTAATTAGGTTTCCTGAACTTGCCTTGACACAGGTGAAACAAGATCTCTAAATGCAAGAGGATTGAAAAGCGAATCACTTCAAACAAAGAATCAATGAGTATTATTGCAGAACCAATTGAACAATTACTTCTTTAATTGTTGGCACCCTGCTACCTTCACTTAACAACAGGATGGATCAGCAGAGTTACTTAACCTCCTCCAGTAACTAAAAAGTGCACTGTTAAAGCCAAAATAGATTGCTGCACTTCGGAGGAATTGCTGGAGGTGAATTAACCACCCGCCGGGAGCGTGTGCACGGCGACCGCCGCCGGCACCGGCCGTGGGGCTGCACCGCTCCTGCCCCTCGGGACCGACACCGCGGGGTTTTTATCCGAGTGGTGACGATCAGAGCCCGTCCTGAACCACTGACAAGGTGAGTACGTTTATTTTTTGTGTAGGATGTTTCTCCTGAGCAGGAGCCGGCGCGCAGGCTCAGTCCCACGGCTGAGCGGGACTGCGGGTTCCTCCCCCGGCAACCCGGAGCCGCAAGGGGATTTAGAGACACTGCTCCAGCTGGAACCAGACACACGCCCCCTTCAAACAGCTTGGAGGAGCCCAGCCTGGGGCCTCGCGTCCATGCTACACATTTACCATCTCAAAAAGCGACACAAAGCCACAACCCAGGAGCCGTTTGGGGACAGCAGCAGTGGATTAACCACCGCAGGGTCCCGGGCTCCGTTGTCGTGTGTCCTCCTGCCTGTTTGTAAGGAGCTTCCACCCTGCGCCTGCAAATCCTGCTACCAAAATGAAATGACGATGATTAAAAACCGAGCGGAGATGACAGAGCGCCCTCTGATGTCGTCAGGGAGGGGAGTGGGGAGAAGCCAGCGCCGAAGGGCCAGTGCTGGGTGCTCCGGGAAGGCGGTGGGTGCCAGGGCTGCCAGCACCCCTGTCCCTCCTTGGGCCACCATGCCAGCCCCTGTCCCTCCTGCTCCATACGGCACATACCCCTGCACCCAGCGCAGCCAGGGACGCCTTTTGGCCGGCGGATCGGCAGGATTGTTGTGTTTGGTACGAGCTGGGCTGAGGACTCGGCTGCTGGGATCAGCCGCATCTCTGCGCCCTGTGTGCAGGCCAAGAGCAGGACCCAGCCTTGCACGGCCTGGGCAAGGTATTCCCTGAACCAGCACTGAAAACTACACTGTAAGACTCAAAAAAAGAAACCCCAAGTGAACAGGCAGCTCCACATCGCACAGATCTCACTGTGCATTTCTCAAATTCCCCTCCGCACATCCACGGAACGTGGCAAGTTCAAGCCTCATGGAGACATGGGCCATCAAGCCTCGACATAAGTTGTTCCCCAGTAAACTAAATGTGTAACAGCCGTAAACTGAGCGAGCAGCACGGCCTGGGGCGAGTAAAGGGGGTGCTGGAACCTGGGGATCCCACAGTCAGACCCTCCAGTCTCAGCAAACAGCAGAAAAGTGCTGTCGAACAAGCCAACAAAACCCTCAAACTACAGACGTGATCCCTCCTATTGGCAGCTGGTGCTGGAAACCAGGCTGGACATTTCTGGAGTCTAAACACAGCTTGAGAACAAAGGTAGTAAGAATGGAATACAGCTTGCTTTAGGCTGAGAAGAGTCCCATTTTATTATGTAGGAGCTGGCATCTCTCTGCTCAAAACGCATCCAACAGACAGCGGGAACGCAGCCTGCACAGGGCGCTTGTTTAATACCACCCCATTAATCTGAGCACGGGAGATGGGGTGGCAAAACCTCGGACCTGCGGAGGTGAGTGTCTGAGATCATCGCTGCTCATGGACATCGTTTCAGGAATATAACATTTTACCCTTACGGAGCACTCTTCACCTCGGATGCCTTTCCAAAGTACATCATTTCCCAGATGTGGAAGTGCCATCTCTCCTGTATATTAACAAACGCCGCGTCTCACCCCACATGGCAAAAGGAGATGTCAAATGCAATAACCCCTTGACAGTGGAAGAAAATAACACACGGCAAGTGGTATCTACTGTATAAAACAAAAAGAGGGGAAGAGTGTCTATTTCTATACCTGGGATGCTCAGCCTGGCAGAAGCAGCTGCCTGATCCAAAATCCTCTCAAGTGAGAACGGGCTTGCAAAGGGGCTCAAGAGCCCCAGCAGCGACACCAAGAAGTAGGTACTGCATATCTGAGATCCTCTTCCTCCCCTCGCCCTTCCAGTACGTTGCTGAAAACCTTCAGCAGCAACTCGGTACAGTGGTATTTTGATTTCTCTTTCGTAACAATTTAGATGGAACAGCTCCCATTTCATCCACTGAAATCTAAGTTCTAGTTTTTCTGGAAAAATCTACGTTTTAGAATCTTGCAAGACAACACACATACCAAGAATCACACTTCACACCAGTGCCAACAGCCAGAAATTAGACCAGACACACCGTATTTGATCTTTAAAAGGAAAAGCAATTTAAAAAAAGACCTTTTCTCCCACATCTTGTTTTCCTTATATAAAAAAAAATAATCCTAATTTTGCCAATTTTATTTAAAAGCACGTCAGCAGAGCAGTTGATTTTACAAATGTTAGAGCGCAGTTCTTAATAGGACTCACCTATTTAATTTTGAGATTGACCTTTCCGCAATCACGTCAGGGAATCCACGGACCCACCGTAGTCCCCCACTTAAATTTACAAACTGATTGCTTGTTTCTAATTAAAACCTGGACCTCTCGTTCTCATTACTATTTCTAATGTAATTTTTGAATGGTTTTGGTTCCGTACCCTCAGCGAAAGCGGGTGCGGGGGGAACGGCGGGACGGGCTGGCAGCGCCGCTCTGCACCCCGCGCGTGGTGTTCAGCGCTGATGAAGAGTGGCAGAGGAAAGAGGAGCAGAGCTGGTTTGTATATGAGCCGATTTTCACTAGTGTTGGGCAAAACCAAAACAACACCCTTCACCAGTGATGTTATTAAGCTCTTGTCACCCTAGAAGCGCTTCCCAGCGAGCGCTGCTGCACCTCTGTGGACTTGAGGAAGGGGGAATCACTCAAAGCTGGCAGCCCAGGGTGGCACGTCCCTCCCTCCCCGTCCTTTGCCATGCCAATTAATCTGAACCCAACTGTCACCTTGATACCCATCGGAGACTCGCAGATCCAGAAATAAACTGATCAAATATGCAATAAGCGGTCAAGCAGTGTCCCCCACAGGCAAAGCGAGATCGGACTCTCTGGTTATAAGCGACGCTCAGCAGCCAAGATGCTCTCTGCTCGCTCACACCTGAGAGAAAGGGGATTCTCTGCACCCTCACAATGTAACAATAACTGAATTTAGCTTAAGAAAACACACCACATTAAGAGACCTAATGGTAGCGTACTTGTCCATTTTTTCAAATTAAATGATGTTCATTAAAGGAACATCACCTCCCCATAATTAATTTTGCTTTGAGAAGGCAAGGAAAAAGCTACAGACAATTAATGTACCATGCAAGCTCTAGTAGATGCTCCATATATTTTCCCCCTATGACCACCCCTCCTCCATAACGGCATCTCTGCTCATCTCCCGCAAGGACCGAGTTTTTGGCAGGAAAGCTGCACAATAACACACAGCAACCCCCTGTCCACTTTCCGCAGCCTGACAGCACTTCAACAGGGTCACACGTTCCCGTATTGATATCTGCAATCATATTCTCCACTCTCCAACTCGCAGAGATCCAAGAAAACGTGTCACCGGTGAAGACACCCAGACAATGAAATCAATGGGACGGTGATGAGTCTTTACAGAGTAACATTTCTCCTGCACCGAGATGAATAGGAGCATTTGGGTTGCAGCAGCGTGGACACGGGGTGGCAGGGAAGAGGACACCTTTCATTTGGGATTTTTTTTTCTATAGCATTGTGTGCGTTTCTCCTGAAGATTTAAGTCTGACAGAAAGAACAAGAGCACATGGCTGGTGAGCCAAAAACAGGAAAGTAATCATAAATAAAATAAGATGATTCTTCAGCTGTGAATCAGTAGATAGCACTTCCTACAGGCCAGCATGCACAAGACAGTGACACATGTAAGGTCGTAGAGTGATAAAATCAATAATTCCCCAAGCAGGGAAGAAGAGCCTAGTGGTTTCAGCAAATGACACAAATTAGCCCTCCCTCCACAGCTGTGTGCAGCTCTTTTGGAGGTCTTAAGAATGAAACCCTCCTCACCCCAGGAAGGCAACAGAATCCATCCCGTGCCTCTCTGCCCCTCTGTTCGTAAAGACAGGGATAGGGATGCAACTCGGAGGTGTTTGCTTATTTTATCAAACAGCAAATTGATTGTAGCTGTTGGATAAAAGCACTGATATTTCATAAACTGCACAGAAGAATTCTGCTGACACAACTCCAAATAAGCCCAATTTGACTAAACTAAGAAAGTCCTCTGGAAACACTGACAGATTTGCCGCTACTTTTACAAACCTCAACTTTTACTGCCTCATCTCCTAAACATACAGGTGCTAGCTAATAAATACAGCCTGACTTGAGGGTGATTACACCAAATCACCATAAACCCCCACACTTTTCACTAGATTGGCATGGCACTGTATGGAAACTGGGACGAAGGCTGTGAAGCTCAAGAGAGCCCCGTCACCACCAAGAAATGCATTTCTGATGGCCACACACGTGCCTCGGTGGCACACAGATTCCCCCCGGGTGAGAAGCAGAAACCATCCCACCCCAAAGGGTTTTAAGCTCTCGCACGTGTGTGTTACCTACACTCGGGGCCGGCAGCACGCTGACATCTTTCACGTTCTTTCCCCATGACACCACGTTGCCAGCACCGCAGCGCACAGCTGGAGCGGAGACGGGCGAGGGAACCGCTCTGTTCTATCTTGTGCACAAGTGCCCCCCCCGGCTCTCTGCTGGGTGTTAGGGCAGACAGGAAAACAGGAGTTCACAGGCGTTAAAAAGCCGTCCTGATGAGAGGCAACAGAATCCCAGTCACTGCCCATGCAGAAATCCTCCCCTCGTTAACAGGGCACTTACTAAATATCACTAGAACTCAGCCGCTGCCCCAGCTCCCATTTCAGGTTTCCATTCTCGGAAGGCTCACACGCGTGTCCAGGTTTTGCTAGGGATGATAAATATTAGAAAGAGGTAGATTCAGTTCTTTAAATGCTTCTTGCACAATTGAGGCCCCTTTTGCAACCCTTGTGTTTGGGCAGGACGTCACAGGAGCCCGGAGAGCCTTGTCCCTTCAGGTGCCAGGCCTGTCCCCTCCCCAGCAGCACATGCAAAGCTAATCCCTCCCTCGCACACATCAAACCAGGCCTTTCACACAGCTGCATTTTTGAAAAACTGTTTGTGTAATGTATGAAGACTAACTTGGATTCATGAATATTTGATTTAATATACATTTATTTCCCCTAAAGGAAGATACATTTTATTTAATACTGATTGCAGTTCTTATTACCTTCCTAAACCCAGCACACCACTCAGCATTCCAATTACACCAGCACGCTGTGGTTATGGCTGAGAAAGCACTTTCATTATAAGCTTCTGTTTTCAGACACTTGTAAAACTCCCACCACTACATGCCCCTCCTGCAAAATAGCCCTTTTAGTTCAAGATGCTCGAGCTGCTTCTTAGCCCAGATAGAGCAAAACTTAAACCTGGTTGAACCAGAACTTCCTATTCATGTTGATTTAAATGCATGATGAAGCACAGAAATCTGACAACGACAACATCTTACTAAAAAAACTGAGTGAAAGAAAAGTGCCGAGTTTATAGCGTTATAACGGCTTGAAGTGATTTTAAATCCAGACCAACTTTACTTCAAGCAGGCAACACGATGTACAGCAAATAACCCTATATACAGCAATGTCTAGATCCCCTGTCATCGCTCCAACGCTTACTGGAGGCTCTGGAGCACATACAGTAGAAACAGAAGCTCAACAGCTCGTATATTTTTCCTCCATAAAGCTTGCATTTGTTAAAGAAATCCCTCCTCTCTCAGGAGATCAATTGCATTTATGGAGCAGAGTTACTGCTAAAGAAGAGGCAACACTTCTCCAGTGACATTTTGCCTTGCGTCTTTATGTCCCTGGCTGGGATGCTGAGCATTCAGGCTCACACAGCAGCTCTCCAGGATCCCCCTGCTGATTTAGGACAGCTGTGGACTTCTTAAGAGAAAAATACTTCCCACCTGTTATCTTCATGGCTGCAGTCAATCTCCGCAGCCAACATTTGGAAGAGAGTTGGTTGGCTGGTTTTACAGCTTAAATGGTGCTAAAAAGAAATATCATAGGTCATTCTGCTTCCTCTCACCCAAAGTGTTACAAAGCACTTTGCAATGGATCCACCAGCTTCGGTTTGGACTTGCAAGAGCCCCTTCAGCAGCTGCCACACGCAGCCACTTCCGAGGTGAATAACCAGCCGCTCACAGACCAGATCAAACCATATTTAAATGGAAAACTCAAAATATTACTCATCCGAGTGAAACGACTGCGTGCGCTTAGGGAGGGGAAAAAGCAATCGGTGATTTTTAAATTGTGACCAGGACAAAGAGTAAAACGCAAGCGGCCGCTCTGGCAAAGCGTGCGGGGACCTGGGGGGCAGGAGCGCGAGGGGCTCGCTCGGCGCCGCGCCGCTGCTGGCGGGCAGGGCTGCCGAGATGAATAGGAATGCTGATTACTTCTACCAAAGCTCAGGAAATGCTCTCTGATCTCATTGAAGTCTGCGGAATAGTATAATTGGTTCAATTGTCTAACTCAATCCATATCTGCAGCGATCTATTGTCCTTCGCCAGCCAGCTCTTGCTGCATGTGTTCTGTTGCAGCCCCTCTCTATACAGAGTGTCTATCCTGTATTATATTCAAGATTAGATAAGTGGTGTATTGCTTTGTGCTGTAATGTGTTACTGTTTCATGCTGGGATGTATAAAAGAAAAATGCAAACAAACAGTGACCAAAGAGGAAGAGAGAGAGGAGAGCAGGCAGAGAAGCACTCTGTTTTGAGGCTTCATTACTCTAATAAATAGATTTTTCAACAGGTTATGATCTGACTACCTGTTTAGATGACAAGGGGCTGGGATGTACAGGTGAAGTATGTAACACACACCAAACCTGGACAACTGAAGGGCATGGAGAGTGTGGAAAAGTTACCTGCATAACAGCACAAACTCATTCAGGACTCCACTGGTGGAGAACAATGACAGAGGGAAAAGTCCTTGCCACGAGGGGCTCACAATACAAACCACAGCAGAGTATACAACCAGCAAAGGCATTGCCAGCTCAGGGTGATGAAGGAGGGAGCAGAGGGAAGTCAGGAGCAGCCCATATCTGCTGTGGCTAGCGGGAACAGCCAGTGGCTAGCAGCTCCGAGCCACCTCCAAAACCCTGTAAGGTCGGCCTGACTCAGCACACACAAGCTGGGAGCAGCAGCTTGGCTTCCCCTACATCTCCGTTCAGCACGTCGCTCCTTCCTTTAATGCTCATTACATTCCAGGCAGAGCCCAGCCAGCAGAACAGCACATATTTACCCAACAAAAACCTGCAGCATCCCTGGCATGAGCTCAGGCTGCCAACAGCAGGCAGACAAACCTCTCCCACCCCGTGTCCCCACACCAGTGCTTCGGACACCACCGCTCACACAACTGAAGCGTGCAGGACAAGGTTGTGCTCAACAGACAAGCACAAGCCCTTTGCACTTTCCCCGCGCCTTTTATCCCAGTACTTCGGAGTGCTTCAGCAAACATAGATCAAACCTCCTCTGCCTCTCTCCTGGAGAGCCACAAATCTCTCTGTTTACAGACTGGAGGACCAAAGCACAGAGGGATTTAAGGCTGAATCCTGCAAGCAAGGGAGCTTGTCGTCCCCCAGCTGCTCCCAGGAGCAGGGCAGCCCTGGGCTCTGGGGACAGCAGTCGCCAGCCCCACGGCGCGACCGCCAGCCCCACGGCGCGACCGCCAGCCCCACGGCGCGACCGCCAGCCCCACGGCGCGACAAGGGCTCCCTCTTCCGTTACAAGAGGCTGCGGCCTCTGCCTTGGGTAAAGGCTCACAGGCCAGGCAAAAACACAAAGGGAGCTGGTAGGACACTGGGGAGGACGAGGTCTTGGATCAGGCAAGTATTGCCAATGACTCTGTTCCGAGACTCGGGGATCCCCGAGCAGTTATTAATCAGAAAATATAAAAGGAAGGATGGAGATGCTCAAAATCATTATTTCCGCAGGGTGGGAAGGCTGAGGTGAAGTGCCAGCAGCAGGCGTGGGTTGATTTGCATTCCCAGGATCAGGACCAGTGACAAAGCTTTGGCTTGGCAAATCATTCAGAGGATTAATTTAGTGTTTACTTGCAGCCTCTCTCCTGTTGTCATTGCTCCTTCGCTCTATGCACAAAAAATTCATCATCTTTGCTTCCTTGAGACTCGTGTCCCACATTCCTGGCTGACAGGGGGAGGAGGAAGGCTGGAA
The DNA here is from genome assembly GCF_036013475.1 of Columba livia. Classification (NCBI taxonomy): domain Eukaryota; kingdom Metazoa; phylum Chordata; class Aves; order Columbiformes; family Columbidae; genus Columba; species Columba livia. Next base: position 1,733,506 of record NC_088621.1, read on the forward strand.
CGAGACAGGCGCGAATCCTCCCCAGCCCTCCCGCTCATTTGCGGTCGCGGTCCCGGCTCTCGCCCTCAACACCGATATTTCCTGCCTCTTGGCTCTGCCTATCAAATCATTATTAATCTTCCCAGCCTGTGTATATTCATTAGATAAACACCCAAACTGTGATGTTGTTTATTGTCTGCTCTGTACACATCATAACCCTGGGAAGACAAGATGAATTTGACAGCTAATGTAAAAATTACAGCAGGCAATATATCTTAGATTTGGGTGGAACACCAAGATGAGAGTTAATCAATAAAATCCTAACTTAGGTATTGTATGAAATGGCACTTCATTCATTATTAGGAGTTGGTATAAACCATGATTTACTGGTTTGATATATTGGCCCTTCACCTTAGGGACCTATTTTCAAATCCAGTCCAATCCAAAGTGACTGAAGATCCCTCCAGCCCCAGGGAAGGAGACTGTTGCCAGAAATTTATGTGAGTTTGCTTGTAATACAGGGCTTGTGGGCAAAGGAACCGCACGTGCGTGCTGGAAGGGTTAAACCCCAAACCAGCACATTCAGAAAAAAGTCAGCTACTTCCTTTAAAAACCATAAAGTCAAAATAAACAAGTGATGGGCATTTCTTTCCCCCCTGACAGCAAGTGCTGTATCACAGCTCAGGCTGCTTTCCGCTCTCATTTTCTTTGCTCCCCGCCCTATAAAGCTATCAGGAGGGCTGCGTGGGGTTTTTGCAGAGCTCGATGTGAAAGGCGCCTTCTGGCCCCTGAGCAGAGCCGCGTGTTCTAAAACCCACCGGGACAGGGCGTCTCAGGCACCGCTCAGTGCGGCTGCTCCAGAGGGTCCCACCACCCCCCAAAGCACTCAGATTTGCATTTAGACCATGTCTACCTGGCACTAGAGCACAGAAGATCCGCTCCAGTGCTGTACGTGTTCCCCTAAATGTCCCAGATCTCTCAGGAAAACTGGGGCGGGGGGCAGAAATAGATTTAAAAAAACAGACGCAAAAAAACACCCACAAAACTCAGCCCTCCATTTACAAGACTTGCATCAGCTACGTTTTGAATCACTGGTTAAAATACCTCCTTTCATTTTTCTCCTTCCACCCAAGACATTGTTACTACGTAGGGAATAAAAAGGCCAATATTTTGCAGTGCTTCATTTCTTGCGTGGAACACAAATGATACAACTGACAAACCCAGCCCTTTTCTCAGTACTTAGGTATTAAACTCCATTGAATTTTCCCAGTATTTTTAAAGCCATATTAACACATTAGCCTATGCTACAGCAGCTGCTGAATCATTCATACTCGATTTTGAAGTCTGTTCCGTGTAAATAAGATTTTGCTCCTACAAGGAACAAGTTTAATGTTAACTGCAATATCCCAAACCAGAGCTCTCACCCTCAGAACCCCCCCAGTTTTTGCATCAGGGTGTTGTACCACTATGCATGGCACAAACTCAACCCTTGGACACTAGTTTAATAATTCCTAGAGAAAAACCACGGTAGCACAGCCCATCCTCCTGTTCAAAAGGCACAGAAACCAGTGGTTTCCTCTCCTGCTGTCTTTTTACAATCAATTGCTCCATGAGACCTTGTACAAAAGACCTGGCTCAGGTGTCCTATGAATCCAGTAGCCATCACAGCCCAGTAAACCTGAATGAGAAGTGGGATGATTTAGATGCTAATGACTAATGGAGTGATATCTGTCTGTGCAATTGGCAGCCGTGCAGGAATAGCAGTGAGCTTCCTCAGGTCTTGTCTGTGCAGGGAGAAAGATCCCTTATCGCATTTTATAAGTTTGCATTTATAGGGCAAATAAAATAGAGCATTTTTAAAACCAGGAAGCATTTCAGAGCACAGATTATTTTTTTTTTCCCATATAAAAATCACAGATAGAATTTAACTTTAAATACTTTTCTGGCTAGGGAAGAAAAAAAAAAAATCAATTGCACTGATTACCTTGCTGAGTACCAGTGAAGATTTTAGTTGTCTTTGTAATTGCACTTTTTCCTTGCTGGCTTTTAAACATAAAAGGAAAGTGACTTTATTGCCATAGTAAAACCACGGGCCCCAGCCAAAAACCCAACAAAGCAGAGTATTAACCCCTCCTGCACTGTTTCAGTTCCACCAGCACCTTTCCAAGTCCTTCTGCTCAAAAGGCAAATTTATTTAATATGCTTTAAAGACAACACTGTGGTCCTATCCAAAAACCAACAGCTAAGTCTGCCGTACTTCTAGAAAAGAGATTTCAAGGACCTGATCGTTGTTTGCTGTGAGCACCAAGGGGGCTTCCACCGAAAAGCCACGGCTGTGTTATTGGGTTCCCAGCAACTCCAGGCACAGTGGATGGGAGACAGCGCGGTGCTGTTGAACGGCACATCCTTCACCTGCCAGCGATCTGCACCTTTCCTTGGTGCTTTTCCTTTCCGGTGGTTGGGCCTGCAGAGCCACCGGGACATGCGCTCAGACCACAGCACGTCAGGGAAGAGGAGGCCAAGGGAAAGCTCCCGGCCTTTCGGAGCTACTGAGAGCTGCTCCGTACTTGGAATAAGGTCCATGCTCTGGCTACAACAAGTCAAACAATGGTTTTATAAGAGAGAGAGACAATAGCACATATGCACACACAAGTTACCAGGCATCTTCAACATGTGAGTTTAAACACAGAAGAAAGCAGACGGAGCTCTAAGCTTAGTGTGTAACCTCCTCTGGGTGTTCCTGCTCCGGCAAGGGGATTGGACTGGATGAGCTTTTGAGGTCCCTTCCAATCCCTGACATTCTGTGAATAAAAGCCTAAACAAATTTAAACTAAAATATTGAACTGAAATCTATTGCTACAACTCTTTACAAAGAAATCCTGCAATGCACATTTAAATCACGAGTGGTGTTCACTCGGTGTTAGTGGCTCTGCGTTCTGACCCAGGCTTTGCAGGTGGGTCTCGCACTAACGCAGACGTTAGCTGGGAACGGCTTTCTAAAGAATATGCAGAAACATCAACGTGTTTAATGCCATGCAAGACGTTTTCACAGCCTCCCCGGCCCCGAATCCACGAGCCTTGTGCTCCCCATCCCCACGCTCCACGTTCCTGCCCGCGCTCTGACTGAGGATTTAGCTCCTTGTTGTCAGAGGATAAATGTTTTTATTCTGTTTGCTCCCAGGCCAGTATCAAAAGCTCCCAGTACATGGGTTAACCAGATGATCCTTTAATACACAAAGGACCCCCAAACAGCTTAACCTTAACCCATCCGTAAAGATTCCACCCAGCCTGCTAATGCTGTCCTGAATCGTGTTCTCTATTATTACATCTGAAATCCGTTAAAATTTCACACAATTTCCTGCACAGCAGTGTATATAATAGTGCTGGGAGCCAATATGTTTCTATAATTGGGCCTGTAGTGGGGCAGAGTCCAAAGCAATTAATCCAGCCTCCTTCCTTGTTTGCGCCCATATAAAGCTGACAGGGTAGAGAGTAATTGGAAGTGAGCGGCCTCTATCCCCTACTTTAAATTAATATTTTCCTGTTCTGATTTAATTTCACCCGGTAACAGTGACACAAAGACACGCCATGTCAAGCACTAAGTAATCTGCAGCAGCTGCCTTAGGAGGAAACTTTGATTCATCAGTAATATACTGACCTGTATATCACTCCACATACAGTACACAATATTCCCGTCAGACAGACGGCTGCGTTTAACTCCCTATAGTAAGCAGAGATGGGAGAAAGAAAAAACTATATAGCATATCTATACAGTCCTATAGATACGCGCGTGTGTGTAAGATACAAAAAAGACAAGAATTTAATTAATAATGAAAAATTCAGCTTTCCAAAATGGGAAAAAAAATTAAATGGCAAATAGAAAAAACATGCTAATCAGCAGAGCCAAGAATCCATGCAAATGAAAAGCCAGAAGTAATGGCCAAAACACCCAGGCCATTAAATCAAATCACTGAGAAAATAATGGCTAAACTCTCTCTTACTTGTAACACTCAATTTATGTAGTCAATATGGCTCTGAATGAATGAGTGAAGGTACTAAGAGCACAAATCTAAATTCAATATACATATCTTAGAAAAGTCCCCAGCGCACGCGCTCGCATGCTGACAAGCCATATAACGTGGACATCACTAGCGCACGTGGTGCGGAAGCAAAACGAAAACTGGCTTCATGTAAGATGATCCCCTGTTTACATCAGGCCAAAAATCTAAATATACATAGATTACTGTAACAAGCCCACAGCTACCAAGGAATGTATGGGAGTCTGTGGCAAGAAGGGACCGGTCAGGACTTGGTGGGAGGAGAATCGAGACTCTTCTCACACACACACACACACATTGCTGTTCCTTGGGCACATCTCCCAGTCCAGTGGAAAACACTACAGCTGTCTGCGCTTCAATACATGCTATATTCACCTACAGTGGCTAAAATCAATGCCATAATTTGTTTATATCTACACAGACTGCTCAGACATAAGCCAGAAGCAGAGCCTCACACTTGAAGCGGCCTTACTTGATAGAAACAAGGGGTTTATTTTCCAAATACATGGGGGTGCTCAGAGTAACTCCCCAAGATTTCTTTTCAAACTCATCGAGCAATCTTTTCAGGGGGAATTTCCATCCAGTCCACATTTAAACTGCAAGGCAAAGAAAAGAGGGGCAAACTGGATGCAGCCACGATGGCCACAGCTCCACGTCCTCAGCCCATTTGGATTCCAGCACCCCAAACTGGGGATCATCATTTACAAACGGATGTGGGAACAGGGACATCCAGGCTTCTCAGGGATACAGGAGCAGCCACGTGAGGTTTTACCTCCAGAAAAGCGTCGTCTCGGGAGACGACCGAGGGACACGGCAGCTTAGCCCTCTGTGGATCAGCAGCTTATTTCCAGTGGCTTCAATCTTCTCCTCCTCTCTTGTTCTTGATTCCGTTGGATTTTCTTCCTACTCACTGGTATTACATTTTCATCTACAGACAATACGCTTAGGCCGGCCCCGGTAGGTAGAAGCAGAGCTGACACAAGGGTCTGCCTCTGCAAAGTCTGGACTTAGAGCAGGGCTAAGCTGCAGGATGATCCCCAGCAGCCCACAGCTGGGAACACCTGAAGCCCTTTGCACCCAGAGGTTTGTGTCTGTGCCAGCGGTGGCAAAGGGGTCGCTTTGCAGGAGTGAGGAGGTTTGGCTCTGCCCCGGCTCCCTCTGTTACAGCCTGTTTGTTACTGCTGCTCCCGTCACCTCCGAAATCCATTTAAACCATGCAAAATTTCTAAATCTGAGCTTGATTTTGCACCCAAATGAAAAAAGCTTTTTACACATAATGCTTTAAACACAACCCTATGTGTCCCTTTGTGGTTCTGCAAGGCAGAACAGATACCATGAAGAAGGGAGCTACTTACTTAAGGAAAAGGGTATTTTTCTGCTCCAGCCAGGACAGAAACCTCCCTGGTCCGGCACAAGGCTCCTTTTCATTCCAACAAACACGCAATGACAATACCAGCAATTCATCTAACCCTCCACACACACAGCCCTGCTCTTATTCAGCAGCTCGTCTCAAGGAGACACTGGAACAATCCACCCTTTTTACCTCTTCTTCCTTCCTTAATTTTGTTAAATTCTCCTGTCAAAAATAGTAAATAGGAAGCAAATAGACCACGCCAGTTCCGCTCATTATTTCCATTGATTTTAAGTCTGGACAGAGCTATTATGATCAAATTACAAATTATCTATTTATAGAAAGAAAAGTTTAAAAGAAATGGTAAGTTCCCCATCCTTGCCCCAAACTGATGGGCAGCATCAGAAGCAGCTGTTCCCCTTCACTCCCCGGGCGCTGCCGTTAGTGGCAGAACAAATGATCCCTTTGTGCACTTCTGCATAAATGTTTGTCAAGTGTCCGGGGCTCCTCTCACCATGTTGGCTATTAAGGAACAAAAGTAAAACTCCCTAGGGCTGGAGTGCGTGTGAGGAGTTATCCACTTAGGCTAAAATCCTCGTCAATGTATTTTTGCCCCGTGAGAATCCACATGCAAACATGAGAATAAAGTCAGTGATCACCATGCAAAGGCGGTTGCGGTGGAACAGGCAGGTGCAGGGAGCGCTCCAGCAATTCCGTGCTGGCACTAACCTTCTCAGGCCAGCAAAAAATGCTGGAGCCAGCATTAAGAAGCAAAAAAAACACCCTCAAAAGCTTTTGAGCATCAGCCTTGCAGCCAAGCACACCCAGCACACTTCGATTTTGATGTACAGTTTGAAACAAATCAATAGCAGTATAATAATACTCAGCACGCTGTGTAATTTTTATATCATTAGTTTTCATTTTCCGCTCCCCATGCATCAAAAAACTTACAACGGGCTCGTAAAGTTTATTTAGTATTCCATGAATTCCTAATCAGTTTCATTTCATAATGATTCAGAGCGGCCGTTGCCAGGGCCCCGGTGTCAAAAAATCGATAAAACCAACACACTTTTCCTGATGGCGGCTGCAAAAGGATCTATTGTAGAGGAATTATGATTTATGTCTGGGCTGCACCATGAGCAGCGGCAAGCGACAGCCTGGCTCAAGAGCTGAGATGTTCGCCAATAATGATTTATATGCATGCCTCCCTCCTCCCCAGCTCCTCCTGCCCCCCTCCCGTGGTTCACCGTGTCACAGCGGCCCTGGCTCCCGTGTCCCTCGGTGCTGCAAACACCCCCGAGCGGGACACAATCCTGGTGCCCATGGCTCGCCCTGGCTGACACTGTCCCCAAAAGCTCTTGCGCAGAAGGACAGAACGCCCCAGCGCTGCCCCGGTAACCCCCCCGGGCTCCCCTTGTCCCCAGGCTCTGGTCACAATCTATTCAGCTCCAGATGAGCATGGGGACAGTTCGATTTTCAGCAACGTGCAGAAGGTGACTATTTATCTTGGGGCACCCATTCTGTCAAACCTGCCCGGGGTGGGGAGCGCGTGGCTCCCATAGAGAACCTGTGCGTTGCTGAGCAGACGCAGATTTGGGCCAGAAAAAGGTAAAATGGAGACTGTGGGGAGAGGAGGACACACAGCACTGAGATATTCTAAAAGAAAAGTTAGACCTTTAAAGAAAAACCCATTTCTGAAGACTAAGGACCCAAAAATCTGAGGGACACAGCTACCCTCTGTCGTGTGGCACAAGGTCCTTACAATACAGGTATTCTGGGTTGTGGGGGTTGCAGGATGGTTATAACTGGTAATTTGGAAGCTGCTCATATACCATAAGAACACAGTAATGTGCAGAGATAGCACTGGGTTCTGCTTCATTTAATATGTTAATAGGGTTGGTGGTTCTCCACCAGGGAAAGGGAAGGCCAGAGGAGTATATTTGAAAACAGAAAGAGCAGGTACAGCTTGTTGTGAAAGTCCTGTTTACAGGAAGGATTAGCACCATCATTTAAACATCTAAATTAATTGATTGAGATGCCTTTACCACTCTTTTCTCATTTCAGCAGAGAATTGTCAGCAGCCCTGCTTCATCAGGAGCTTCACTCCCCTCACTCTGCTCCAGAACGGGGGGAGCTGCTGTTGTGATTTTAAGCACAGTCCTGCAGCCTCAAAGCCTCATCCACCTCTCCATCCTAATTTTATCTCATTTATTAAGACGTACAGCAGCATGGATGATTAACAAGGCCCCTTGTCTGAGCTCTAGCACACACTGCAAGAAGGAAGATGCGTTTTGAGTCCCCATGAACCGAGCACCAGACCCTTCAGCACAGCCTGCTCTACCAGACCAGGTGATGAAGTACATCAGCCATTTTCCTCCTATAGCAGAAATAGCCTGCTTTATTATGTACGTGAGGGAAGAAAAGGGGGAGAAATATTAAGAAAATGATCTCCCTTTCAGTCGAGTCGCTGACCAGAAATAAGGGGGTTCGTGTCAGGAGCACAGTTGCTCTTGTCCTCCCCAGCGCCAGGCTGGCTCCAGCGCTGCAGATCCTGCTCCTCGCAGTGAGAAAGCACCTTATCCAGGTACAAACAGCCCCTAAAACTTGGCTGCCTACCATTAACTTCTCAATATAAATCCTATTTCATCTCCCTGACATTAAACAGGAATGCTAAAACATTTCATCCAAGTAACACCTGACTATTACCATAAACTCCACAATTGCCGTATTTTCCCTTTTTAACTTAGCGCAAGAACCAGGACCTCACAGCACTGTACTAATGTCAGTATGAATTTACCTGTATCAATGGTACAGATGGTATTTCGGACACTCTGTACAGCTATAAGAGGCCGAATTCCTGCCTGGTGCATCAGAAGGTTCAGTTGGAGCTGTGGCAGGAGTTGGACAGACTGGGGGAAGCAGAGATAAGCCAGGCACCCGGTGCTGTGCTTCCTCAGAAAACCTGGGAAAGCTTTAATAAATTGAATAAATTGATGTTTTAAAATGAGTGTGTATATATTAGAAAGGGTGCCTTCTGTTTTTTCATTTAAATGGATGTTTGTAAGTTTTTTCTCTGTTAAAATACAGATCTGAAATTGCCTTTTCAAACTGAAGCAGAGATTCCCAGCCAGCTTGCTCATCACCAAGCTCTACATCTTAAACACCGTTTGGTCTTTCTATCAATACATATAGTTAGAAGGTTGAAAATTAAGCATTCAGCACTAGCTCTTCAGCAAGTCTCCAGTAAACAAAGGGGAAGTTTAAGTTGGAATTATGTCACTTGGTTAATAACAAGCAGTTATGATGAGATGATTCAATAGCCTGGGTGAAATGAAGGTCCCACTGATAGTATTTCATCCATTTATTTACATATGTCATGTTCACACACACACAGACATTCACACTGTTTGCTGATTATCTCAGGGAAGCAAAGGTTGAGATCCGAGCTTCCCTGGTCTCTCCTTCCTCCAGTATAAACATGGTCCTGATAAATAGAGTACGTCAGCAAGGAGAACACCCCGAGACACCCAAGGGTGCTGCTGTTCTTATCCGGGGAGGAATCCTAGGAAAAGCGTCACTGGAACACAGCACTCTCTAACACGAACATGCAGGAAATCATCACACATTTTTAGCCCTTCCCCTGGTCTTTGACACAAGAGTTGACAGACATTTGCCACCAGGATGAAGCCAAATCTTACGGAAGTAATTAGCCACCAGCCTTTAAAATTTATATTCTCCTTTGGAAACGAGACAACTGATGTATTTATTATTTAATTAGGCCAATGAATCACGGTGCTTTAGGGAAACGAGCGACATCGGAGGTTTTGTATCGCGGTTCAAAGCAAGAACAAGTTTCACAGTGTTTTCTCTCCAGCTGAATTCAGAATGCACAGATGAAGTATGAAAAGAAGGGATCTGGTGCAAAGTTTAGAGGTGAGAATAGCAAGATGTGGCCTGCACTCAGGGAGAAAAAAAATAGGGAAATAAAAGGTAGTTCGGTGGAGAAAGAGGCATGAAACGGTGAGAGAAACGAGGATCGGACTCTTAGATTTCACAAGAGCTGCTTTGCAGCTACGCGCTCCCGTTCCGTTCTGGGTTCACTCACACCAGCCTCCGCGACACTGAGCAGGAACCTGCTCAGTAACGAGCGCTACAAAAGGCTCCGGTTCTTCACAACCAGTTGCAAGTCCCCATGAGGGAAGGCAGGAGAACTGGGCCAGCAGACGGCACTCACCTGCACTAAATAACTGCTGCAATATAAGGTACAGCCCTACTTTCATTACCTTTGAATTTAGCCCAGAAATTACTGGATAGAGTCATTAAGACCTGCAATCTTATTTACAAGACTTTTTTTAGCAAGACAAAAAGACCTGCATGGACAACCTAATTACGTTTTGGTTAGCATAAGTTAGCCATTTCCATACAGCCACATTAAAAAGAAAATAGGGTTTTCTTCCCCTCAAAAAAGAGTAGACACTGTTTAGAACTGCACTTTTATTATATGGGGGGGAAAACAGCTAAAATATTGAGATTTAAGGGAAAAAAATAATCATGGGTTTATGTTCACAGGCTCCCGTGAATATTTTCAGCATATTTCACCATATCATTGCACGGTGGGCTCTGTTCATGCTGCCAGAATGGATGTTCCATCATTTCTATAGTGGGCCTGTGTGACATTCATTAAGTGCAGCTACAAAGGGAGAGGGTTAAACAGCGCGGGCTCTTTTCTCTGATTCGGTCATACATCAGCAGGCGCTCCAGGTTAAATGCCCACAATACCGCAGCAGATGGATAGGGAGAAGGAGAGCGGCAGATACTTCACCCCGCACTACTTAACCCAGGGAAATGAGTCTCGGAGTCGGTGTCATGGTAAAATATGGAAGCTCACTCAGATAATGTGCAGTTGGAAATTTTTTTCCCAAGCCTTTACAACTGGCTGCACGTTAAGACACCACATACCCCCTTCTGCAAACTGCCAGCTCGCTCTGGCAATAGGAGCCATTCTTGTGTGCAATTTATCTTTATTGACTCTCAAATAAGAATTTGACCCCATAGTGCAATCAGTGATACAAGCCCCAAACATTTCCTCTTCGCCTCTAATGTCACCCCAAGAGAAACCGTGTACTGGGTACGACATGCACAACATACACAGGCAGCCCCTGGACACAGAGAGCCCTTCTGTATTTTATTCAGTAGTGACTGAAGTGGTTTCGTTGTTCCATAAAGCCAAGTCTAAAGTTTAACTACCCTGGTCCACATACAGAAAGGAGGGTTAGGGTAAGGGTGAAGACACGTCGCTAAGACAGCAAGAACAAAGCACTGGGTACTGTCTGTGTTACTTTATTCTGTCCTCCACACGAAGTAAAAACCAGAACTCAGCTAATCAATGCAAAGACACAGTTAACACCTGTAAGTATTTGGCACCCGAGCACACATGCATATGTGATCATAAGGCTATGCCCATAATTTACATTCAGACATAGAGAAACAACTTTTAAGTTGTAACTATAGTCTTTCTTTTCCCTTAACAACCATAATGGAAAATCCAGAGCCCTGCAACATCTATTGTGTTTTTTAATATCTCAGAAATAATTGCTAATCAAAGCTTCATGTGGTGGGGCCAGTAGGAAGTGGATACATGTCCTCAACACAACATTTTCATGTGAGCTGAAGGAGTGGGAAGATGCAGGGACACCTAATTTCCACCTTGCGATCCAGCTCCATCTGATGAAAAAGATTGCCCAGCAGTCAAAAATCAAAGTCACGCTGTCCTGGTGGGAGGCGGCACGGTGACAGGTCCGAGCGTGCCGGGAGAGCAGGCATGCAAGCAAGTGAAAATTTGGTCTCCACTAGGTGTGGAAAGTCAATGTTATTTGTTTTTAAAGTTATTTTAGCAAACATGTAGTTTTTGTTCTCTTATCAAGACTGATTCAATACGCAGGGGTTCCACTATCTTATTAACCTTACCAAGTCTTTTCCATTATATTTTTTAAACAAATATTACTGTTCATTAGTGCTAACTCCATCACAAGAAATATAAGTGGGCTTTCCTGAATCTGGAGTGGTTGCAGCTGTTCATTATTTGTTTCATTCTGGCAGAAGAAAGAGATTCACACAGAAATAAAATAGTTTAGTGGCAACTCCTTATCACTAAAATATTTAACACCTAAAAGATTTTTTTAAAGCTGAGTAATGCAATACACACTTAATTAACAGCTTGCCTTGCTAATTAGGTAACTCCTTGCTAATGAGGTAGCAATAAGCTGAGCAGCAGTCACACAATACGAAGACAAGGTCTTCCCAGGCAATTTGCAACTTGTGTCAAAACAACTCGTAACACTTTTCCTTCCCAACCAGCTTTTCCCCCCCAAGAAGCCGCCGCTGGGAAAGTGCTGAACACAACGTTAAGCGAGACAGGCTGGTGTGTGCTGAACACAACGTTAAGCGAGACAGGCTGGTGTGTGCTGAACACAACGTTAAGCGAGACAGGCTGGTGCGTTCCCTGCCCCACGTCTTGCTCAGCGGCGTCCCAGGAACGCGACTTCTCACCCCCGAGCATCTCTGACCCCGCAGCAGCCGTGCGGAGCAGCGCAGAGCTGGCTCGCAGCCCCGGCCGCCTGCAGGCGCAGGGAACCGCTTCACAACAAACTCAAGCGCCTGTGTAATCCAGCCCTTTGCTCTTCCCACAAGGGCATCTCCCAGCCAGATTTTCTACCAAGGAAAAGATTTAAGCCGCGTGCTTAAGTGTCATCGGGTATTACTGGACAGCATACAAGGTGATTACGGGACTGGCAAACATGAAGGTGACACATGTGGAGAAGAGAAAGTTCAAGCACACCCAGAGCACGTCATCTGGTTGCTCTCATGCTGGGGTTCAGTCTCAAAGCTGCTTCCTTGCTCCTTCATCTCTCCAGCACATGGACAGGGCCCTGGAGCCTCCCACAGAGACAAGACGCTGCCCAGGAACCTTCCTCCACTCAGCCCTCGGTGATTATTGCTAGTTAATCGTACTGCAAAAACACAGAGGCTCTGATGCAAAGAGGCACTGCAGGGAGAGAAGGATTATGTATGTGTCTCTCTTCCCCAAACTGAGAACTCCAAAATAAAGACTAGGAAAGGCAGCTCCAGAGATTGAGTTTCTCCATGCTCTTGTCCAAGAGCCTCTCCATCTTCCAGAAGGATTTATTCATATTCAAATCCAGTCTCCCTATCACAATTTTAACCTTGCGACTGTCCAGCCTGCTCTCATGTTTGAGTGAACCATTAACACATCGAGCATGAACTACAGCTGCTCAGCTTAGAGGAGCAGTTTCAGAGAACACGAACAATCCTCATCAGTGCCTAAAAGCATCTTACACTCACAAGAGCTGATTCCAAGTCAATATTCAGTCCCTCGGAAGTAATTTTGTTGGAAAAAGAGAGACGTTTGACAGTGACGGTTGTTTCTTAATGAAACAGATTTGGGAAATTCAGATAAGCTTTACTTAAGCCTGCTCTTTAAAATAAAGAAACAAAATAGATATATGCAAGCCTGAATAGCAGGCGTGTAAGGGAAAAGCAGATGAAGACAAGAACTCAGGCTGCAGTGAGGGCACAGCTGCGATTTTAACAAGCTTTGTAGCATTTAACTCCTATACAGATATTCCTCTGCAAAGGCTGTAAATCTGATATTGCTATTTAAACTGGAGATAATTCTAGGCCTGAAGTGATCTTGGAAAAAGCATGCTTTAGATTGAAATGCTGGCACAACTCCTCTTCGTGAAAGGTGCTGCTAACAATAGAATTAAAGTGAGCAAAGGCTGGAGATGGACCATTTGTGCCTTCTATTGCCAATACCATGTTTGCGTCAAGATAACTTATTTCCATGGAGTACCCAATACGGAATCAATAAAATCAACCTTCAGCGGTGTTGAACTTTGCATTGTGTAACGACAATAGCTCAAATTGAATTTTAATTCTTTTAATTATAATGGCGCTCAGAGGCCACATCACAAGAGGATTTTGTTCATCAAGGAAAAGGAAGCCATAACAGCAGCTGGCCAAAGATGTCAACAGTAGATATTTGCACAAGCATATAGAGTTACTCTGGGCTTTATCCTGACAGAGTCGCCAAAACCCAACTGTCTCTCAGATAAAGGCAAGGCTACACTTTCTTCTCCAGAGGTTCTTTACAAGTAATAGCTGTTTTCTAGAAAGAAAAGAGATAAACCCTTAAACTCCATTTATACCATACTTAAAAAAAAAGAGAGGGAAGGGAAGGTTAGGGGATTAAACTTTGCAGATGCTCCGCACAGCCCGGCTAAAGCTCTGGAAAGACCATCTCAACCTTTGATCCCTTTGGGGAGAGAAGCAGTTATTTGAGCAGGCTTTTGGGAACACATGCTGTGGACATCTGTGCCAGCAGACCCTAATCAAGGCAGACCCATCGCGCTGGACCAATTTGTGTTCCGGGATTCAGACAAGAATATGAAATTCCTGATGGGATAACTAGCTACCTGTAGGGGCATGGATGAGTTTCCTGGCTAGATTGTGAATGAGTGACAGTTTAATCCGGGTTTTTTTCCATGTCTGTTTTTTAAGGGTTTTTCTTCTTTAAATCTGGTAGTCTTTTAAAGAGATAGAGGTTCAGAGCATCACTCAGAAGTTTTTGAGCTTCAGGAGGAAAATTTACTACACGGTTCTTTGCAGTGCATCTCCATTTCCCCCCATTCCCCAGTTCCTCTGTCTTTACCCCTTTACTTGAGCATTTCACCAAAGTCTCACCGAGCGCCTTTCTCTCTTTCCCCAATCCACTTTAAATTGTCTGGCGTAGTCAACACTGCAAAACTCACCAACCCTGAGACAGGCTTAAGTATTAATAGTAGGCAAACACACAAGCACAAAGCAATTCCTGGTGGCTGGGCCAGCTGGGGGCAGACAAAGCAGGAACAGCTCCTCTGTGGGCTGCAAGCCCCTGGCAGAACGGGGCTGGGGCTCAAATCCACACCTGAACCTGGGAGCTCAGAAAGCAGCGATAACTCAGCAGAAGCCCCATGGACTGTGCCCACACTGCAAGATCTTTTCCACTGGGCCATAGAATGGTTGAATAAATCATTTACCTGAGAGCAGAGCCCCACTAACAAGATGCATTATACCTTTGCACACACACGCGGTCCAACACAAGGTCAGGATTAAACAAAAAAAGCCTGATAGATGACAACAACACACCTGTAGTTTTCTTAGGTCAGTCTGTTATTCTCCAGATCACCCACACAGCAAAAAATGGGACAGGGAAGTCCAGCTGTTTCAGTGGCACAGACTTAACTTGGGTCTTCGGCACAAGGATAAATTTCGCCCTGAATTAACAGGAGCAATAGTAACTTGAGTCTTTGAGAAGCACCGTCAATACTTGCTCCACCTGTCACTGAGAGCAAGCACAAACCCTGCGGCCTGAGCCCAGTGCATTTCAAAGCCCCATCCAGAAGCACAGCCACGAGCTCTGCTCAGGACAATAACGCGACCAGAGACCTGGGCAGGAGCCCCACGGTGGGATGAGCTGGGGAGCAGGGGAGCGCGGAGGGAAGGGCAAGAAAATCCCACCTCCATCACATAAAGTGTAATGACTAAAGTGACACCAGGTAGTAGAAGCATCTATTCTATGTTAGAAATAAATGCTTCATAAGGACAGGTATTCTCCTGAGAGCATCTCGCCGGTATGAGAAACATTTAGCATCTTGCCAGTTACAGTGTAACACGAACCTTCATAAATTAACCTCAACCCTCCTAGATTATTCTTTACCTTGCCCACACTCCTGCCTGAGACACTGGCACTGACAAGGAGTTCCCAGGATCCGTGCTCCTAAAACCAGACTTAACATGCTAATGATATCAGTGAGCTACGTTTATCAGCGTTTGCCACTGGATTTTGAAAGTCTTTTCCCAGTTACTGGTTGAACATGGGCACAGACAATTTCCTCAGCATGCTCCTGAATATCTCCCCTCATCCCCCTTTAGCAGGAAATAACTCTGCTGAAAACTCTTCCAGCAGGACATAATAGCAGAGATGTGACTAAAGGTTGCCAAGTTCATGAGCAGGTGGCAGCCTGCTCCTCTCGCAGGGAAATTACTTCTCTGATTCACCAAATTCACACAGCAAACAGAATAAGCTATGTCCATGTTAAAAGACCACTACAGGTCGCTGTTTCAATCGCTCTCAATCCCCGGGACACAGGCATGTCCTTGCTTCAGGGTGGGGAAAAAAGAACCAGGCAACTCTCCACCCTGCCACCAAGATGATGATTTGAAGGAGAACGAGCACAAGACTTAACAAGAGGCAGCTTAGTCATCTGTTATTCCCCAGCCTGGCAGTGGTGGCCTTCCTGTGCATATTAGTGAGGTACCGTGAAAGGGATCTGGAGTACACACTGCTGGGTGCCTGCATCTTCACATTCATACCTGCTTGCTCCACAGTCACTTGGTTTCTCTCCCACCTACAAATTCACATCTGCACAACTTCATTACTGTCAAGGAATCTGTGTCCAGAGCGCCATCAGGTTCCTGTGGTGCCCGAAGCCGGTGTTTGACAGAGCCTGGAGCCGTCCTGGAGAACACAGGCCAGCCCCAGTGGGGACAGAGCTCCAGCTGTGCTGCACACTGCCACAGCTGGAGGCTTCTCAGGCCAGCCCCAGTGAGAATGGAGCTCCAGCTGTGCTGCACACTGCCACAGCTGGAAGCTCTGCCGGCACCGCTCACGGGACGCAGCCCAGCAACCGCAGCTCACACGGAGCACCCGAGCTGGCCTGGGCACCATCGCCACCTTCTGCAGCCGTGCCCCTTCCCATCACACACCCCCTCCCACTGACACCCCGGACAAAGCCGAACCACTGCACGCTGCTCCGCTAGTATTATAAATGACACACGGCACCGTTGAGGAAGCTGTCCCGGCCAAACAAGGAATTTGCAGTCTGGGCACCAACCGTCCACAGAAACACCACTTGAACCCCAGATGAGAAGTCCCATTTCATTAGAGCAATCCAGCCGCACCTAATTCAAACCGCAATGAGCCTGCTGTCTGCTTGCTTACGCTACTTCTTCCTGAATCCTTCTCCTCCACTCTACATCAAGAAAAAAAAAATAATCATTTCTTTCCTCCAGAGCTAATTCCCATACACTGCAATGAGAGAAATGCAATGTTCTGAGCAATAAAAGCTGGAAAGTGGAATTATTTTCTGCACCATTCAGATGGAAATGAAGCCTAGCCTCAATTCTGCCACCCACCTGGAGCCATGGTATGATCCTATAGATCTTTGGATCAATACTGCATCATAGCTACAAGACTAGAAGGGGTGAAAAGAAGAGGCACAAAATCAAGGAGTGTAAATTTTAACTAAATTAGTTCTGTAAGGGTCCCCCCTTCACTGGCACTTTTTGGGAAATGGTACAGCAGTCAGCCAGGGACAGAGGAGCACAGACAGAGCATTTTGCTTCCTTTGAAAATAGCTGGTGTTTATTCTGAAAGCCATTATCTCTCACCCCAAATAAACACACAAGATTATGCTGTATTTCTTCCATTTGACTATGCATGGGGAGAACAAGAGAGAGCAAAACCCCCCAAATTATTTCTCAATGATTCATTAAATAGCAGTATCTCCACAGGAGGAGGGGTTTGAACCACCTCCCTGCTTGCCATTCACCCAGGCACTTTGTTCCAGGCTACCAGATGAGTTTCTCCCCACACAGTAGAGTGATAAGAACAACAGGGTTTTGTGTTTGTTTCCTTGCAATTTAGGGCTGCCTTGTATCACAGCACGTAGCTGAACACACCATTGGCTGGGATAGCTGATGCTCAGCACTGTTTTCCCAGCTGCCCAATTCCCCGACGCTCCAGGGATATCTCATCCATGCCTGAGGAACAGTTATTTCATGGACTCCAGTACCTGGGCTCCAGAGGGACACTGCTTAGAGACCTCCCAAGTGATAAAGGGGAATAAAATCATGTGACACATATTTATTTTGAACTCTTAGGGGCTTCCCACCTGGGAAGTTCACCTGGTTACTCTTCTCCAAAGACCATGGCCCCAAGACGGAGAACACTGCTGCACAGGGCTGCCAGCCCCACAGCTCCAGGCACATCCCCAGAGACCAGAGGAGAAACAAAACCTCAGAGCGCTACAATCCTCTCAGCAACTGCTTTCCACTGAGCAGAAGTACAAGAAGCCAAACACCGCCATAGAGCCAGCCTGCTGCACACACCACAACACCACACTGCTACCGCAGCACCCCCACCCCACCACCCCATCCCAGCCCTGAAGAACAGAACAGCAACTCCTTACCTTCCACACCAGATGAACCACGTGCACGGGCCTCACACCAGCAATTCAGAGCAAAAGCAGCAGCTCAACACGCACTTTGCAGAGCAGACACAAGCAGGTAATGCCCCGCTAGCCCAGAGTAGCCTGGCACAGGCACCACTCATGCTGCTGAAAGGGATAAACCAGCCCCCAGCTCCTCTCTTATTCCCCCAGGGTCTCCGTAACCACCCGCAGCTGCAGAGCTGTGATGGCAATTGCAGGCAGGTGTGGGGTGGGCAGCACCCTGCCCTCCTTGTTTAGCCACTGGGCTCTTGTTTGAGGCTCATCTTCAGGATCTGGGCTGATGCATCAAAGGATAACTTGCTCCTGGCCACCCAAACCATACCTCAGCCCACTGTGGTAAGCACTGCTGGTATTTATTACCTTCCCAATCACCGATGTCCTTCTACAGGAGTGCAATGCTGCAGTGCAGGGTTGCTTCCCTCTTGTTTTTTCTTTCATCAGAAGTTTTACAAGATCAGATCCTCTCCTTAGGCCCTCAGCTCCTGAACTCCAGTGAATTCAGCTGCCTTTTGCCTTAAAACATAAAAAGAAGTCCTTATCTTCCCACCGGACAGGAAAAGTCAACAGATGAAGATCCACTGCAGTCTGAAAGAGCCTACAAGTTCTTTTTAGCTTTCAGTATTTCCTGAGTTATTTCACGACTATAAATGCCCCCAGTTAACAGTGTAACACGGAGCCCAAATCCTTCACTGTTGCAGCCAGGACGGCCACGCAGAGCCGGGCAGGCAGATCCCTGTCCCAAACTGGGCACAGAAGTTCATTCTGCTGGATTTCATTGCAGGTTCCTAATCGAGGGCAATATTTATAACCCTAGGTTTACTTCTGTGGTGTCCCCAAACACTTCAGCTAATAGAGATGAACCTTCCAGTACCAGTTTATCTTTTCTCCTTTATGCCAATATTTAATGCCTTCTTTCATCCACTTCAGTAATGAATCATCTGTTTTTGTACGATTAGGGTTATGAGCAGCTCAGTACTTGTACAGTAGAACATTAGGGCAGGGATATAGATGCCCATAGGACAGAGATAAGGATTCATGAAAGAGGAGACTGGGCCGATTCAAGAGAAATGCGTTTAAAAATGCATTAGTAAGAGTAACAGAATGAAAATACTTGATGAATATTTTAAGTGGCCAAATATTAAAAGCGTGTGTGTGTATATATATATATACTCATGAAACGAAAGGCACTGGTTTTAATGTCCAACCAATCTTTAATTTGCATCACTGATGGGATTTCTCTGAATTTGAGGCATGAGTCTGCAAGGTGCTGGCTCGGGTCTAGTAAAGCTGCGCAGCACTGATTGCAGAGGGGCTCATTCATACGAGGGCAGTACAGGATAGAACACAGGACACATGGAGCTGTTTTGTGGGGACAGTTTGCCATCTCCTACCACTTTGGGTGAAGACAAAGACTGTAATACTATAGCAGTCAGTGTTTTACAAGGGAAAAAATACAGAACATTGAAACTTTACCCATAGTCTCACTATTTGGAGATGTCAAAGAGAAAGCAACACTTTCAGAGACTCCTGGGGGGCTTCTGATTGCGAGTGACCAACAACCGGGACCTTGCAGTGAGAGGCCAAGGTCCTCAGTGACTCAGAACCAGATCAATCCCCACCAGATCCCATCTATAACATACAATACTACCTGGGGGCGGGGAGAGGTTCTCCAGTCAACAGAACTATCGCCAACTGCAATGTTTCCTCCACCTATGGACAAGACCAGCATGCTTACTGCCAAAATACGGCATACACAGCTTCTGCAGGCTCCAAACATCTCACAAACGCTTCTAATTAATTTTTCCAGCATGCAAGATGAGAAAACACACTATTGTTGATGCTGTCAGCTCTTTGATTCAAGTCCCAGATCTCTTTCAGTTCCACTCAGAAATACTTTGACCTCTGTCAAAAATTCATTGACAATAAGGTCTCTCCAAGTAAATGTTTGCGGCAGCAACAAAAGAGGAGGTAATAGTACGCCTGCTATGCATACGAGAGCCTTAATACTGGTTTAGATTTCTATGGTAATTTCTCCAGATACAGTATCAAGCTTTGGCGACCTTTTAACTGCTGAATTACTGTAATATTTGTCATAAGGAATCGTGAAATCTAGGTTCCAGACATAAAAACTCCTTAGATATATTTTTGTACCTAGTCAAAAGGAAACCATTTATTTATTTATATATTTATTGCTACCGCACTCAAAGGAAAGGGAGGCCAGCAGTCTGTGAAATTATTGTTTGCTTCTAAATGCAGTTACCACAGCTGAGGACTTAATACTTGGCTAATGCCCGCGATCCTTATTACCATAAATATTGTAACAGTCAGACAGGGTGGAAGTCACACACGAGATAAGATCTTGTCTGCTCGTGGTGATATGATCTCAACACTAGTCAATTAAAACTGCTGGAGTATTTCGTAATCATTGTCATATCGAATTATCGCACTGATGCATACATTAAGTAGGAAAAGTTATTACATTACCGCGTGGGGCGAAAGAAAGGCTACAAGAATACTGTAGCTCTAGTAGTTTATGGAGACATAAAAATTACTGTGGACAGCGTTATAGTTATTCCAAGGACCACTATAATTGTATAATAATTCTGTTTACACTTGTCCATCCTATTTTTCTTATAGGAAATTATATATGAAATGATTCTACAGGACTGTCCAAGGGACCAAGATATAAACCCCAGGAGATTGTTTTTCCTCACTCTTACCAAGAGCACTTTGCAGAGCCCGACTTTGGGCAGTCAATATAACATATTCCTATAAGACTGTCAGTAGGATTGGTAGGGTAATCTGCAGAGGTTTTGTGGATCTGCAAATTGAGACTCAGCCCTCAGAGGATTAAGGTTTCAAATTCAATTTTACGCTAATTCTAGGCATTTTTTAAAAAAAAACTACAAGCTGGGCTTTACTACCTTGTGTAGAACATTATTTGCTTCTCCTTGGGCTCTCCTTATTGTTTGGGGAGGATACCAAGCGGATGTAACGCTGCCCTGACTGCTCGGCTGTGTCGAGCGGGACCGTTTGCGTGTGGCGTGTCTGAAATAGAGCCCTGCACCGCGGAGTTCAGCTGCGAGTAAGATGGTGCTTGGTATTGAGAAGTGCCGGGGCCTCATCCTGCTCCTCTCCATGCTGGGGAACGTCAGCAGCAGCTGACAGCACTTGCTATACAAAAAGCTCATGGCTTCAGATCGAACGACCCCTTCCAAAAAAACCTGCCAGTCCTATCAATCAGTCCCTTTTTCTGACTCTTGGATTACTGGGGGTTTTGGATGTCACCAGTATTAGTGGTTTGTGCTTTTAATTGGAAATATCTACTAGGAATAACTGGAAATATCTCAGGGGCACCACCGTGAGAAACACCACACAAACACGAACTTAGAGAAAGTTCTGGCCCAGAAGATCTCCAGTCTGAAATCTCAACAGTGTCAAGTGCCAAGACCACAGACAGAACACATCACCTTATTTGCTGAAATAAATTGCTGATTGTTATTTTTTTTAAAGAGGCAAAAAGAAAATAAACTGGAGAGCACTTGTAGAAATGAGTGAGGTTTCACCTGGTGATAAAGGTAGTTATGCTCCAGTAATGAGGAGAAAGGGAACTTGCTATCAAGAATTAATGAGATCACAAAGAACAGGCAGGGGAAGTGAACGTTTTTAAAATGTCCCTGCAGAACACCAGGAATAATAGAGTGAGAAAAAATGGAGTAGATCCCTGTGGTAAAAACTATTAGAGGCGGCGAATTATAAAACTATTAACCAGAATGTAACTCCCAATTAAAAGATGATTTAACACTGGAATCTGATGGATGAATTTTGATTAAATGGAGAACTATTAGGAGCCCTGGGAAATGGACTTCTCCTGCCAGTTCTAAAAGTTAAAAGGCAGTTTGATATAAAAATTTATAAATTAAGGTTAATTACTTTAAATAACATGGCTGGAAGCAATAAAAAGAAATTTATAATATTCTCTGGAGTTTTAGGAAAATAATATAGATATCCGCACCTCTCAATGGAAAATCGAATTAGCGTCCCCAAGTACAGGGCGCCAAAGACAAAGGCAAAACAAACTGGCTGCCAAAGGGGCTGCATGGGAAGCCGAACGACTCGGAGCCTTTGATCTGCCAGAAAACTCCTCGTCTGCTGCCGCGGTGACTCTTGTCAGGGTTTATGTGCGCAGGAACAGCGCGTCTTCGCTCCAGCCTCAGCAACCCCCGCGAGCACGCTGCAAACCCAGCGATGGATGCCTTGACGCCCAAGAGGCAGGCTGGCCCCCTGCCCTCTGAGACAGGTTTGGCTCCACAAGCAGGTAGGCGAAAATCAGTATCAGGTAACCAAATCTGTCATGGCAATGGGAGGGGACACAGTAGCCCAAAGCAAGGTCGAAGAGTCCCTCTCTTAAGGGCTCATCGTTGTTACTTATAAACCTTTAAATATTGTAAGAAATGATCCAGCCTTGGCGAGGAACGGGCTTGTCCAGAGAGGTGTTGCGGGTTATTCGGAAATGAGAGCTCTCAAAGGCAGGACAGGGAAGCTCAGCTGGAGCTGGGTTACATGGCACCACACCAGCCTTTGTGGAATACACCCTAATGCAGAGGAAGAAGAGTGTTTGGGGGATAAGGCACTTGTTCAGCCTGAATTTCTTTTATCCTTTGAGGTGGATCCCGTGGAGGAGGTGGGGACTGAGGCAGAAAAGCCTGTGCCCATGTCATTCTGCTTTAACTGCCTGGACTGGATCATTCCCTGGGGAAATACAGCAGAAGGCGGCAGAGGAGGAGAAGCTTCTCCCGTGACAGCCTCCTGGGGCTCTTATGCAGCCAATGCTGAAAAGGGTCACAGAGGAGGCAGAAAGCCTGGAAGGTTTCCACACATCCCAAAGGATTCCCAGGAAGCTGGAATCATTATGCAGAGACATTCTCCACTAATAGAAATGTCTCCTTGCCCCCCTGCTCTGCTCTGACCTGGCTGGCAAGGGATCTGCCCCTGAACTCGGCAGACAGAGGACGGCATTTGCCAAACCACCACCATGGGTCAGGTCGCAGCAGCTTCTCCATGTCTGCAGTGCCAGGACCCCGAGGAAGGGTCCCTGCTCCTGCCCTGTTTCTGCACCACGGGTCCAGGAAGATTCCCAGGGGAAGCGTGGAGTGAGCTGCACATCAGTCCTGCCCCTGGTTTATTAATACTTGCCAAACCCAGAGGAAGGGGCAGCTCTCTGCAGGCTGCCCTCACGAGGCTGAGCCAGACCCAGACGTTCTGTCTGTCCTCTCCATACACCCCTGGCCTGGGGAGCGCCAAGGTGGAGGACGCAATCGTGTACCCACATGGGCTGCTCACCCAATGCGACGTGCACCCTCCTGATCACTCGTTCCTTGGGGCTGGGATCCGTCCTGTGCCAGCTGAATGACCGCAGTTGTGTGTCCACCAAATCCCCCTTCCCCGGGTTCTGTCCCGTACCCCTTTCCCCAGGGTCTGTTCTATTCCCCCTTCCCCAGGTTCTGTTGTCCTGCTGCCCCACGCACCTGCGCACGCCTGTCTGTCCATTTACACAGACACACTGTCTCAGCCTCCCCCTGTCACTTTCCTCCCTCCACATCCCCTCAGGGTGACTCTGTGCCCGCTCACTCGGATCCAAACCCGGGACACCCCCCAGCACGCAGGGTCACCCACCCGCTCTGCGAGATCCCACTCTGTTCCACACCACGATCAGAAAACCTCTCTGCTGACTGAGCAATTTTTTCTAGTTTTCGGTCCCTTTGAGCGCTGATCCGTGAAATGTCCAGCTCCTCCCTACCCCCTTCCCCACGCACAAAGCTCGGGGTCACCCTGTGCCCCCCGTTCTTTGTCTCGTCACCCTCCCTGCCCCAGCCCGGCTCAGCGCCGTGCTGCTCCTTTAAGGCTCGCTGCCTGTAAGTGATTACTCTTGGCTATCACTTTTTCTATATCAGACATGTCATGGTGAAGAATCTTCAACCTTGACTCTTACAGCTGCCCTAATTATAGGACATATTTTTGGTGCTGTGTCTTTATTCCTTTCCGTGCTGGCACTCTGACCCCGGTGCTTCCTCCGTCGCGCTTGTGTTAACAAGGTTGTCCATTCTACAGTTTCCTCACTCTGATTTGTAACTCGAAATTACCATATCTGGCTTTCACTCACTGACAACCGTCACTTTAAATAGGCCTTTTAAAGTTAATACGATGTCCATTCTAAAGTGGAGTATTACTTTTCAGTGATGTTAAATGAGCAATTTAAGGAGCTATAGGCTTTTCTTATAAGAAAAATTAAATTTTATCTGCCACTTAATTTATGTATAGGGCTAACCCTAAACAAATCTGTCATAAGCTGCTGCCATCCCTAGAAAAAAATAATAATACAAGAATAACTCTAGTTAATGGTGGTAAAATACAGAAGAAATACGTGAGTTATTCATAAAAACATGTCAAGCTCACACTTTTTAGAGCCTCAGGTACAGGCTGCAGCAGGAATATACTCCCTTTCAGGTCTCATCCAGTGGGCCCAGTGGATGCGTGGCCAGCAGGGACAATATCAGCGACTGGAAACGTTTTGTCAGTGCTATCATGATATCAGCGGTGCCTCAGGAAGTAAAACAGCTTTTGACTTACTAGCTCACACTGTCTTAGAAAAGGATATTTACACTAATGCAGGTTTTTGCTGAGAGGGATGGAGTTCAACTGCCGCTGCAATGGGCTCTGTCCCATTCCTTCAGTCCCCAGGATGATCAGTGAGGAGCCCGCCCAGCTCTCCTCCAAAAAAACCTGTGGAAGAGGAAGGGAATAATGATGATATTCACCGTCAGATGAAATCAGGGGAACGGGAACCGCAAGATCCAGCCTGTGTCCGTGGTTTCTCACTCACACCCTGCTATGCCGTGCTCTCTGACCAGGCTTTTCGGAGCAATGCATGGGTGCCTGATCTCCTCCGAAAGCCTCAGCTTCCACCCCTCCACCTTCCGCCACTGCCTAAGTGAGGCCACAAATCGCCCCACTTCTTACTGGGTCACAAGACCAAGTTCCCTCCTATTCGGGAAATTATTTGAGAACGAACCTCCCTTCTTGAAGAAAGTCCCTTATCTCCAGGCAGCTCGAGCAGCTCCAGCCTGCCTGAGATTTCAGTGTTCATGTGGGATCAACATGCTGGGCCTAATGCTTTTCCCCTGGCTTCCGAAAGGTCAGGATGGCAGTATATTGAATCTCTAAACATACTGATCATACAGCTCTGCTAGCTCACTAGAATCCATTAATATCCAAGATACTGGAAGGGAAAGGGAAAAGAACCTTCCTCCACGAACTTAAATCAATTAGCTGGGACTAAAAAATGTAGATTCTTGTGGAAGAATAAAAAATGGAAAACACCAGGCCTCATTATCCTGTCCCTGAAGTGCCAGAGGGTAAAATTATCCTTCATGATGATGTTCTGCATTGATTAGTCAAACATGGAGGAAATCATATTAAAGAGTTGACACCCGACGTGGGATCAGAAGAGCTGCATGCTACAACAGCACATGCAAACGCTGTGGCGAAGTGGTTTGTGCTCCAAAGGAAAGGAAGACGAGAGAGTGTGGAAGTATGATGGGATAAGAAAACCTGGAAAATTCCTTGTGGAAGAATCTTGGAGGTTTTAACACTCAGTTCAAGAAAAAAAACACCAAACTTTTTCCATAGAAGATACTTCAAGAAGCTATATAATAACTTCCAGATCGTTTCTTCTTTGCTTTTTGTTAATTATCCAGTAGAACCCTGTAGCCAGAAGCTGATTAGATGCATTCAGGTTCAACAGGCAGAGTAGGTCCTAGACAGCCATAGGCAGATACCCAGCACCCTCAAAGAGCCACGTTATCGAGGGTTATAGCTGCGGAGTGACCCCACTGCGGATTCAGTAAAACAACAGATAAAGCTAGAATTGACGGAAAGAAATATTGCCCTGAAACGGGAGACCAAGATCTACAGGTGAACTGACTTAACTTCAGAGAAGCCACAATGAGACAAACCAGCCCCCTTATTGGCAGAAGCCATTTCACTGAACTCCACAGATATTACAGACCCACAGCAGGAAGGGGAAAGAAAGAATTTGTACCTATATAAGTGATGCCACTACCAGAGTGAGGGATCTGGCCTGAGCCAAGGCCAGAAACGTGGCTTTGCTACAAGAATCTGCAGTTTAACATTATTATTAAACCAGGAAACCTGCCAGAATGGCTTTGCTCATGATTCGACTGGTGGTGAGGATCATAATGTGCATCTCTCTGACCAAAATGCTGACTGCCTTCAAAACCACACGAACCATTTGATGGAAACGTTGTATAAAATCATTATAAGCCTATGCTCTTATCAGACAACCATAATCAGCAGCTCTGGGATCTTCCAGCACTTCAGGGCTAATTTCTACGTCAGAATTAAGTAAATTCCAAGGCATGGATAACCTAAATTATTTGGCAGATTAGACTGCAGGAAGCATAGCAAGTATTACTTAAAGCATTTTTCAAACTGCCGTACAAAGTGCACTGTAGTGATAAAACAGAGCAATACCTAATTAATATGCACAAAAAAGCCCTATAGTTAAATAATTTTAACCCCTTTCTTACCACTGACTCTGGAGGGTGGCATGAACAGAACACATAACTGCAGTCAGCTAAGCAGAAAACCATCTTGGTTATAAGATAAGGCTGCCAGGAGTGCAAGTCTCTAACAGAAGAAAAGCGCCTATTAACAGAGTGATCGAGACTTTCCAATTCAAAACGGTATTTTTCCTCTTATTATTCTGATGGTGGCATCAGTCTAGCAATTCATCCAACTCTCATAGCATCAAGCTCCTTACCTCAAGTTCTCTCTCCCTGTTTCTTTCCATCACCTTTTGAGTATGAACATTTTTATCCCTTCTGGACCAAAGAAGCCAAGAATTTTTACTGTCGGGCAAGACTCTGAACATTATATGGCCCACTGCTTCAACTGATATGTGCTCCCTACTTCATCCCACCACCCTACCGTGTTCTGTCTCCACGTGTTGTTCCACAACACAAAGGTCTGCGCTTGATGTATGGCGCACCCACCTGCCGAAGGTCCATGCTGCCTTCAGCAAGGTTCTCACCATGCTGCTCTTTCAGGAAGATCTCCCCTTTCTCCTCTGGCTTTACTTCCACCTCACTCTTGGCATTTAGACCCAGCGACAACCGTCACAGTCCCTGGGCAGTTGTCCCTGCAGATGTGGGGCCAGCAGCAGAGCAGCTTTCCAGATGCTTTACAACCCCACGCAGCTGTATTGAGACCGAACACTTGAACTCCAAACTGAGCAACTGAACTCACATCAGAATTGCTGCTGACAGTGTAACTAAATAAAAGAGCTACTTTTCCAATCCCTGCGGCCAATGCAAGAAACAGTGGTGAAGAAATGGATATTTTTCATCCATTTGTCTACAGTGATCGTCATTAAATTTGAACATAAAGCTCAAAAGACCCATGTAGCGTCACCAAAAATCCTGGAGTGGACTGTCACATGGTAACAAATCACTTGGAAATGACTTTGTGGGTGGAATCATAAACTGATTTTGGAGCAAAAGTTTGGTGGAAAGTCACTGAGTTCTGTGAGGAAGAAAAGTTTGGATTTTTCCTCTTTCTCCCCGTTTTCCTCTCAGCCCAGCCCAGCCCACCAACAAAACTAACCAGAGTTCAGCACCCACTGTAAAACATCTGGGGAAACATCCTTCTGGCTTGTTAGGATTTGCAGATGGACAGCACGTCCTGCTGAAGACCACGACTTCCTGGTGATGCTTGTGTCACCCTGGAGCCAGAGGTGACCTAATCGTGTGAGACAAGCAGGTTAAATCTGCAGAAAATGACTTTATGGGCACAAAGTTACCGAGAACCACTGACAAGAAGCCAGCGTGGCTGATGCACTTTCCTGGACTACTTAGACAAATGGTCCACACAATATAGTCCCACTGGCAGCTCATGAGTAGTGGGGTAGCAGGAGGCAAGTACAGTATCCATATATTCACAGGTACCTCTAATGTACACAAAAATATATAATAAGCATCAGCAGTCTTCATTAGAGTACAACCAAGAATTATGGAGATCCTAACCTTGCAAGCCAAATAATTTATTGCCAGAGGATTATTATGTATTCTAACAATATCTAATGTACCTCTTTGTCTCTCATAAATTACAGGGCATCCTCTGACTCCTAGAATACACTCTGTCTCATGCATAGGGGCTATATAGTCTTTTTTTTCTCTAAATACACGCAATAGAAACTCTAATCTGCATGGTCTTGCATAAAGATTTTAATAGCCGGGACAAAACATACTTGTAGTCACACGTTCACTGGCCTGGTGGAACTATTTCATTTACCAAAGCAAATGACCACAATTTAAATGTACTGATAAAGGGGAAGCTCATTTGCAGTGTGTGTGTAAGAACATCATTATTAGCTACGCACACACCCCTGTTCACGGTTCCATGAGAATTTTACCATTGTACAAAGTATCCCCACCCAGTGTAGGCGGCAGCAGAGTCTCCATGACCTTTGGACTTTCTGCCATCCCATCAAAAAATCACCAAAACCACCTCCTTCAGCATTGACTTATCCAGTGCGGACTTACCAACGACTCCCAATAGTGAATCATCTAACTCAGTTCACTCCTGCAACCAAACTCCTGTATTTTAACACCTTCCACTCACAACCGATTGGAAATGACACCTCACAGGGAACACCGGCTCTCCGTGTGCATCAGCACCAGCTACGCTACCTGATTTACATCAATAAATAGCTGGCCCTCGGGTGATCTTGAAATTAGCAGAACCGGGTGCATTCCCCTTTCTTTGCTGAGTGCTTTCGTCCACATCCGGGCAGCAATGGAATTGACTGACAACTATTTTCCAGTAGATTTACCCAGACATTGGATACCTGCTTCAAAATTTGTAAACGTCTAGATATACCAAAAAGCACCACAGACTTAGAAAGTTCCGTACCCCAGAACCAGCTCTTTTATTGTCCATTTATGCTGGGAAAGACAGGAAAAACACATTTGATTGCATGCTGCATTAAAACTGCAAAGAAATCTAAAATTACTTTTAAACGTTCCGTTCCATTTACAAGGCCACAAGGACAATTGTTTTGCATTGTTCTCTCACGTTCTTTCTGTTTCAGGTTCCTTTTACCACTTAGACTGTCACATACACACACACACACATTCACACCCTCCTTCAATATGAAGACTCCAAGAGGGGTATTGTGCGTAAGCCTCCATGGGCTGTATTTTTATTATATATTAACAAGATGACGGATACCCTGAGTAGAATGGTCAGGGAAAAAAAAATGAAGACAAGAAATATTCTCAGGGTATTATTGATTAACTGTTTTTCGGAACAGAGGGAATCATTTTTGACTGGTTTAAACTATGATGGACTCAAGTGGAAAATGCAAGCAGAGTTAGCACAGAGCATAATTGACTGGGCATGGAACTAAGTAACCTCTCAGCACGCTGGAGGTGGTGCAGCCAGGGGGGCTCCAGCCGGGGCTGCACCGAACCCAAAGCCCTTTCTTTCCAAAGTGAACTCTGCCAGCAGCCAAAGACGACGACGAGTAAAGGGAGGAGGAAAAAAAGGGAGAGAGAGGGGGGAAAAAAAAAAGGTCCAGCCACTCAGTTACATGATCTAAATTCTAATCAAACATCATTTAAAGCATGTTTTATTTCAGCCTCTGGAGAGATAGTCCCTCCTGACTCCTCACCATGGCAACCGGTGTCTCATTTCAGAAGTGTCATGCCACATTATCATCTTGCCGGCTCACACACTCCTGCCTGACAAGTTCTCTCTGCCCCTTGTGACAACCGTTCCAGGCTTATGCTGTTTATTTTTGGTGTCAGGCTGGCCCTGGCAGATTGAAAGGCAACCTCAACCCCTTGAACAACAAGCACCACACCCCACTCGGTGGTAAGAGATGATTTGAGAAGATATTTGCTTACATGTGTATAAGCAATTTGCCGTAGGATGAAGCCGCGCTGTCTGTGTGAATGCACGCATATGCTTATGTGTGCAAAGGGGAAGGAGACAGAGAAGTGTTAACATTTCATGAGAAAGCAAACAATTCATTTCAGATCCCACACAGTAGATTTCAACCCTTAGATTCTGTTACTTGAGGAGAACAATATGAAATATGGGCCAAAAAGGCATCGCAGGTAGTCTGTCCTAAGAGACGCAAAGCTAGACGTTGTCTCTGCCAAAGACCCTGGCGGTGTCCCTGCGGAGCGCTGCGGGCTCCGCAGCAAGGGCACTCCACGGCAGAACGGGGACAAAACCTAACGTTAATTTGCTGATGGAACACGCTAGAGAGACACTGTGGGCCATACTCATCTCTGCTATCGAGGTGTAAATTTGGAGCAACATCATTACTGTCAAATAATTACTTGGGATCATCTGCAATCAGAATTACAGAATTTCCACTCATATTCAAGTAACAGATTCCGCTCATCGCAGCCAAGAGTTTAACTATGCGTTTTGTACAGCCTCTACACAGCTAGGACTAAGTCTACAGCTGGGCTTCTCGGTGTAAGCACAATGATAATGCTGATACTAATTATAAAAGCATGTATTACATTTGCTTTTAATAGTAAACATAAGAAAACAGCAGGATTTCTGACAGTCACTTGACTGCTGAGACAGTGGCCTCTCTTCAAGTAGGCGGAGAAAAAAGTGTGCTTGGATTAATTGTTTTGCTGCTACCATCACTAAGCCAGGAGGCAAGCGCCAGGGAGGCAGATACCATGTCTACGTAGCAACAGCACAAAGAAATGAAGGAATAGGTGTTGACAATAAAGAGGTCAGCACAGATTTAATATTTACTATCCTGACCAGTTTCTTTGGCCCACAGGTGAGGATCCACTCTGGAACAACACACTAAACAACAGAACATCCCTCCCAGCTGAAACAAAATGAGTCACAGAAAGTGATTTTTTTCAGAGAAGTCACAACTATGCTGGGACAGTTGGAATCTTGGTCTCATGTTAATCAATAACTGATTTCCCAATTATCATTTTCATGGACAATAATCAATCTTACTGTTGCTAATCAAATTAATTGAATATCATTTTCACAACGCCACACAAACGCAGCAGAATATCTGACTGTGATGGGTCACTCAACACTGTCACAGTCGTGAGAAACATCGTTATCGTAAGACTTGTACACTTTTTTCACCAGAGAGCCAAAATAGTAACTTACAACAGTGAAAATCAGCCAGTTGCTCGGGAACATTTTACCTGAAAGGCGAAAAGGAGCATTAAATGCACTATGTGTGATAAAGGGCTTGTTTATTTCAGGACATCTACAGACACTGGAGCTCCCATCCACACATTTCATGGGATAACAGAGCATCATCCTCTGATAAGTAGCCAAAAAGGGCTGATTTCTGGAAACTTTGTCATGATATTTTTACGCAAGTGATCAGGAAGCTGGTTACTGACAATGTGCCACAAATACAATTGCTGCAGTGATCTCTTTTTCCTCCTTCACACAGGTCATCAAACCTCTATACCAATTTCTCTGCTCAGACAGATAGCCAAACTCCTCTAGCAAAGATCACCAGGCTGTGAATAATATCTGCAGAGTTGTTGATGGAAAAGACTGATTCAAAAGTCAATCCATACAATGGGACAGCATGAAAAGAAAAAGCTCTTTGAACAACTTCTGTTCAAGACAACCATCCCACGGACACAAACGATGGTCTCTAAGCAACACAGCAGTGGGACAGTGACCCTGGTAAGAAGGTCCCCACCAGCACCAAGTGGGACGATATCGAAAGCAGGGGTTGGAACTACAACACAACAGTGATAACTGTTGTGGGCAAAGCTGGCGTCAGCCATGCCTCGCAAATTGTTCTCACCTTCTCAAAGCTGTGCGGTGAGGAAGGAGCCCGTGGTGGAAGAAACGAACGTCGGAGAAGGTCAGAAGAGGAAGAGTCTGAAGCCGGGTACAGCACTGCAAAACAAGTGGCAACAGCATTGAAAAGATGGCCAAAGGCTGCGATAGTACAAAGCAGAGCTTCTCCATCACACACATGTCATTAGGGATATCAATGAGTAGCACACTGTGAGTGTGGTTTACCGTGGCCTTTATATGGGTCACAACGCGAACAACACCTGACCCAACATCTTTGGTGCAATCTCAGAGAAAGAACCGTAAACTGGGCAAAACCCCACCATGAACTCAGATGCAATCTTTGATTAAAATAAGGAGCTAATTGTAAAGCAGTTTTCATTAAAAACAAACAAAGCAATATGTTCATTTAATTTTTAATCCATTTTCTGGTAACTGTACCATAGAAAGAGGCTTACTACAGCAAGGCATCTGTAAACAAAATATGATCATCCCAAGACACACTAATGGCATTTTACAGAGTTTGTAAAAGTCGAGCATGTATATTTTTAAACCCATAAAATGAAGAAAATTAACATTTATTATGGAGCAGCAATGAAACTCCGGAGTTGCAAGTCTCATAAAAAGCTATAAACACAGCAAATGCTACGGGAGGTCTTTCCAGCAAAGACAAAAGGAAGCCAAGGGGAATATTTCACAGTGCAGAAGGAGCATCCAGGGAACAGGGAAGGAAGCGAAGCCTGTACGGCTGGAGGGACCATGGGCTCAGTTCTGCCCCCAGCAGCACCACCTCACCAGCTGCTGTTTCCCAGTTTCCCTATCAAATGTATTCACATATATAGAGGCAGAATTTAACCCGCTCCCTCAGACAACACACAGCTAATGGAAATGGACACCCGTTGTGGCAAAACTTCACACTGCCCAGCCGCTTTGCTTTGCTTTGTAGGAAACATACGGTACTTTTTTCCCCTGAAAGTTCCTGGGTACATCTACTCACAGCCATATGCACAATCAAGTGCATAAAAAAGTATATCCATGCATATGTTGCTACCATCACACAGCCCAGCCTGGGAGACTTCCATTCCAAGCTCCAGCAAGCAAATCCCGTATTTTTGTCTTATATTTGCAGTTGCTGGTGCATATCTGTACATTCACCTGTACACCTATCTTCATAAAAACCTAACTGCAACAAAGTAAATAATCATAATTCTGCTGTTTCTCTGTTTCCGATATTCTCCACCAGAAAACGGGTAATAAAACAGCAAGCTCTCTAAAGTAGACATTATCAATCCAGGCCATGCAAACAAACACTTCACCGTTTTATAATCTCACATGTCAAATGAACATCATCGTTCCCTTTGGTGCCTTAAAATATCAGGTCCATAAAATGACTAAAAGGCAGCTCAGCAATGCTGCCTAACGCTAGGACTGCCTAGAACAGACACCAAAGCTGACGGGGCCTTTGTTCCCCAGAAAATCCCCTTCCCCCCACAGACCCAGGCAATGGGTCTCCCTAACTGAACAGCTACATTTTGATTTCTCACATTTTATATACCAGTTTGCCATGTTTTTCCCCTTAAAGTATAAAAAGACCGCATGATGTATCTGCGCCTCCACAGCCCTCCTAGCTACACACAAAGATACAATCACACCTGCCTCTGAGAAACTGCAAGTAAGCCCAAAGCCTCCAAGCCACGTCTGTATCATCTTCACTCATTTGCGGCTTCGAATTTGCAGAGTAGTGTTTACTGTGTGCAACGGGCAAGTGATACCCACCCTGTACAAGAACTTCCCTGGGACCTGGAATCAGCATCTCCCCAGCACAGACACGAGTGCTCAGGCCAGGGGATGGTGGCCAGATGCAACCGGAGCCACTCTGTGTAGATACAGTTAGACCTGCCTGTCTGCAAAAACAGGATACCAGCACTTCTTTAACGTTTATTTCTTGTTTACCCTTCCTATGCACTTCTCAGCAGCACAGGGAGGCTAAACAAGAAATACTGCGCGCCACTGAATATGGGAATTAGAGTGGGAGAAAACCCTGATGTAGTCTGGTCTGTCCATTGCAGCACTTGTTTTAAAATAAAAGTGTGCACGGCATGACAGATACTGACAGAGAGAAACTGCCTTTTACAGGAAATGGATAGGGCTTTCCAGCTTTATCCTTAAAAAAAAAGGTAATAATTATTAAAAAAAAACCTGGACCAACGTCACTGATGAAAAACACAAAATGAAAATATCACTGCTAAGGGCTCTCCTTAGTTCAGAATGTCATGTTTACGACAAGGCTATAATTTTACAGACTAATAAGATCAAGTTGGTGGCAAAAGAGGAGGGGGGGAGCGGAAATAAAGTCTGAGCTTTGGAGAGAGGAGGAAGGAGGCTGGTAAAAATGCTGATATTTACTTACTGTAAATGTTGAGCCTATAAAACCTTCCCTCACACAGCAGCCTAAAGTGCCAGGCAGACAACAACAATAGCATGCTTGAATGAAGTTGTATATTGTTTTGTGAAAGCGGCAGCTCACAGCAGAACTGAGATTAATAACAACCACAGCTTTCTTGGTGTAAGTTACACAGCACAGCAACACTCGCTGATGGCGCCGGGCCCAGCACGGCCATCGCTGCAGCGCCCGGGCCGCTGCTGCCACGAACCCACCAGCTCGGGGTTGGTTTGTTGTTGTTTTACAAACCCAAGTGAAAAAGGAATTAATATCTGGGGTGCAGTCTGAACAGCAACACATGCACCAGTTCCTCTGAGACAAAGGAATTTAGCTCACAAACAAGATCTCACGCAAATCTTTCTCTTGGGAGATGTTTGCAAGGGGCGCCTGTTTAGGTGCATTTCTTGCACAACTGCCTGGCAAAGCCACCAGCGATTGCTGGGATCCCAGAGCAGAACCCTTGCTTTATATAAATATTTTTATTTGAGGCTCTAAATTCTTACAGATATCCCCACATCTTTCCAGTACATGGGGCAGGGGAGGCCAAAATCTCCCCGTTCGGGATCCCTCCATCTGCAGAGACCCTCAGGACGGCGGCCATGGCGGCGGCGGCCGCCCCGACTTCACCCCGACCCGCCGCCAGCTCCGGTTGGCACGGGCTCCTTCATTAATGGTTGTTTGTGTTTATTTAATGAGGTGAGGAGCAGCCTCTAGCGGCGGCTCAGCCGCCGAGCTCGGCTAAGGAGCGGCCGCCCGAGCGCCGCCGCGGCCCCTCGCAGCCCGGCCGCCATGTCCACGTGTGCCCCACGCAGCCTCACGGAGCCCGTGTCCCAGGCAGGGACAGAGCCACGACCCGCCCAAAGTCCTCCCCCGCCCCGGGCTGTACCTGAGGACAACGTGCACGGGAGTTTTGGCCTCCCCCTCGCAGGGTGCCGGTCCCCGAGGAGCAGTCCGAGATGGGGCATGGGGCAGCAGCCGTGCCACAGGCAGCACAGCCCGGCCCAGCTGGCCCTGCGACGTGCTGGCCTCCACAGAGACGTGTTTCTTCTTCTTTTCTTCATTTCCTTCTATCTGCACAAATTAATCAGTCTTGGGTGGGGATGGGGTGGGGAGGGGGTTCCTAAAGGCGGCACAGTGTGGGGCAGCTGTCTCCTCACTGGCAATGGTCTGAGGCAGGTGGGGTGTGCTCCCTCACAGCCTTGCTGTGGAGCGGCGCTGCAGAAACTGCCTTTTGGTTCTCTTTCCTTTTTACTTACTGCCCCCAATGCCGTGCAGAGCTCCCTGGAGCTCAGAGGAGGGTCCCCGTGTAGCCCCACGTCGCCCCCCAGGCCAGCACCGACCCGGGGCTGCTCAGCCCCCGCTGTCCTGCCCCTTCCTGCTGGGACATTGCGAGTGGATTCATCCTGGAAAACTTCAGTGAGTCTGGATTTACAAGACCGACCTAAGAAGGACCAGCTGTGGGGCACGGTAGCAGCTCAACACGTTGCTCTTGTCAAGGCTGCTTGCAAATACAGATCCTGGCTCCCATTTTGTTCCTCTGTAGAAGAATGGGAATTTTTCCTGAAACAAAGACATAAGATTTAGAAGGCAAAGTCCTTCCCGTGGTCCTTTTAATCTGGTTCCTGTAGGCAAAATGCATGTGAGTGCTTTAAAGTTGTTTGGATACCAAATAAATGGGCATCATACAGCTGGAGAGAACCAAAACTATTCTGTTTTCCTCCCAAACACTTACTGAGGTTTTTGAAGAGTGGTTTCCCCCTGGTTAACTGTTGGAAAGTCGAATGCATCATATTGGATGGTAGCTGTTTAGCTTCTACTTCAGGATACTTGGAGTTTCAATTAATTAAGAGTGTGTGAATCAGAAATCTTTCATTGCAATTTGTTGCAGAAACACAGAAAATTGCCCCATCAGTGCTTGTGTTGACCTTGTGCTCGCTGGTTCCCCAGCCAGGCCAAGTGCCCTCAAACCCTTTGAGCATTTGTTCCCTTCCTCTTATCTCTGAATTGTGCCTCCTTCAGTTAAATTCACCTCCCTAATCACTTTATGTTGTGTCCTGAAGTTCCTTCAGCATCACACCTCCCCGTTCTCGGCAGTACAAGCCAGCACATCCTCACAAGTAGCTCTGCTGCACGGACCCGCCAGCCCAGTGCTCAGCCAGACACGTGTCCCACACTTGTTTTACTCCAGATTACACTTCTTGACTGTGTTACATCCAACCTTTCCTGCCACTGCAGAAATTATATCTTTTGGCTTTCTCTGGCCTGTGATTTGCATTAATTCCTCAGAAAGCCACTGTCAGTGTTCTTCTCCCTTTATTGGCACAGCTTTCAATTTTTTAATCCTTGATGGTTTTCCTTAATTAAACTCATAATTTCTCCTAACTATTTCTCTACTGCAACCCCCAGATTAAAGTGCACATTGGCCTCCCAGCCATGCAAGGTACCTTCCTCTGTACCACCAGCTTGCATTGCTGGAAATCTTCCTCGGCGCTCCGGACTTGACATCCGCAGGAACTTCTCCATCTCTGGGCTTCAAAGGGTCTTCATTGCCCTCGACAGTTTTCCTGGGTTTTGTTGACTCAGCTCTAAATCCTGAAAGGGATTTGACATGGATCACATGCTTTCAGGGTCTTTTAACACTCTTAATTTCTCCATCACCTTTGCTCAGTTTCCTTCAATATTTCTTCTTTATGCAAAAGGAAATGTATCTTTCATTCTGCCACTCGCCTTTGGGAACATGAAGGCAAAACCATCAGGGATTATTTTTTTCCTTACATAGTGTCTATCAATAACTCTCGGCGGCTTTTAGAGTCTTTCCATCGCTGATCTATTATTCCTTTGGCCCGCGCAACATTTCTGATTATTTATTATAACCATTTTCAGAGTCTTCCCTTCATTTCCCACAATGGCTCGTGTGTCTTGTCACTTCTTTTACTCCTCGCTTCATCCTGAAGTTGCAGTTTCAGGACCAAACGCTGGCACATCCGTGTTCTCCGCACGGGCAGGGCTGCGGGAGCTCCCAGGCAGACACCCAGCTCCTTAGAGCGGGGAATTCAAAGGGTGGCAAAACTCAGACCATTTTGATCCTGCGGATATACAACATATGAGAGGGAAGGCAGCAAACACCTTGTGTTGATTGTGAATGTCACTTGCCACTTTAAACTAAGTATATTTATCACATCATAATATTGTATGTTGCATTTCTGAGACCTACCCTTGTATATTTAGCACTTCTGTTTCGTTCTGATTTTCTTCCAGCTTTCCAGTTATTTTTCCCCAAGAAAAGATCCCCTAGTCCCTTTCCTGAAACCCAGTTTATCTTTTGTGACAGCGGTCACAGACTGCGGTTGCTCCCTCTAGACAGTATAAAGCACCAGCCAGAATGAAACCAAACCCACGAGTTTTAGTTTCTGGGTGATGTACACTACAAGGGCTCTAAACACCTGTAATAAGTAATAAGTAATGCTCTGCTCCATCTCAGTAGAGCTCCAGGAGGAAAAGGTTTGGCTCTGTGAATTTGCAATTGGGTACCTAAGAAAATAAATCACTCCTTTTACCAAAAAGCAAATTGCCACCACCTATGTAAATAAAGCCCCTCACTTGAGGGCAATTTCAGATTTTGATCGAGCTGAAACTTCCAGTGAGATCTTCTTTGGAAACCCTATTTTTTTTCTGTTATCCTCACCTGAAGTTGTTCTCAGCTCCTCTTTGGTTTTTAATGGCTGTGACCACCTTACCTCCTACAAAAGTAAGCGCTAAAAAGCCACAGCCCTGAGGGTCAAAGTAGAAATGCTCTTTATTTATAGGGAGCACATTTAACTGTCATGCAGTTCCTGCCCGTTCTGCGTGTCACCGTTATTCACGGGTTTCTCTGGTCACTGCTGCTGGTGCTCAGCTGCTGGGGATGAGCAGCACCACCTTGGACACTTTGTGGGACAAGGGAACCAATAAAAAGGCATCCAGGAAAGTGACCATTTCAAGGGAGATAAAATATCATTATGTGAAATGGATTTGCTGGCACTCCTCACCAAATTTAGCACCTATTAAATTATAGAAACCATTATTCCTCTTATACAGAAAAGTCTGAAACTTTCCCTCAAAGATATATTTTATTGTTTTAAGTGGGGCTTAAACGTATAAATTTATAGTGATAAATTTCCACATATGAATTTTCTTAGAGATACAACAGGTTATTTTTCTGCTAATAATTTGATTGATCAAACAGGACAATACTTCTCTTTTCCCACAGCCCAGGAATATTTTCCTCCCAAAGTGATACAGC
Organism: Columba livia; assembly: GCF_036013475.1. Lineage (NCBI taxonomy): Eukaryota > Metazoa > Chordata > Aves > Columbiformes > Columbidae > Columba > Columba livia. Next base: position 1,771,868 of record NC_088621.1, read on the forward strand.
TTCATTTAATTAACAACACAACCTGTCTCAAGTAAACCAAGTGCTTTTACATACAAAACCGCTGCTGCACGTCCCACGTGTGATCCATCTACTTCCTCTCCCTGCACTTTCCTACTGCGCTTTCTGAACTGTGTCCTCACTGGCCTTGTCCAGCGTAGCGTTAAACGTGGTTAATGCGGGATGGCCCGTTTGGAGCTGCAGGAAAGGTTCCTGTGTTTGTTTGTTTGTTCTTCCTTTGGCTGAGCGAGCACTCTGGGAAGAGCGGAGCCTGCAGAAGTATTCAGAGAGTCTATAATCAAACTTCCCCTGGCTGGGTGCAAGAGGCCAAACTAATTAAACAGAACATCAGCACAGCGATGCAGTCAAGTGTCTGCTGAAAGGTGACGGGAGAAGGAGCGGGTTGGAAAAGCAGGTGCCTTCCAAAGGAAGGAAACGTGGCCTTGCAGGACAAAACTAAAGTGCATTTGTACAAAAATTTTCTGTGGATACCTGAGGGAAATGCATGCTGCAGATTTTTTTTGCCCCTGAGGGTGGTGAGAGCCTGGCCCAGGTTGGCCAGAGAGGTGGTAGATGAACCATCCCTGGAGACATCCCAGGCCAGGCTGGACGGGGCTCTGAGCAACCTGAGCTGGTGAAGATGCCCCTGCTCATGGCAGGGGGGGCACTGGGGAGCTGGGAAGGTCCCTCCAACCCAAACCATTCTGTGATTCTATGATTCCCAGCAAGTGCTGGTATGGACGTGCATCCAGGAGGCAAACGTGGAGGGGAAACTCGAGAAGGACTGATCCCGTTTGATCACCAAGCGTAGAAAAAGCGGAAAAGAGCAGATGCACCTCTGCAAACAATTTTTTCCCTCTTCCTTTTTAACATCAAGAAACTTTGAAACACCTGCAGTGGGAAACAAAAGGTTAATTAAAAAGAAGCCCAGTCTTTGCACTAAACTGATTGCTGGGACTCCTGCCAGCCGGGGAAGGTTAAAGAGCTCAAGCATGCGTGGGTTGCACGGGGAATGGCTAAAATTTACAGCCAGCTCCCTGGAAAGTCACAGTTCAGCTGTTCTCCCCGAGCAGGTGCTCATGGGAGCGGGCCTGTCCCTTTCAAAGCGTGAAGATTGATGAAGCCTTCGCTCTCACCAACTGTAAATATACAACCAGCCTTGTCAGAGCAGGTTTGTAACATCACTTGCTGACAGCAAGAGATTTTTTTTAACCTCCTAAACACACGCACGCCTGCCCCACACAGACTCTCACACACAAGTGCTAAAAACAAAATTAGTAAAAGGCTTACCCAGGAAACAGAGAAAAGCCAATAAATAAAATGGTGGGAAAGGCATTTATGCTTTCCTTGCCCATAAAGGCAATAGATAGAGGATGTATGCGGGGTGATTTCATCCTGTCCTGAAAACAAGCAACGTCTTCCTTGGGCTGTGGAGTTCATGGCCAAGTCCTGCCCGTCAGCTCAGGCACTGGGGCAGGAGAGGCAGCACAGGAGCCGGGCGAGCCGAAATCAGCCCATGGACAACAGCAATTCCTAACATTGCAGCCAGTTTAACTAAAATAATTCTGCAGCCTCCTTTGCTAATTGCTTTCCCAGGGAATTTCCTTCTGTGTGATCATTTCTCCAAGGCAAAATTTCAGTGTAATAGAAAACATTTAGCCTAATTCCCTAAATTTCTTAAGTTTGAGCGTGTTTTTGGTTTTGCCTTTGATCCACTGATTCTGTTAACTACTTTTATCTACTTATCATTAACAGATTAGCAGAAGGCTGCCCTTCCCTAGGGCTCAGTGATATATAAACCCTGTGCAGCTCGGCAAAAACAGGCCTTGGATAATTTCCTGAAATTTTCAACGCACTGGAGATTCCCAAACCCATTGGAGATCCCCCCTAACCCACTGGAGATTCCCCAACCCATTGGAGATCCCCCCTAACCCACTGGAGATTCCCCCTAACCCATTGGAGATCCCCCCTAACCCATTGGAGATCCCCCCACTCCCATCGGAGATCTCCCAACCCATTGGAGACCCCCCCAAACCCTCTCTTTCTACAAGACAGAGAAATTCCCACACGTCTAACATGAAGCTCCAACAGACCCAGCTTGCACATAGGCTTGTCCAGGATAAAATTCATTTGCATTTCCTTCCGGATACTTAAAGAACACACCTATGAAAAAATCGGGCAACTCACTCAGTGTTTGCAAACTGTCACATTCTTCCTTTTGCTGTGTTACGTCCCTTTTCTCAAATTCTTTGACTGACGTGGCTGTTTGAGTCGCTAACGCTCTGTGATAGGACTGTCACTGTCATTTCTGCTGTGTTTACCCAGTGCTGCTCACAACCAGGTTCCCCTCCCCGGCACAGTCCCTCGCACTACCATACATGCTAATAAATAGTAAGGAAAAAAAAGGTACTTCCCTCTTTTCAGTGGCAGAAATATAACAATCATCCTGATGAATAGGCCAGGAACTGGGAATGTTTCCAGAAGCTCTAAGGAAAAAAAGAAGTAATTTATTGCAGGTGCTAAAAATACATCATATACCTGTGAATACAGGTGACCATCGCTTGCTCAGACTACTGCTGCTGTCCTTGGAGGGAAAACACCACGAAGGTCTCTTGCTACCGTAGTGAAGAACAAACTGCAAAGTCCACCCCGAGCCGCAGGAGGGGCCGGCATTGATGTTACACCCCACAGGAAACCTGAAACACAATCATATTTTCTCAGTAAAATGGCATTTGGCTCTTCCATGAGGTCCAAAATGGTTAAAGCCATTTTTCTATCAGCTTAATTATTCCCCTCCAAACAGTGTTGCTTTATTTTGCGTATTCCTTCACTAAACTCCACCTGCTAATATTTCAAATCCACACTTATTTGCCTGTTTGTGCGCTGGCTCCCTGCGCCACCCTGCGCTCAGGACAGGCTGGGGCTCTCCCTTCCCTCGGCAGGGGAGCAGTCGAGGTTGGGGTCCGTGCACCCCCTTTCACACGGGTATAAAACACCCTGTACCATCAGGCTGCCCCAGCAGGGCCCTGCTCTTCCTTGCACTTCTCTCTTTACACCTCTGGGATCGAGCTGTCATTCCCTGCTCCAGTCCAAAACCAGGTCCCCAGTGTCAGAAATCTAATACAGCTGTCCCATTGCCATCAGCTGAGGGTCACATCAAAACCCCTGCTTTCATTTGCTCATTTTTGCCCAGATGTTACAAAGAAGGCGGCTAAGGCATCGTCCCCATCCCCTCCCTCACCCGTCTCCCTGTTCAGAATTGGTACCGTGAAGAGAAGGATCCTGAGACCTGTTCAGCCCCCGCTCCCCCAGCCCGCCCGTCCCACCTGGTTAAACACAGGGCATTACAAACTTCTGCAGCTGGGAGCATCTGATTATTTTTATGGAAATTCACTCCAACTTCAGAAGTGGATCAATGACAATTTCTCAAGCTGGCTCCATTTTGAGAACCAAAATTGACTTTCTGGAGAAGCTGCTTGATTTCCCAGTTTTCCCTCACCAGAAAACAGATTATTGCATAGGGCAGGGGTGATACAATTCAGCTCCAAATAGGTTCTGGGCCTATTAGACCCCAATATAAAACTCACCCAGGCTCCGAGGAAAACAGAATAGCTCCCTGCCATACTCTGCCTTGTCACCCCTTTACACCAGAGAGACATGAGAGTGAATCCATTGGCTAATATTCAATATGCCACACAGATATAAATGGCAGCTCAGGACATAACACAGGAGAGACTCATTTTGAGCAATTTAGTTCAGCTATTCCTTTTCTGAGCTCCCCAGTTTGCCCTATTTCCATTACCCAGCCGCGCCACTTCTTCGCCTTCTATATTGTCTTGCTGTCTGCTCATCTCTTTGTTCTCCTTTCTTTTTACATTTGAAAAGACTTTCCTTCCACTTCCAAGGTCTTTCACTTGTGCGCAAGTCCCTCGGTTTCCCTCTCCCCGCCGGGTCTCTGCATCGCGCTGGGACCACAGGAGCAGCGACTCGCTCACTTTTCGGCACTGAGCATCCTCGCGATGAGCAGCTCCCAGGGCCGTTCTCCCCGCATGGAGCTGCACAGCCCACAAGACAAACTGCCAAAGCTTTTCTCATCTCTTTGCCCTCACACAGCCCTACAGAATTCAGTTCACACTCACGGGCTCTTTTGCCACCGTGTTTATCCTGGAGAAACCTTCTATGATTCTGTGAAACCTGATTCACCTTTTGCTGCTAAGTGCCACAATTCCTATCGTTTAGGAAGAGTTTTAATTGGAGATTCTGCTCGTAAAAGGTAGTGCAGTGTTAAAACTGCATTTTTACAGGGTGTAACTGAGTCAGTGGAGTGCATTCTGCACTGGACAGGCACAGGAGGATAAGCAAAGCTTATCTTAGGTTCAGCTTTAATCTAGCCAGCACCTCCCCAGGCCTTGCTCCTGCCTGGCAGTCACCGTGGTGCACAGCCTGCACCCCAGCCCAATCTGGTGAACAAAGAACAAACCCAGGGGCCAGAATGGTCCGATGTGGTAAACTCACATTTCGTGGTCTGTCTGCAACAGAGCGAGTGACCCTGGACACTGTCTTAGTCTCCGGGTGTCCCTGATGGCATCACCTGGTGGCACTGACAGGTTGTCCTGCCCCACGGCAAAGGCCCCTCTGCAGCTGGGAAAAGCAGTGAACCTCTTCCAGCTCTCTTTGATGGAAGAATTCAGATTTGCACATCCTTCTGCACATCTTTCCTCTCAGCTTGGCCTTTCTCGATAGCAGGATCTGCCCACAGAACATGTTGTGCTGCAGGAGAACGGTGTTTGCTTTTGCTGCAGCTCTGGTTAACAAATACATTCACTCAACATGTTAAAATCATCTTGGAGGCACCAGAGGTAACCAAGATTGAGGCTGTTAATGCAGATTCCTGGCTGCAGGTGAGCACAGCGCAGCGCCTTCTGCAAGGCCTCTAGAAAGAGGCTTTTAATTTAGCACTAATAGGGAGGTTATTGTATGTTAAATAAATACTAATTGATTATTTAATATATATGCGTTGAGGGTTAACTGCTATGTAATGAGCTCCTCTCCATTAGTGGAGCTGCTAAACGTCAATTAATATGGGTTTTATAATCAATTGATATTTAACATGCCCTAACTTCCTTGTTTAGGCTTAATGGGTCAGCATTTCTGAAGTGGCCAATGCTGATAGTTTCTTTAAAAAATTAAAAAACATTTGTCGGAAGATTTACGAAGGGATGGAAAGTTATGATGCTATTAAATGCTGAGCTCGGCAGAACTGGACGCAGCAGAGTTATTCTGTCTGATACCCAGAGCTGCGCCAACCAGAAACCTCTGGAAAGGGCAGAGGAGCCACGTTCCCTTGACTTCTGCAGGACTTGGGCTTTTCTATAAAGAGTTTCCCTGAAAACGCTCTGTATTGTTTCAAAGCTTTCTACCATCACCCTCTCTCCTTCCTCAGAACATTAAGCAGTCTATGGCAAAGAGCTGGGCTTAGCCCCTGTGTGATCCTGGTTTTACTGTCCGTTTGCACTTACACACGCTCTGGAGATGGGGTGCGCAATGCCCCGTTTGGAAATGACTGCGAGACGAATATTAGGGACAAGATTTTCAAGGATGACCAGGGGATTTAGACACACAGTTTCCATTTATTTTAATAAGCATCATGTCTCTAAATCTCCCAACTGCCTTTTTGAATGAAGAAGGCTAGGATTTTGTTCCCTTTGCCTCTCCTCCCCAAACACACACAAATAAACCACATGCAAGCTGTTTGTGGTGTGCACCAGAGAGAAAACAAGGAAGTTTGTAATGAAAGAGGTGATCTAACATGCCATTATCTAACACTATTCCTTCTCTAATTTCCTTACTGGCAGCTTCCAGGCAGTTTCTATGATGTGTCAGAGTTCAGCTTTACCTGCCAAAAAATCCGGGCTGGAAGAGGACATACATGGAAGTGCAGAATCTTCTCCCATTTGAGAGCGTCTTTTTCAGGTTTGCCCTCTCCTGTACCCAGCCAGACCCCTGCACCCTAGCAGGCCATTCCAGCAGCTAAATGCTCCATTTAATTAGGACTATATTTCTAATCAGCAGGGCTGGATGCAGGATGATGGATTCCCGTTTCAGCGCTCTCACTCCAGTACGCAACATCACTCATTAACAGCAACTCCATCACTTTGCCGCTGTGGAAAGCAGCTCGTGTTACCCACACTGAAAGCAGGTCAGTCTTACTGATATGAACATCGCAGCCTAAATCCTAGTCTAGACAAAGTCCCCACGTCCCACACTTGCCTGGTAGGTTCTGTAAAACGTGCGGCTGTTTAAAGCAATAAAAGTCTCTGTGCAGAGCAGATGAAAGCACAGGAATAGCTTCTCTCGCCGCATTTGTACAGCACAAAGACAATGGAGCTGAAAGCATCATTGCAGCTTTCAGGCAGTGTTATGATGCAGATAATAAAGATGAAGAAAGAACAAAGAGGAGTACGTGGCCTGATCACGGTTTGAAGTCTACAGGCTGATTTATGTCATCTGAGGATCTGGCCCAGTTAGATCTAATTTTAACATCCTTGACAAATTCCCTTTAACGGCAAACTGTCAAAAGGGAATCTTTTCTCCGCCCCTCATCCTTCCGTCTCCACAAGCTGTTCCCTGTGACAACACTCTTCTCCAGCAGTAATTGGCACTATCATTCTATTATCACTTATTCTTAAGGCCTGAGGATTTCATTCCTGTTGTACAAATTCTTGTCTGTTAGTTTAACACATGTGCATGTGCGTGCATTTATTCCCTGCGAGTATGCGCGTTTGTGTCCGTGGAGGAAAACAGTACTTAAACCTAAAAGGACCACTGTCTTATAAAAGATCTGAAGGAAGTAAAAGAGCTAATTGCTGATGACATGTCACTGTGACTTGCAGGAGGAGGTGCCCCTGTTGTCTCCAGCAAACAGTCTCAATTCTCCTTATAAGCATTTTGAATGGATGATGATCCTAATGAACTTAATAGCATCACTATCCAAGGACAGCATCAACTCATTGCCATCCTGCATTTTGCAGAAATAGCTTCTCTTTAAACAGTGTGCCCCTGCTTTGAACAGTAATGGTTTTTAAAAGTGTCTTAGCACACAAAGGCAAAATCTTTTTTGAAACAGGGTGGAATTGGTTGGTGATTATCACTGAAAAGCTGGCAGCCACCAGCTAACCTTCTAACAATGAAATATGGGAATTTACCTTCATGCTTCAATGCTTGCTATTCAGCTGTCTACCAGGGTCTAAATCAATGATTCTACACCCTCCACTCAAGGTTTCTCTTTCAAATGCTGCAGATATGACCTTAAGTTCATCATCTAAACAATGCAGTTCACGTTTAATTTCATTAATCTAAGATCTTCCATAAAATTGCAATATGGCACCATACCTTTCAAGTACCTTCATTAAAATCCATGTTATTTCTAAATCCTATGCATATCTATGAGGTCATACGGTGTTTTATTAAAATGGATTTTTGAAAGGCTCAGCTCTTTTATAACCAATAGTCATAAGGTAGTTTACAATATTTTTTTATATAAAATAAATCCTCTCCCATTGCTCAGATGATGGACAGATCACCGTTTCCTGCAAATTAGCCCCTTGCCTAATTTTTAGCCTTTTTCCAAGGATTTTACATTTGGAAAATAAATACATTATTAAACCCTCTTTGTTCATCTATATTCTACTGTTTGCCTAGTGCAGTTACCCTTTGGAAATGTATCATGCCATTCAGATCAAGTGGACATTATTTACAGGGTTTGTCCCCACATGTCTATATGGCACCATGTTCTCAAACCACACATTGGATTTCTTTGCCGTTCTTGGAAAAATACATCGGCACAAGTTTATTTTTCTACTGCATCCCTTTCCCTGTCTCTCGTCTATATTATATATTACTTGGTATTGTGATAACACTTTATTCAGGAGCAGGGACCTCATAACAGTAGATAGAAAAAGCACAGAAGAGAGATCTTGACCGCAAAGCCGCCCTCTCTCAGCACTTCCCACCCATTTAGATCAGGAGATATTCAAAGGAAATCATTTTCCTCTTTATTTTGTGCTCACAGTGAGCAGACGCACTTTGTGCGGTGAAGTTCTTACATAATTCAGGCTTATGCGCATAATAATAATAGCAGTAATGCGAAATAAATAGATTAATCATCTTCCTAATAAGTGTGCCCTGAGATCAGCCTCGAGTGCCCTGATCCTGCACAGGTCCCTGGGCACAGCTGCCCCCGGACACCCAGACCCCAGACCCTCCTCCTGGCCGCTTGTTCTGCACAGGAATATCTCCAGGATCAGGAAATAAGTTAATCCTGCCGATACCTGATCTTACCTGAGCTGTGCTTGACTCTGGGCGTTCACAGACACCCCCCCAGCTTTAATAAGCAACATCCCAGCAGGAAAGGAGGGCGGGAGGGCTGAGCTCCTCGGAAAGCATCGCAGAGGTGGGGCACGTCCCCCCAGCCTTGCACAGGAGGTGCCAATTTGGCCTCTTTATTATTAGCACTTGCTTCGCTCCCTTCCTGTCACAAAAGGCAAAATAAAGTGCTGCACTCCACCATTTAGTGCAAAGCCACCAAAATCCACTTCCATAAGGAATCAAAGCAACAACATATTCCTTAAAACACAGATGTTTTATGTGTCTCCGTTTGCCACTGGGGAGCAAAAGTGCCAGAAGAGCCTGGCTGTAAAAAAATGCTGCTATGAAAGACTCAGTAAGTCAAACTTGGTTCCTGCACCGTGAGGGAAACCAGCAGAGCGGTACCGTGTTTCCAGCGGGACCGTCCCAGACCGCGGGGGTACGAACAACGATCCCAACCTCTCGCGTTTCCCCAGGCCTTGCTGCACTTCTGGTTTCCATCTGCAAAGCCTGGAGTCTACCGAAGCCACTGTAAGACTTCTCTGTGTGTATGGGCTCGGTTTAGCCCTCATCCTGTAATTAATTGCAAGTGATGCTGCATTGGAGCAACCATTGCTCCCTCCTTAATTAAACTTGCCACTGAAACGTAAGTTCAGCACCCGTTCTATCGATCTCTTCTGGAAAAAATCCACCCCTTACATTAGTGCTAAACCAAAATAGATCCCTGGCAAAACTTAATGCAAACAGTCAAGATTTTTCACAAAGGTAAAGAGGACACAAATGATGATATCTGTGCCCCCTCCCAAATAACATTCCACAATGTTTCCGTCTCTTAAGCAAAATATTAAGCAGCTTGAAGAGACAAAGCTGTCCCATGGTCCTGCCTCATCCTCTGCACTATTTTACTGAGGCTCCAGCAGGAGACACGGAGACACTGCTATTGAGATGTCACTTGTGACAAACCTTCCACAGTTAATATTGGTTGATGACTTCAACCTCGCCTTCCTTCATCCTTCCATAAAAACATACCCCAGCTGCAGTACCGCGCTGGCGGTGTAACATTACTCTGAAGAAGCAATTACAGTGAGCAGAGCAAGGAACTAAAGACAGGTCACCTAAATGAACTGAGGGAAAACTACATGAGAAAACAAGAAAATGTCTTCATCACTTTTCAGGCTTCAAATTGGAAAAACAGGGATCAATACAGCAGAACTTCATTTAATGGTGTGAAAAACAATCCACCCCAAGACAGGCAGGAATCACTTATTGCAAAACAAACAGGCCAATTAGGGCCGGGCAGGGCGCAGCGGGACGCGGCACCGGAGCCATTCCTCCAGCCTCACCGCCCGAGACGCGGGCACAAGGGACGAAGCCACCAATGCAGGATGTTCTGAGACCACACAGCAAAATATCCACCTACACAGGCCCACATGGCAGCAGTTTGCTGCTTTTTGTCACCTATTTTTTCACCCATGGTACTTCCCATTTGCTTTATGATCACAGGAATGGCATACAGCGCTGGCTGATGAAACACCAAGAGACCTGGGCTGGAGATAAGGACATGAAATAGAATCATTTTGGTTGGAAAATACCTTTAAGATCATTGAGTCCAACCATCGACCCAACACTGCCAAGTCCACCTCTACCCCCTGTCCCTGAGAACCTCATCTCTGTTGAACCCCTCCAGGGATGGTGACTCCACCACTGCCCTGGGCCACCTGTTCCAGTGCACAACAACCCTTTCCAGGAAGAAAGTGTTCCTAATATCCAATCTAAACCTTCCCTGGCACAACTTGAGTCCATTTCATCTCGTTCTGTCACTTGCTGTTTGGGAGAAGAGACCAACACCCCCCATACTTCAACCTCCTTTCAGTTGTAGTGAGCAAGAAGGTCTCCCCTCCACCTCCTGTTCTCCATGTTCTCATACGCATTGAGGTTCAGCCAACACCTCTGGGCCTGGCCCTTAGTGTAGCAAGGAGAACAAGGCTGTTATTGCTCCGTGGCTTTATGTTGTCCCCAACGATGGGGATGTGCAGGAGAACCCCACCACCGCAGCTGTCACCACTAACTAATACCATTCCTCATTGAAAGCCACAGAGCCATGATTGCATCCTTCCCTCATCCTTCCTCAAGGTTTGGTCCAGTGCAGCCTCAGAACTTCTGGTATCCAAGTCCAGCCCCCTCCTCAGTCAACTCCTTCTGCCGAATGGCTTTTAGTATGTTGGCAAGTTTCTCTTTGTACATAAAGGCAGCTCCTCTCTCCAGCATGACACTGTACCTGAATACAAACACCTGCCACGCGAGGATTTTACTGCTTTTGCTGTCGTTGCCACCTCCAGGTCCTGTAGCATATTAAGCAGATTAATGGGAGTGATGTAGAGGGAGTATAAAACCCTCCAGTCTTCACTGCGGGCCAAGTGCCGCCAAAACGGAGAGAGAGAGGCTGGAGCTGACATTTGCAGAAGTAACGTCATGTTATTAAAACAAATTTGGCAGGAGGGGAAAATATGTTTGCTTTGCACTTACTAATGGCTACGAGAGCATATTCAAAATCAAATATTTGTAAGGCAGTAAGTTCGTGTTTTCTCCTCCCTTTCTCCTCCCCCTGGCCAGTCAAAACCATTCTGTGTGTCACCAAGCCACAGGGCTGCTGTTTTCAAAGCACATGAAAATGCAGAGTGGACATGAGGCCTAAATCTCAAATCTAACTTTGAGTTGATATTTGCCTTTGGGAAAGTAATCAACCCCAAAACATGTGGCCACAGTCTTGGCTGCATTTACAGAAAACTGCTACACATTGCAGTTTTTCTCTCTTCTTTTTTTTTTTCCTCCTTCTACTGAAACATTGCTTGTATTTTCTCCCTTTATTTATTGGAGTGCTAAATGGATTATTTCAGTAATAAATCAGGCCCTTTCATTACATTTTTTAAGGTGTTGTCACTGTTATGAAGTACAGTGTGCCATCAAAATTAAGCTCAGATTGCATTACCACCTATTTTATAGATAGAGAATTACTTGATGGATTTTTTTTCCAGCAGGCTAAGCACTTTGTATCTTCCCTTTGAAGAACAACCGGCTCCCTGGTTTCACAGAAACTTTCCTCTACAAGTTATGAAGTTTTCATTCACGTTTTCTCACAAATATCTTTGCATTACGTTTTAAAACAGAGGGCTTATATTTCTTTTAGCCCAGGCTAACTATTCATGTAAATGCAAGGAGTTGTTCATGGGAACAGGCAATGCTTGAGCAGAATTACCGGGGGTGTCTGACCACTCTCTCACTTCCCAAGGTATAAATCAGAAGTTACCTGACAGCAAAAAGACCAAAATTGCCCATTTGACAGTGGAGCAGGGCAGCATTTTGAGCAGGGCAGCATTTTGGTTCTGCTGTGTTGTAACAGGGGCGACTGAAGAGACGCTGATTTCCAGGGTAATTTCTAGTTGAGTTCACCTGAGCACGAGTCTGTCTCCTTGCCCGCTGTTCCTGGTGGGGTTACGGAGCAGTCTCCATCATCCTCCCATTCCACAGCTTCACTGCAAGGGACAAATAGCATTACTGGGGCTTCCTTTCCAAACACATCTCCATCTATGAGAGTTTGCTGTTAACGTTCTCTAATTAGCAATGGAAACTTCTACTTGGCTGTTTTAATATGCAACAATCATATATGAAGTTATGTGAACTATATGAATATTAATAATAACTCTGCTTGTGTGCATGCCTGTGAGTCAGAGGCAGGACAGCTCAGAGAATCCAAGCTGACATCTCTGAGCTGACACAGGGGACGGTGGGAAGAGACATCAGACATCTCCTTGTGGCAGATGGAGCTGTGCTGTGTCTCCATCTCCGAGCTTGCAGGCAAGTGCAGGCAGGAAAACTTCCAGAGAGCTTGCTGGGGTGAAAGCCCACGCTGCACCCCACGTTCCGCACCCCGACACAGGCATGGGACACGCACACCCCTCTGGGCCCTCCAGCAGATAGCCCACGTGCACATGGGGTGGGACGGACCCACCTGAATCACCCGTGACAAACCCCAAAGCAAAGCCCCTCTTCTGTTAAACACTTCAGCTGCAAGGAGCATTAAAATGCTGCTCCTTATAAGTGCTGGAACTTGAGCATATGTTTAAAGTTAAGTGCGTTATAAAAGGCTTCCTGAATTGCATCTTTATGAGTATTATACTTATCTGAGATGTAAAACTTAGAAAAGAGATCCGTAATGCAGTCAGCGTGCTTGTTGCGCAGGGGAACGGCCCGAGCTGCACAGCTGGGGTCCGGCAGATCCAGGAAGGTGACTTTTAGTCACGTAGGTTAAATTCAAACCATGGACCCACCGTCTCCTTCCCACCGCTGCTGCGGTGCTGCTGGCTTTAAGCAATAGGTGGCACTTGAGGAAATAATTTCTTCTAAATCTTCAGAGCGCAGAGTTTTTAGCAATTCCTCCTCTGTGCCTTCCCTTTAAATTAACAGTAGCGTTTTTATCAGGATTTTTAGAAACTCAGATGTCCCAGAAGAAACTAATAAAGTGTGTCTCACCTTCAAATAATACAACACCCTCCAAGCTCCACTGTGCCTGCTCCTTCTTCCACTCCCCCAACACAAACTGGGAGCAATCCAGAGGAATTAGTGACATTACCCTCCGGTAGCCTGCTGACACTTATGTTCCAGTCCTCAGAAAAGTAACTGCGGATCTGTGGACACGTCTGCCTAGCGCTGCAACAGTAATTTTAGCCAACTAGCTGCTGCACATTATGGGCGATACTTTGAGAGCCGTACATGGTAGTGAACTGCTGCTGCATCCTCTGCCAGAGCTTTTAATCGGTGCTCGCCGAGGAAGGGCCGGCACCCTGCGGGCCCACCAGAGAAAACAACTGTTTACAACTCCAAACTTTCCTTGTTCATTAAAGACATAGCAGAGGACAAAGCTGCTCAAGGAGTTAAATGTATTAAGCAATTTACAATTAATATAGAACTCATTCCAGAGATATCTACTAGAGAGTACAACAGGGCAATTAACCCACTAATACACTAGGCTATTACATCGCTATGTCTCTTATTTTAGCCTGAGGTGATTTGAAACGCATTGGATTAAAGGATATTACAGGAGATAGCATGAAAAATAGCTTAATGTAATGAGCCATCCCGTGATGTCTGCTATTAAAGATGATTTGCAGTTGAAAACTACAACATACAGTGGTTCAGCCATTTAGAAACACGAGTATATTTAACCCTTTTCTAGCCCATGTCCCTTAGATGAATCAGTGCAAGACTTTCTCCCTCTCCTCCCCCACACTTCCAGTGCCTTTATCTGAAGATTATCAAATGCACCTTATTAAAGTACAATGGTACTTTGGGAGATTGGTGCCTGAGGTTGATAGAAAACCAGTAATCTGCTAATAACTTTTAAAAATAGATCCCCGAGAGAGTAAATAGGCTCAGGCGGAGGGAGGCTATTCGGCTGGTGACACGTTTGCGGAATGGGAACTTGTAACGAATTTCTGTACTAGCCTTAGGCCTGTCATATCAGCTTCAAATGGTAACTCAGAGCCGGGAAACTAAAGCACCTCATCTTAAAATCTATAACCGTACAGCTTAGCATGGAAACAGTGGCAGCAGGGAGAGGAGGGCTCGGCGGAGGGAAAAGATCCTGCCCGTGGAGCAGAATTGCCCCACACACCTCTGACAGCTCGGGCACGTTTGGTGCTGGGTTTGGACCACGGGCAGCCAAGGGTCGTCAGCTCCTCTCCTCTGGTTCGGTCCAACTTCGGTGAAGAATCCAGCACTAACAAGTCTGGGCATTGAATAAAGGCATCTAGAAGGCATCTTGCTCCCAAAGAGAGAAGCACATGTGAGCAGATGCTCAGCTGCAGGCACAGCGCTCTGGCCACGGGCTCCATTCGTCCCTGCCAGCATGGGGAGGATGGTGCCACCGATGTGCCAGTTGGACGGTGAGTGCACGGAGGAGCTGGGGGGCAGATCCTGCCCGTGTGAAAGCCCCAAATCCATGTTGCAGCCAAGGTGGCTTTCCATAAGTCGTTTTAGCACAGTTATGCAAGGTAGGTTTTTTTGCCCTTGTTCCTGTGAAAAAGTGTCTTTCCTCAACAGATAGAAATTTAAAAATCCCATGCAGCCCATTAAGGACATTCCAGGGTGGCTGGGAAGCCAAATTAAAACAACGAAGAGAAGATACTCATAGTAAAGGCAGGATCTTATGAACAAGCCTGTGTGTACCAATGCTCCGCTGATTCCTATTTCCATTTTCTCCCTGGAAACCCAGCAGCAGACAGGCTCTGCACCCATAAAGCAGCATCGGGGCTGCCCCAAAATGTCCTCCTGTCCTCACCAGCACCCGATGGGCTCCCCACGCTGCATCTCTCCAAGTGCACGTGTGCTCCTCGGCATCCCGACAGGCATCTACAAAGGAGCATCGCTGCGGGATTCGGGCTGTTGGTGCCGGTTCCTGCCCATGGTGAGGGCCTCTGCCCTGCTCACAGTAGCACTCTCTGCCTGCAACCCAAATAAAAGCACTTGGTTATAAAATATCTGTTAGAAGGGTCAAATGAGGATTTTCATGTTTGCATGGAAATAGAAAAACAAGTAACAGTGCAAACCAGACCAAACTGATCTCATGGAAAGCACCTTGTTAAGGTGTGCCTTACACAAGGGGTAAGTTCAGGGGAGCCAATATGAAGAACCAGCAGGATGGTTTTTGGGAGGACACGGATGCTGCCTCCACCCACACCTCCCAGGTATCCCCCACTGTGGCTGCAGCTGCTTGGTTCCAGGGTTTCCATCGCCTGCACCAGCACTCCGCTTGCACAACCTTCTCAAAAGCATGTGTAGACAGAATAACCAGTTATCCAACAACTAAAGCAGAGACACAAACACCACCGAAAGTAACTCTCCACCTGAGA
The DNA here is from genome assembly GCF_036013475.1 of Columba livia. Lineage (NCBI taxonomy): Eukaryota > Metazoa > Chordata > Aves > Columbiformes > Columbidae > Columba > Columba livia. The sequence goes on from NC_088621.1 coordinate 1,787,140, forward strand.
AAACACGACCCTGCAGCACTTGCCACCTCCCAGCCCATCCCAGCCCCAGCCACGCGGGCAGGGGAGGTTGCCCAAAGTAGGGTCGGTGGCTACTTGGGGATGCTGCCACTGATTGCATTTCCTTTTGATTGTTAACCCATGCCCTGAGATTTAAAATATGTGTACCGACTTGCACTGAATTATGAGGAGGATGGATGGTATCATTATGGTTCCTCCTTTGAAAAGTTTGTGAGGAAGGAGAAACAGAAAGAGAAAACAGCCAAAGGTGCTCGCAGGCTGAGATCCTCCTGGACTTGAGCTGAGACACTTTTGCACCAAAGTGGAAAAAGAAGACAAAATCAAGTCCATTTCCCCAGCTGAGCCCCCCGCAGCAGCGTTCAGCGGGGATTTTAGGCAAAGGGACATGCTTTCCACAAACCTTCCGCAGGGGCCAGAGGAAGGAGGTGCTGGGGAACCTCTTCCTAATCAAAGGACTTGTCACTGTCACTTTGGTGTTAGCAGATGCCACGAACAATAACCAGGATCCGGTGCCTCTGAAATGCATTATTAACAGGCGACATTCATTGCTATCCACCCCTGCTCCAACCAGCTTTCCTTTAAGCTTCACTCGGGGCTGCCTGTGTCCCAAGTGGCACAGGAACCTGTCATTTCTCATTTCCATCCAGAGGAACAAGTGATTTGGGAGAAGAGGAGAGGATGACCAAGGCTTTCTGACCTTTTCTCCTTCAATTTCATTCCTCTCCTTTGTGGGGAGAAAACGGCAATCACGCTAGGTGGAACCGACAAACTCATCTCTGCGTCTCCCGTCCATGCACAATCGCCATGTCACTCGGCATCAGGGATGAGGAGGCTGCCATGGGATTATGGGCCCATGATGGTCCTAATCTGGGGGCAGATTTAAACCTTCCCCATGCGCCCTGTTGGTGTCGGCTGCGCTGGGGTTATTTAATTGTGAACAGCGTTATGCAAAGTGCACCGAAGAAATCTACATGCCCTGCGTGTTTTCCCTGCCCAAGTGGGGCTGGTAAGAGCTTGTGGCTGCTGAGGTTGCGAAGATCTTCTCGTTGCTTTATAAATTAAAGATATCTCAGTGGTAGCGATGGGGAAACAGAGGCACAGACATGAAATGGGGCTGTCTCAAGGTCATGCCGTACCTGTGAGGGTACCAAGCACCCATGTCCCTGTTCTGCTCACCATGGTCTGTCCTGCAGCCAAGTATACGGGGACAGACAGCGTGGGAAGGGGGACAGATGTGTAGGGACAACCTCTGCTCAGCAATGGGCACCATATTGTGGTATTCCCCTGCCATAAGTGCCAAGACCCCAATTGTTTTCTCCTTGGGAATTCCAACTCAATCCTTTCCTTGTGACAAGAGCTCCCTGGGCCTGATCCTTCATGCTGGGAACAGCCAAATTAAATGCATTGCTGAAAAGCCTTTATCTGGATCTACACTGGCCACAGGTTGGCACCCAAAGAGCCACAGGGTCATCTTTTTGTTTTCCTTCACAGTTGTCCCCAAATCCTTCCAGATTTGCCTTGGTCATAGTATCCATGAGCTTGCGATGGTAAGGAGACCCCCAAACCTGCACCGGCACAGCTCAGCCCCGGTTAACACCGCGGAGCCACCGCCACAGTGGTGTCACCGGTTTACACAAACCATCAGCTGCACCTGTTGGACGGGGACGGACAATTCACATCCACCTGGGAGCTGCGCAGGGTTTGCAAATGCACCTTGATTTGTGAGGGAGGTGGTTTATGGTAAATTAGAGACATCGCATTAAAGGGGATTTCTCTAAACCACTCTTAGCCTCAAAAGACTAGAGCCTAACACAAAACCGCCGGAGAGAAGAACAAAGAGCAGCTATAGCATCGTTTTAGTCCATTGTAACTAGTTCTAGATGAGCTATGGTACGACAGGTATTGCATTCCTGGCCGGCATGATGCAAACCAGCTGATTACTCCTAACGCGTGAACAGAGAAGCACAGGAAGGCGAAGGGAGTGAAGCAGAGGAGAAGGTTTTGTACAGAGAGATCTGCTACAAGAAAACTCCCGTTTTGGAGGGTGGGAGGGATATTAGTTGGTAACAGCAAGAGCACAGATTTTTGCACTCCTATAAATCATTATTACTGGAATGTCCCTGAGGGGATCAGAAGAATGAATCAGTTACACATGCAGCCAAACTTTGAGATGGAGAAAGAAAAGAGAAAGAAGAGGGAAAAAGAAAAAAGATAAAGAGAGGGAGAGGAAAAGAGAGAGAAGACTAAAAAGATAGAAGAAAAAAGGGGAAAAAGAGAAAAAATAAAGAGAAAGAAATAAGAGAAAAGGCAAAAGAGAATGAGACAAAGGGAAGAAGAGAGAGGGAGAGAGAACAAAAGCAAAAAGAGAAGGAGGAAAAGAAAGGGAAGAATGAGAAGAAGGGAATGAATGAACTTTGGAAGCGATTTATAATTCCTTTCACCTACATCATGAATTGAACATGCAAAAAAAAAAAAAAAGGTAGGAAGGAAAAATATTCCGCCCAGCATGCAGATTATCATTTGAAAAGATTCTGTTGCTGTGTTTTTGTCCCTGGGTGATGAAAATGAAATTGTCTGATGTGAGCGCCGTGTTAGATTTACCTTTGCAGGGTTCACCCACAATCAGTGGAGAGGGGTCATGCCACAATATGTCATCTCACAGCTCCATCACACCAACTCCAATTTATACGAGGAGGTATTATGCATTTCAAAGGAACCCCCTGCGCGTGGCTCTTGTTACTGATCTATATCACAGCCCAGCTGAGGGAAGATTAGTTCTGCTGCAAGGGCAACCAGACTTATTTGTTTATGATTATATTCTCCTTAAAGACGCACTATTCCTTTTTTTAACGTCTAATTTAAAGTGTGCGTTAAAGGCACCGGGGAGAGGGTGGGATGTAAAAGGTGAGAGAATTCTGCACTCTCCCACAAGGAAACCTAATAGTCTGAGTCTCCCATGCATCCTGCTCATTAAAAAAAAACACACCAAACTCCATTTAAATGCAAATTTGAGTTTTAGCTGGGGACTCCCCCAAAAGCTTCTCTGGGAAGCACCAGGGAAATAGGATTCAGAAACCTAAAATGGCTGACAGCAGCGGAACGCCTGCAGAAACGCTTCCCATCCAAACACCCTGCTCCTTCCCCTGGGCAGCCCCGGTCCCCGCGTCACATCCCGCACAGCCCGGCTGGCTCGGGCACAGCATCACTTATCACCGCTCTCCACCGCCGGATTGTTTTACCTCAGGCAAACACCACCCCAGCGAGCTAAAACTGATAATATTAGCCTTTCAACTCCTGCTCGCTGTTGCTTTAATCAACGTTTTCCCAGAAAGTCGGCGGTTTTGTCCCTGATAAAGGCTCTGAAGGATTTAATGAGGCCGCTGAGCTCTGCAGACCCCGGGAAGCCCCGCGATCGGCTCCCTCTGTGCTCCTGAATGTGGCTTTAGTTTGAGGGGCTCCAGATGATGGTGGTACCCAGGGCATCGTGCAACCCCACAATGTTAAAAAGCCAGTGAGTCCTGGGAGGTTTTTATGGTGGAAAAGCAGATTTGTTCGATGAGGACAAGACGCAGAAGAAGGGGGCGGTTGCAGCCCATGGTCCTGCCTGCGGTGGTGGGACGTTCACAGCTGCCGAGCAAACCCCACGGCTGCTACCAAACCTGCCCTGGGATGTCCCCCATGAGAAACACCCCTAAAAAAAGGCAAATGCAAAAGACAGAATCGGCGGTTTCTAAAGCAAAAAAGTAGAGTGGTGGGATGAGGGAGGTGAGGACACCTGTGAGCGTTCCCACTGTGTTTGCACCCAAGTTCTCACACAGGGACACTTCAGCTTGTCATCGCTGGGCCTGTTTCTGACTCCTCGGCCCATGATTAACGTATCGCTGGTTATAATAAATAGGCCCATTCCCATATAGGAAATAAACGGGTCCATTGAGGACCTGCGAGGAGCGGAGACACAGAGATGCTGCTCTCTGGCCCCATCTCTCGGCACCTCCCACCCCTCCACAGCAAAGCCAGCAGTGCCGCTGGGGTTCAGCAGAGGTTGTGTGGCCACCTCAAGTTTTTCTGACTGTTTTCTTGAAGCATTTTGTCAAAGTTTGCCAAATCAACATGCAATCAGAAGCATCGAAGCTGCTGTTGCCTTGGCTTCAAATTATTGTCAACCACGTCAATTAGATGTACAAGACTGAAAGCGGGATGCATCCCTCTCTGCAGTGCCATCAGCACACTGGAACAGTAGATGAACAGATAAACACATATGGAAGAAAATGAGCATATTGATGAATGGTGGAACGGGCTCATATTTCGCTTGAGGCGTACCCTGCCTTTCGTGGTGTTTCCCCTCGCCCGGGTTGGAGCAGTTGGAGGGACAGCAGGATGGCTGCGCTGCCCTGGGATCCCACCCCAAAGAGCTGCCAGTCCCAAAACAGATCCCACTCACCCAGGGGCCTGATCCTGCTTCTCCGTGTGCTGGGGAGCACCCAGGGAACCCCCCCATGTTACTGAACCGCTGTGCGTTAACGCAAACAGCCACGCTGGGAAAGGAGCACTCCTGGCAGCTCAGACCTCAAGTGTTAAATACTTTCCTGCTTAAGTGCAAAATCTTTACATTACGGCTCATTGAGTTTCTCCCTACACCAACTTTCACCGGAAAATGAAAAACTGAGACACCAAGGGCCAGTCACAGATCCCAGAAACCCAGGTTTATCCAAAGAGCTTCATGGCCATTGGGCTCTGACCTGAGCAAACAGCCCATCTGTGCCGGCCATGGCGTCACCTGCACTAGCCACATCATCACCTGCACTGGCCACAGCACCACCAGCCATCACCCCGGGCAAGGAGCTGAAAGCTTGACGCAAGCAGGGAGGTGTCCACCACTGCCACCACACCTGGACTTCCAGGAGATCATAGAACAGAATCACTTTGGTTGGAAGAGACCGTCAAGGTCATCAAGTCCAACCTAACCTGACTCTAGCACTGATCCACGTCCCTGAGAACCTCATGTCCATTTGTCCAACCCTCCAGGGATGGTGACTCCAGCACTGCCCTGGGCAGCCTGTTCCAGTGCCCCACAGCCCTTTGGGGAAGAAATTGTGCCCAGATCCAACCTCAACCTCCCCTGGGCAACTTGAGGCCGTTTCCTCTGCTCCTGGCGCTTGTTCCTGGGGAGCAGAGCCCGACCCCCCTGGCTCCAAGCTCCTTTCAGGCAGTTCAGAGATCAGAAGGTCTCCCCTCAGCTCCTGTTCTCCAGCTGAACCCCCCAGGTCCCTCAGTCTCCATCACACTTGTGCTCCAGCCCCGTTCCCTTCTCCCAACTCGCTCCAGCACCTCAAGGCCTTTCTTGGTGTGAGGGGCCCAAAACTGCCCCCAGAATTCGAGGTGGGGCCTCCCCAGCAACCCTCCAGGGAGAGGAGCCAGCCTGCCCCCTCCCCGCCATCGCCTCCCTTGTTCTTCATAAAACCCACACTCATTTCACTACTTTGGAAAGCTCATAATATGATGGGTGAAAACAATTAAATGAAATAGACTGTTAATACCCATGGGAAAACATTTTTAGATATGATATTACAATCTTGTTTCAAAATTGGATTTTGCCAAGAGGAAATACAGTTTATTATAAAACACATTTTCTTTTAATTTAATTATATAATCTTTGGCTTCAGAGAAGGGATGCTTAAATCAGACCCATTTAATTTTCAAGTGTATTCACCCATCACCTAGGGCAAATTGGTTTAAATTAGCAGGTGACTATGTAAGTTCTAGATACATGTCAGACAAAAATTTATCTGGAAGTCTGTATAAAAGACCATCTACATCAGCAGCAGAAATTACAGGGGATGCACAGACAAGTATCCAAAGAGTAGTATTTGCTCTTATTTCAATGATACCCACTACAAACCCCGATCTAGGCTTAGGGTTTTTTTACCTTTGTTAATGTTTTGCCAGATCAGTTCATCACACTGCATGTCTGCACTATGCCAATAAAAACTGATGACCTGCAGTTAGTTTCTACCAGGTGCATTAAATTCCCATAACGTGAACAGATCTTGCTAAGTCTACCATAGCCTCTCCTTTTGCAGAGATTACATTTCCAACCTAATGACAAGAGCGGTTTGTTCAGACGCTGCACTCACTGAACTCTTCCTCTGATCCATCACGGTGACCCGGCACATGGTGCTCGTGCAAAACAGCTCAAGATGGACAATACTTGGTGAGTTATATCGCACGAATCTCCTCTCAACCCACACTTTACCCCCATTGCTGGGTTCCCAGAAGCCGAGAGTGGACCTTCTCACAGCTCACTAGGACACAGCACTTAGAAGTGGCCAAAGAAAAGGCCTCCAGACCCGCAGCTTCATATGCAAACATGCTTTTGCACAAGCAGCCGTGCACTTACAGATCCCAGAGCTTAAAAATCTGGGGTTTACTGCTGCTCGCTGTGGTTTGGGATAATAGCTCTCAAAGAGAGGAAATTCCTCAGCAGAGGGAAAATACTGCAGTGCAGTCAAGTCTGACTTGGCGAGAACAGTACAGTAATAATAAATAATAATACATGGGGCTTGTAAGGTGTTTTTCATTGCAGGTATCAAAACGCACTGTGAGTGCTGGCTGGGGGAGGATGAACCCCAAGCAGCCTCACCCCGAGCATCCTTCTGCCCGGGGGCTCCTGCATGCAGAGGTTCAGAAACCTCCTGCTCCAGAAATGGTTCTTAAGACCCAGCTGAAAGCCTGGATCAGCCCTGCTGCATTTCTGCTCAACTGCCCAGCAAACACAGTTTTCTGCAGTAAAAATGGGCACCAAAACCAGGCACAACCATCCCACCAAAAGCAAAGGTTTCTGCCCCCCATCCGGTGCCGGCTGGGCCAGAAACCCAACCAGTGTCAGGAAACAGGGAATAAAAGCAGTACCGAAACACCATTTGGTTATTACGATTCTTGCCGGGCTGTTTCATTTTTAACAAATTACAACAAAAATGTCTCATGCTGGGTAGTGAGCGCAGGTCCCTGTAGAAGATGAAGCCTGCAAAGGCGCCCACTGCCGTAGCACCAGAGGCACGTGTATGGATATAAATATGTACATAAATATACACAGGGAAATCCTGCAAAAGTGATTTGAATGAATCAAATGTGCTGCTTGAAAGGCAAATACTTAAACTCCATCAAAATGTTATTGGCAAAAATAGCTTATTTGAAAATACAGCTCAGGAATCCAGAATTCCCATGGCCAAGGGCTGAAGCCAAATTCCAGGTTAGACCCAACTCTGGTGTCTTCTGCTCCCTCACCAACACAGCGTTTCCATGGGGTGGAAACTCACTTGTGCCCAATACGCGTAGGTGCACATGGGTGCGTGCGTAATCGTACCTATATATATATAGGTAATCCATGAATAAATCAGTATTATTATTTCAACAGGTGCTGGACATGCGCCTCTTTCCGGGTCATTGATGCTCTGCCCCTCAGCTTCCCAATTTGGAGGGGTATCCACATCTTCCTACAAACCCAACCCCGAGCCCACCAAGTGCCGAGATGCAGATGTGCTCCAGGTGTTATGAGAACATATGATCTCAGCGATGTCTGGTAAATAAACATTACAAGAGGCTGTTTCAAACCTTTGTAGTAGCAAATCTCAGCACTTAACTAGTAATGCAATAAGTCCTATCAAGAGCATGCTGAAAGGTGGAATAAATTTCCCGGAGAACAATGCGGGTGATGTATGCATATGACCACGGCACAATAAAACTGTAGAATGGGAGGAAAAAAATGCATACAGTCAATACAATAAAATCAGCACAAATATAGGCTGTGTAAGCAAATAAATCTAACAATCCAAATATTTTACAACACACTCACATGCAGAACATTTTTCCCCCAGAAATCTTAGGGTGAAAAAGAAAAAATTGGACTGTTTTGCATCTTAGTGTATTGTAAAGGCATCAGCGGCTGTCTGCACAAATTACCATTCATCTAGGCGTTGTTGTGGAAATTTTCAAGGGATTTGCAGTAATTATATGACAAAATGCTTGCAAATCTCACTCATTGCTGAATAGAAACACACGGGTCAAAGATTGAACACTCTCAGCTTGGTAATTTGTAAATGTCAATCAGACGGGGGCCGCGGGAGGCACGGAGGCGTAAGCAGTGAAAGGCAGAGCGATTCCGTAGCAACCAGAAAAAGCCTTTTCAATGCAGATTATAAAAGGCACGGGATAGTTTTACTTCCCAGCCTCTTTATTTTTTTAAGCAAACTGATCACCTTGCACCAAGAGGAGGAGGAAAAGGGGGGAGATGAGAGGAGGGAAGTAAAGAAAGGAAGGAAAAACAGTTTGAATAAAACTGGTGAGATTAAATTAACTGATACATACATTCGCAGAGGTAGATCGTTTGCTCTGTAATAAATATGGACTCCTATCTTCCCTTCTCCGCGACAGCAAGGAAAGCAAAATAAAATTAAAAGATATAACAATAAAAATTATAAATGCATTGCAGTCCCGCGGACCAACAGCTTGTAATGAAGGCTGCTGAGGAGCTGGGTGGCGCGGTATCTCTTGGGATCATAAATAGGTACAGGGAGGCAAGGTGAGGGGCTCCCATGTCCCTTCCCAAACTGCCACCGGCCTCCCACGGGGACACAGACCTTCGGGAAGCCAACTCCATCTTTCGCCCGTTTTCCGGAAAGTGAGATTGGGAATGAAATTGTTTTAGAGTGTACAAAAGAAATAATCCTGGCGTCTCCCACTCCCCGGGGAATACATTAAAGCGACCTGGTTCGCTGCTAAAGCATCGTCTGTTCTCCGTGGGGGCTGTTTCAGACACAATTACACCCCCGCTCCTCGGGCACTGGGAATTCCTGGCACTTGCCCCCGTGGCTTTTCTGCCGCTTGCCCTCTATTTCAGTACTAACAAAAATGACATTTTTGTTTAAAAATGGTGATGTTTGAGGCCTCCTGAGGTTGGTTGCCTTGGTTTTTTAAAAAATAAGTAGAGAAAAAACCCACAGAATGACAAGATGCTGCTGGTTTTGCCCCAGAGAGTACAGTTTTAGAACTGAAAACCCCATTGCCGGGGAGCTGCAAACACCTCGAGGAGCCACCAAGCCATCACCATGTGTCGCCAGGCTGGTGACACGGTGACGGGCGCCTCAAGCTTCCCCCTCACTCTTGCCACACAGCTGTGAAGCCACAGCTGGCTCTGGCTACACCAACACTTCACCTGCTTTGTGTCACAGCCAGCTTTTCTTAAATTCAGCGTCGTATTGGGAAGATTTCAAACGCAGAAGGAAGCGCCAAAGCCAACAAGCTGTGGAATTGTTTTCTCCCTACAAACGGTCCCTACGACCACAGCGAGATGCCATCACACACCAGAGGGGTTGGCATCAGCCAAACTGCAAGGTGAGGATTTAACACCATGTAACACCCTCAAAACAGAAACCTGGCTTTGGTATGTGGTGCCAAAGTTTGGCTTGGAGGGACCTTCAGCATTCAACCAGTGCCACCCCCGCCATGAGCAGGGACATTGTCACCAGCTCAGGTTGCTCAGAGCCCCGTCCAGCCTGGCCTAGGATGTCTCCAGGGAGGGTTCATCCACCAGGGCCGGGCTCTCGCCACCCTCAGGGCCAACAATCTCTTCCCCATGACTTCCCACAGGTTCTCCTCACATGGTGTGAACTTGGCCAACACCTGGAGCCTCCTCCTGCTCTTTGCAGAGGGGTCACGGGTGGCTCGGTGGCATTGGGACCGCACCACCTGCTCTGCCATGGGCTCCACCCTCCACTAGATTTAATGAATCTGAGAAAAAATTATGAAGTATCATAAAGCCACAAGTATCATAAAAAGTATAATAAAATTGAGAAAAGCTATTAAGTTATAAATACAACCAATACATGCAACATCACTCAGATGGCAGAAACTAGCTATAAAATAAAGTCATTTTAAACCATCATTCTACAAGTTACCAAGTCTCTTAATTCACAAGTCACACGTCCCTTTATGACACACAATCCTATTGTCTGTATCGAGAGCTATATAACATATATCTTCCCGTACTGGTTAAACATACACACACCCTCATAGAGAACGTAGGACAAAGGGCTCTGGTCCACAGCCTCCCAGTAAGTAGTTGTGCAAATCTCCACTTCATCCCTGTGCAATGTCTTATTTGACCAGCTCCCTAAATATCTCACAAGTGGAGAAAACACCTTTGGAATTATTGCACCAAGTGAGGATGCAGCGGAAAAAGGGTTTGGGGAATGGGGAAAAAGGGGCTCCAGGCACAACTTCAGCAAAAAGCCCCAAAGCAGGTGGTTTTACAGGAATCAGTGACCCTGTCTGCAGCACCAGGCTCCAAATACTTCTCCTATTTGAGACCAAACTTACTCTGAATATACCCAGTGTCCATTTAAAATAAGTGGTTCTCTTAATAAGTTGCTTAGTAGGAGGTGTATTTATTTCTTAAACACATATATATAGCAACTGCAAAAGTGGAGATTTACAGTGCAGGTGTATTCAGTTTGGCTCACTCCATTTAAAGCTGAGACTTTGCCTATCAAGCTCCCAATCGCCATGGAAAATTCCTTCTCTTTATTTACTCTAAAGGTCCTGTATGTTATGAATATCCATGAAAATAATTAAACACCCTGTTCACAGCTTGTTGTGTTTACTGTTAGCCCAATAAAAACCAAACAGGTTAATGATGAGCTTTAATATGGGAATTTAATATTATTTCATCTATATATCGGCTAAAAGTTTAGCTTCCCCTTTAAGCCTCATCAATTTACTGGAAATAAGTAACCACCATAACAACACGCTATGGACTGTGAGGCAGAGGTACGCGCCTCTCTATACACTTGTCTTCTGTGCTTTTCTTTCTGAATTTCTCATTTTGGTGTTAGAGAGAGGAAAACAACAAGGTGTGATTTCCACCCACCCAAGAATTATTCACGCAATGGGGAGTTCGCCGCAGTCACGAGCAAGTTGGGCGGAACAGGAGCACAGTGTGGCCTGACAGTGGAAAAACCTCGTTATGATCCTGCAGTCATTAGAAAAACCCGTTTAGCGAAGCTTGTATCCTAGCGAGGAAGCCTCTTACAGCAAAACATGGGAGGAAGGGGCCAGAGCAGCATCCCAGGCTCCTCGGGAGATGCCGCCCAACCCAGGGCTGGTACCTGCTAATTAACCTGCTCCGCCAAGAGCTGCTCGTTAGCTATTTAGAACGGGCTGTCAGAGCCACGCAGTGAGAATAGAAAGGACCAGCACAAATCAGGCGAGTTTATGAGGAGAACTTACATTAATTTTATCCTTTATAGGTAATAAACCTTTGCTGGTTCATTACTGGCCACTGTTAAGTTTTAAGGGAGGTTTTTAACACGTGGGGGGGCTCTGCCCATCCCCGCGGGTGCTGTTCAGCCTCGTGCGGTCACCACAGAGGAGAGGGGGGTTTGGGGACAGCGGAGGGGACACGCGCTGGGGTCTCACCTGCGGGCACAGAAGGGACATCACCAACCCTGGGGACAGCATTTGTCCCCAGATGGTCCTGTCCCTGCTGGTGGTGGCACAGAATGGGGTCCCCCCACTGAACCTCCTTTGCTCACAGCTTCCTCTGTGTCCCGGCTCAGCGCTCCTGAGCTTGTTGTCTATTTTGGAAAGGGTGCGCTGGCTGGTTAACTCTTTCCTTTCTGCTTTCAGGACATCAACCAGCGCCAGCAGCCCAGGAATGCCACTGCAACACCCCAGCGCCACGGGATTGCCCCATAATTAAAATGCAGATGCCAGGGCTTCGTATTCCTTTCTCACCCCTGTACTGAATGGGACACAAACACCACCACGTGTAATCAGAACTACACCCCGAAAGGGCCGGGGGCAGAACCCGGCTGCTCCAGCCCATCTCCTCCTCGGCACCACCGGCTCTGCCATCGCACAGCAAAGACAAACCTCGCTTTGTTTGCTCCTTCCCTTCTTCAGCTTAAACACCCAGTGAAAGCGAGTGCCATTAGGTCAGAATACAGAGCAAAATATCCAGCTGCAAGCAAAAATTATACTAAAGGTGCAAAGCTGGAAAATAAAGAAGAGGTGAGGTGGAAACCTGCACCCACCACGACTGCCTTAGCTGGAGTTTTGTGATTAAACAGGATCGACTTGGCTGGAGACTTTCCCTGGGTCTTGAACATTAGAGAAACATTATTCTCAGAATTACCTGAAGTTTTATTTAATGCAATAAAAGCTCATTTTCTATGGGAATTAGTCCTGAAATAGATGACTATTAAGGAATGCTGGGTGATGTATAGCTCAGCCCTCTGAACTAATGAACTCCCAAATACCTAGTGGGGAAGCACAGGGGAGGGGGCTGCGGGGGGACTGGATGTCTTGCTGTCGGAGAGGTGGCTAACAGGACAAACAATTAATAAAATGTCTAATTTAGTGCTGGAATTAACAGAGCTCTCAGAATTCACATAAGCTCAGCTGCTCTTCCTCTACCAGAGCTTTAGTATTTGAGCCCAAGCAAAGTTCCTCCCTTTTCCAAACTACTCAAGGGAGATGAGAAACTGAAACCAAACCAACAAACAACCCCCACCCCAGAAAAAATACAGAGCAAGAGAAAAACCCCACAGATATTACCTCCTTCATGGGGTTTTACAAGGCATTTTCTATTAATAGAATTGTTAGCATCATTTAATGAGACACTATTCCCAGGGTCCCCTCCAGCCTTCACCAAAGAGGGTTATTGCTAATTTTAATAGAAGACATCAGCTGTTTTTCAGTGTATTTCCTCCCCATTCTTGGCACCTTTTAATAAAGTGAAGGAATCCAGGGCAAACGGAGCAGCCAGAGTGGGGTCTCAGGGGTGCACCCCATGTCCCTGGGAAACTCAGCTTGCAGGAAGAGAAAAAGGCAAGAAAATCACTACAACAAAACCAGTAGCAAGGAAAGCAGATCCTACCCCCACAAAGACAACAACAAACCTCCAATTCCCTCCAGAAGGCTCCAAGCTGAGGGCAGGAAATAAAACAACCCAAGGAGATAATCTGCGTTGCAGGTATTTATAACCTTCAGTGATCCTTACCTGAAACCTGGCTGGGGGAGCGGAGGTTCCTGAGGAGAAGCTCCACCCGAGCGATAACTGGGAGCACCTGAGCGCTTCCTCCGAAGCTCTCACTGAGGAATTAAGGGACCAGTTCACTTAGAAATCATTTGTTTCTCTGTAATTTGCTTTAACTCTGCAGTGGTCCCCAGCACACCCTCCCCAGCAGCAGCCAGGGCAGCTCTTTAGCACGTTCCCTTGAATATTTCTTTATATAACAGGGATAATTAACCCCATTTCCAGCAGAAAGTAAAGGAGGGGCGGGGAAGGGAGTCAGGGCCACCCTCCGTGGAGCTGCACTTTGGGGCAGTTTGGCCCAGAATTGGTGTGTTTGGCACCAGGGCTCCCGGGAGCATCCATCCCTTCCCGCCCCTGTTCAGAATAGGGTGGCCAAGCAGAAATTCGGAGCTCCATAACAAACGACGGAAAGCAGAAACAACCCAACCTAGAAAGACAGCTCCTGTCCACAAAGTAAATGCCATATCTCATGAAGTTGTCCTTTTTAGTTGTCTATATAAATAAAAAGGCTCCCCTTCGTCTCCATTTTTTTTCCCGCCGAGCAGCCTGTGTTCATTGTAGCAGTAAATGGAGTTCTTTAAAGAGCTGTACAGGAGCTCTCCGTACTACGGCTGCGACGCTGATGGACACCATAGATCACACGTAACACAACGCAGTGAGAATGCAGGGTCTGATCCTGCCCAGTGCTGTGGGGATGCGGAAAGTTCCAGGAACCCGTGGCCCAAACGAGGGGGACGGAGCCCCGAGAGCCTTGGGGGGCCGCGGTGCCCAGCGCTGGACTTGGTTCCTGCGTTGGCAGCACCTCCAGCACCTTTACAATGAGGCTCCAGCTTTATCCAAACAAGCAGCCAGGTCCCCGTTCCCAGCGTGCAGCAGCAGCATCCCTGGTGCTGCAGGTACCAGCCTGCGGTACCAACCTGCGGTACCAGCCTGAGGTACGAACCTGTGGGTACCAACCTGCGGTACCAGCCTGCAGTACCAGCCTGTGGGTACCAGCCTGCGGTACCAGCCTGCGGGTACCAACCTGCGGTACCAGCCTGCGGCACAGTCCTGCCCTCAGCTTTTCTGGGGTTTTAACAAGCGATTTTTGTTTGCTTCACGAAACCAGAAGCTGCACATTTTCAAACCATCGGGTTTAAGAAAGAAATAACAGAATCACTTGTATTTCTGAAAGCCCAGCTAGTGTGTATATACATACATATATTTTTCATATATATATATTGCTTCAAAAGGAAATTACAGTAATTAGGCTTCCTGTTCTACCTCTCCAGACCGTCTGTACCGAGGGATGGGGACACCTGGCCCGTCCTTTGGCCTAACCACCTGGGAATGGGGAGGGTGCCACCATCCCGCGGTCCCGATGGAGAGCAACCCTGCGCAGACCGAGCTGCCCGTGGGACTTTGGCCTCTCCAAGTATCCGAAGGCAAAAAGCTGATGAGTGGATGTGACAGTTTTCTCAGCCACCTCAGCTCAGGCGCTGGCCTGGGCAGGTGGGGACATCGCAGCAGCAGCGTCTTTCGCCCATCCCCGAAGCAGACCCTCCATAACTAATGAAAAAATGACCCCAAAAAGGGTGTTTTGTTCCCATTTGCTCAGTGCTGTGCCACCCCCAGCACGTTTCTCAGGACAGCCCCGTTCTGTGTCTCTCATGGGAGGAACGTGCCACCTCCAGTGGCCAGCGAGGACCTCAATGCTTGGGTGTTCCCCTCCCGCTCTCCAAAATGTCGTCCTTCTGGGTGGTCGCAGGGCCCCAGGACTCACCTGTGGGTGCCCATGAACCCCCATGTCTAATATCAGAGCTCCATCTAGCGCTGCCAGCCCGGCCTGCCAGGGCGAGGGGAAAGGGGGAGGAAAGGGGAAAAAAAAATTAAAACATATTAAAGGTGTTAATAAGCGACTTATTTAAACGGAGTATCACATATTGAACATTAATCACCTTGCAGTAAAAGTGTAATTAAGGAGTCACTCTGCCTTCTGGGGAAGGCTCGCTTGGAAGCCGAGAGAAAATGGTCTCTTTATTAACACAAATTATTTTATTTGGCTAAAGGTAATAATTCTAAGTGAGGTCAACGGGACTCGCGCACACGCGAGCGGCGCCGGGTCCCGGCCAGCGTTTCCATGGCGACTGAGCCAAGTTCATCCTCCACGGTAATGGCTTTGCTCTCCCACCAGCGCTCGGGATTGTTTCTTGGGGAAAAAAACAGCCTTCGATCTGTCAGCGGCGTCTCCTCGTCAGGGGCCGCGGGAGGAGCCCCCACGGCCTTTGGGGTGGTTTTTGCACAAGTGGTGTGTTTAAACGGTGGCGGCACCGTCCCCCCAGCCACTCGGTGCAGGGGGTCGTGGCACGGCACCCACCAAACGTCCTCCCCGTGAGGATGGCGTTCAAGAAGCAGGACGAGCACACCATATCGCTTTCTGTATTTTGTAGCCCAGCTGCAGCGCCTTTGGAGTTTCCCCGTCGCCTTCCCAGGGCTCTGCGGAGCTGCAGCTTCCCCAGGGAACCCCAACAAGCTGCAGACCCGCAGGAAAAGCCGCGCCCGGGATGTGCCCCCAGATGTTTTCCAGGCAGAAACACGTTTTCCTCCCCATTTTAGCGCAGCTCCAACTAATGCGTTTGGCGTCCTAATGGGCAGCAAGTCATTTACCTGTGAGCATTTCCAAGTTCCTACAGTGCTGAGTGTCCATTATGAGCAGGGAACGGCGTATTTTGAAGTATATCTAATTCCATAAAATCAAACTCTAATAAACATACCAGTAAAAATCAGAGAGGATTTGGGCTGTAAAACCCCGTTTTCCCCAACACATTCCTATGCTCAGAGAGCTCATGTGTTATTCTGTCTCCTGCAGATTATTGTCTGAACACAGCGGTGATTTATCTGTCTCCCATGTCATGTCATCCGTTTATGTACAGTATTATATGTAGAGTATGGCATTAACATTTTACTATTATTCTTACCTTTCAATGCAAAAAGATAAGAGTGTAAATCTGGGAGGCGAGGGATGTGTCAGCAGAGCTGAGCCAGCGCGCGGGGCTGTGACATGGTGGGGACATTTCCATCACCAGCCCCCAGCGGTGTGATGGGTGCGCTCGTGATCCCCTCCGATAAAACAAACCCCCTCAATGGGAACATCCCTTTTTCAGCACAAAACATCCCGTGTGCCACAAACACAAACCACCTCCCTGCCACGCCAGACGGAGCAACAAACAGCCTGTTCACAAGTTACGGCCGGGCCCGTGTAACTTATTAACACCTAGTCGAGATTAATCAAGCAGGGAAAGCTAAAGCAAGTCCTTAATTAGTTGCTGATGATAACTATATTTGTCATCCTCTCCCAATTAGTCTACTGTACGTTTTGGAGTTTAATTGCACCTTGTTCTTCATTATGTGCATATATTCTCCTCATTCTTTAGAAAATTTGAAAAAAAAATGACATTAAATATAGATTATCTTTAGATTTTCATAATTAACACAACTGAACTGTCGTCACCCTAAATATATCTCCTTATGCCATAAATCTGGCCACTCTCTTGGAAGTGGGTATTTGCAGGGGTGCTGTGGGTGTGGGTTTGCATCTCCCGGCACTGGTGACACTGGGGCCCTGCACAGGTGGCACTGGTGGCCATGGTCAGGACGTGGCCTTGGGATCCCCCGCAGAAGGAAGAGATGGGGCAATCCTTAGTTTTTCTCTCTTTTGGATTCCTTTTTTCTTAATTTCCATAGCTGTTATACTTTTAGTGGTCCAATTTGCAAACGGTGGGTCAGATTATACTCGGGGAAATGAAGAAAGTGAGGGGACTGTCCCACGTCCCTCCATCCGCTGCCAAACCTGCTCCAGGCAGCCCTGCTCAGCCCTCCCGTCCCACATCACCCTTAGGACAAGGCACATCTGCTGCGCTGCGTGGGTCACACCGGGTCCCCGCGGATCCAGATTAGAGGATATTCAATATATTGACGTACAAGAGAAAGCTCTGACCAAAGCTGCTGCCCAGTGACCTGCGCCTCTGTGTCCTGCTGCCTTTAACCCTTCAGCTGCTGCACAGAGCAGCCAGCAAAGTTGTCACCAGGGCTGGGGACACGCAGCTCACATGCACCCGCTGCACTCCCGTTTGCTAACCTGCTGTATCACCCCCAGGTCCCTGAAGCAGCTCGGAGGGAGGACGACCTGGGGAATGACTGATCTGGAGCAATTCCCAGCATCACGGTGGGATTCAAAACACCATAGGAGCCTTTGACCTGCCATAACCAACCTGCCCCAGCCGCAGCCCGGACCCCCATGTCCCCACCCCAAGCCCCCAGCCCAGCGCTGAGCCACCACTGCGAGGGGACGACACCAAAGCGAGGAAGAGGAGAGGAAGGGAAAAAGCAAGGAAGGAAGCTGTGTGGTCCTACCTGTGCTTTAGAAGAGTGTCGGTGCACAGTTCATCCCTATTGACTAGTAAGAGCAAAGAACCCACGGTGGGCTGTGCGTTTCCCAAGTGCTGCGGGGCTCGGCGTGTCCAGCGCGGGGCTGCGGCCGCTCGCTTCCACGGGAGGAGGCTGCTGCTGTGTGAGCAGACGGGGGAAGGAGAGGAGGAAGGAAAAGTGGGGGAAAAAAAATAAAATAAAAAATCAAGGAGTAGTCAAAAAGTGTATTAGAAGCAAATTTGGAAAGAAATCAATGGCGTGTAATTAGATTTGATTTTTCTTCACGTTTTGTTTGGCTGGGGGTCATGTATAGACTCTGTATGAGCAGAGTAGAGAGATTAAAGCGCAGGGAACAGGTGCTGGATCATGAGCCGGTGGCCACCAAAGCATGACAGCTCCATCACCGCTGTCAGGAGGCACGGCAAAATAAACATGTAAATAAATAAAGGGGAAAACATGCAGGGGGGAGACAGGCATTTGCTTATTTACTATTTTATCTGCTGTTCCCCCTACCCACTCGCAAACCTGTCCCATCAGCAGGAGAGGGACGTGCAGGGACCAGGGCTGTGCCCAACACTAAAGCCCTCCCGCCACCATGAGGGATGCAGATGAGTCCTGCCCTGCATGGAGGGGCACACAGAATTATAGCGATGTCCCAAAAACCTGTGTCCCTGCTGTTGGGAATGCTCCTACATCCCCAAACCTTCACCATCCTGCTCCAAACACCAGTGCAAGCCCAACACGGGTGTGTGGTCACCAGGAAAAAGGAGAGCACTGTGCCAGTTCATCCCGTATCTCCACGCAGCATTGACACGTGCCTTTAAAATCAGAGCTGTTCCTGTGCGAGGTTTTAGTTCTCCACCTCTAAACAGGAGAGATTCATATGGTGTTTGGGAAGCGAAGCCAAATCCCTGCCCACCGTGGCACGGGCTGCACACAGGGATGCTGCTTCACACAGGGATGCTGCTGCACACAGGGATGCTGCTGCACCACGATTCCTCTGGTAAAAACAGCAAACACGAGGCTGAAAAGCATCTCCCACACCCCATGGCATGATCTGATAAACCCGGACTGACCGTGACCCTCAGCCCTTTCCACAGGCAGCAGCACCGAGAAAAAGCTGCTTTATCCTTTATATTCAACCTGCTTCCTATGGCACCTTCGCACAGCTGGAGGGTCCGACCCTGCACAGCAGCGTTTTCCAGCCAAAACTTGGAAAATGGGAGGGAAAGAGGGTGGGAAGCGCTGAGTGGAGCATGTGTGCAGCCAACTAGAGACACACACGCAGAGGCTTGGGTGCGGTGTGGGTCTATATGTCTTTGTGCATATGCATATGTCTATACACACATACACCCCCTGCATGGCTTTCAGTGTTGCCAACCGTCACTCCTCATCCTCTGAAGTTGTGAGCTTTTTTTTCTTTACCCTTTAACCTTGAAAATTAACCTAAAACACAGGCCGCTGTACACATGACTCACTCAAATAAATTACATCCTTAATTATGAACACCCTCGGCTCCTCTGCGCTCCAGGCCACGCTGCCCCAGCGGACACCCCCCTCCTGATGAGTGGTTATTGAACACGCGAACAACAATCAACACTAATTAAATACTCAGCTGTTGAGAGGAGACAATGTTTATCAAAAAATGCAAGAGGAGGGGAGCGCATCTTCTGTTTTCTATAATTAGTTAGCAATATTCCCCAGGCAGTCTTGGAAATCGAACTCGGGTTTGTTCGCATCTGTTTGGCACGGGCAGACAAAGGCCAGCGCGGCCCTGGTCCCTGTGTCACCCCCCAGCTTACACCCCAGCGAGGCACACGGGGTGCAGTGCCCGCACGGGGCCACCACAATGTCCCCAGCCCATGGAGGAAGGGCACCCGTCCTCCTCATCCTCGCCGCGGGTGTCACCGATGAGATGAGGATGCTGGAGGGGAACGAGCCACCCCAGCAGCTGTTGGCTGTGGGGGTCCCATCCTGGGCAGTTACTCCATTAAAACCCCTCATCAGCAGGAAAACCACTTTGAATTCAAACTTATACCTGTTAAATGATTTCTTTAATTCTTTAGCGGTTTTCAGCCAGGGAAGGGGCAGGACGAGGCCAGTAATTTCCCCTCTGTCTCACATTATTACCGGCTTAAAGATCTACTCGGTGGCAGAGAACAAGAGTTAAAATTTCCCAGAAGGAGGGGAAATAAGGCGATTAGTGATGGCTGGGGTTTGCACACGGAAGCCTGGGAAGGGCTCCAGATAAGAAAACGCTGGTTTCATAGTCTGTACATGAATAAGGAACAACGGGAACACAAAAACCTCTCCGTCCTAGTCTGTGCTTTGGTATTTATCCAAGGACTGCTGAGCTGGCCCTGTCCTGCAGACCCAGACTAGTATTACCCACGCTGCTGATAGTACGGACAGTCTTGTAATGAAACTAGGTTTGCTAAAAACAAAACTACTTCAGGCAATGCACCGCAGTTGCTGTGCTGGCAGGCTGCAAGCTCTTTGCATATGCTCCTATAGGGACGGCTACACCTTTACTTCATACTTACTACTAGCACTTGTGGGCATGACTCTGTATGCAACTGTTTCTAGGGTGTGCATCCGAAGGGACACGACTGCCCTTCTGAAGTCTACTACACTACATTAACAGTTCATCTTTCCAAATACAGTATACAATTCAATATTAATGAATATTTCCCATGCAGCACTGTCCCCAGCCCAATTCCGCAGCCAGGCGGGATCCTGGTGCTGGGAGGACGCTTGGGTGATGCTCGGCTGCTGGTCCAGCGGGATCACGAGCCCTGGGGACACCCCCGCCGTGTCCCCCTCCTGCTCCCCGCCTGCAGCCGTCACTTCCCAGCCCCAGCCCCGCTTGTAACGTCGATCCATCAATACTCGTTGCAGTCATTGTTGGGGACATGGCTCCAGCCCCCATTGATCCGCACAGCCCCCTGGGTGCTGCACTTGTTGAGTGAGGCCGTGGTGGAAGAAAAAGCAACCACGTCTAATACATTCCTCCTCCATACAAACCCAAAGGTGCTGGAGCAAGCGAAGGGGCAGTAACACGGTTCGGAGTCTTGCAAGGGATGGATAACGGCAGCGCCAGCAATGCCGGGACCGGGCAGGAGCAGAGCCTGGGATGTGAGCCTGACCCACAGCACATCTGTATCACCGCTCCTGGGCTTCATCCGCTGCACCTGACACTGCTAATGATGTCCAAGCTCTGGTGGTAAAATACACCAGAAAAAAACCATTATACTTCATTATACTGCTGGGCCCCTTGTCCTGCACACTCCTGCTCCTGGTGACTGTCGAGGCTACAATAAACAACAGATAATACTGTCATGGTACTTTCCATCCCAGTGATCTCAAGTTGCTTTTATGAAGAGCAGGAATTAATCTGTACTACCGCCCATTGAGACAGAAGGAGCGGTAACCGCCGCTATCCCTGGGCCGTCGCTGCAGGTGGGGAAGGGGGGTTGGCACCGATGCCATGAGCCGGCATGCACCGGGACGTTGGCAGAGCAGAAGTGGCCACCACTGCAGATGCACTTTCTGACTTGCTCGGCTTGTGGCATCAGCGTTACAGGTTTATATAACCAGACTCAGAAATCCGTACGTTGCCCTTACACTCCACTGCGATCTGCCCTAAATACCTACAATATTTCTGGTAGTAAACAATCTCCAAGACTCATTTCTTATAGCAGCAGCAGATGGTCAAGAGCATTTCCTGAAATTGAATATTGTAATGAATTTAGGATCAAAAAAATTTACATAATAATCTGTTTTAGATTCTGATAGTGAAGAAACCTACACAGAAACTGCTTCTTTTCAGCTATTTGAAGTATAAATCTTCAAGTAGTTTAATTATAAATAAACTCTTTGCTATTGCAGATCCATGAAAGAGATTGAAAAATTAACTACCCAGTGAAGCTCAAGGCCACATGTCAGGCTTAATTCATTGGCGAGTTTACCTCTCGCGACCCAACCGCTGATCCTGAGTCCCCATCCAGCTGCACGGCCGGCACGATCCCACCACGCTGGGCGCCGAAACCTGCAGAGCTGCTCGGCAAAGGCAAAAGCAAAAGCTCTTGGTCTGGGGCACAAGCGTGGCCTTTGAGCTCTCGGCTGCAGGGGGTCCCCAGGTTTGCACCCTCAGCCGGGATGGGGATGGAGATAGGGATGTGGATGGGGATGGAAACAAGGATGGAGATGGATGGGGTGAAATGAGAGGGGAGGGATGGGATGGGATTTGGATGGGGATGGAAACAAGGATGGAGATGGATGGGGTGAAATGAGAGGGGAGGGATGGGATGGGATTTGGATGGGGATGGAAACAAGGATGGAGATGGATGGGGTGAAATGAGAGGGGAGGGATGGGATGGGATTTGGATGGGGATGGAAACAAGGATGGAGATGGGTGGGGTGAAATGAGAGGGGAGGGATGGGATGGGATGGGATTTGGATGGGGATGGAAACAAGGATGGAGATGGATGGGGTGAAATGAGAGGGGAGGGATGGGATGGGATGGGATGGGATGGGATGGGATGGGATGGGATGGGATGGGATGGGATGGGATGGGGTGGGATGGGATGGGGTGGGATGGGATGGGACAAGACCACGCTACCCTGGGGATTAGCCGTGCCCAGGTACTGTTGAAGCCAAATCCTCCAGAAGAGGCACAAAGCCCCGGTCACACACAGCACATGGCAAAACCAGCCCGGTGCAAAGCACGTCCCCAGGTGACGGTGTCAGGCTGTGATAGAGCCAGGGCAGGGGCAGCTGGAGCAGACACCTCCATCCTCCCGTCGCTGCGGAACCACAGGAAAATGTCACTTCCCGCTCTCGTGCCGGGAGATGTAGAGGGCCTTCTCTTTTAGAAAAGCAAATATTTAGTCTAGATAAAAAAAACCCTGAGAGCGTTTTCCCCAGGTAATACTAGTAACTAAAATAATCACATTCACTTTGCTGGTTTAATTTTATATTTCCATTTCTACCTTATCTTTTTTCTGCAAGCATCATTAAACCACACCATAACAAAAAATACATGAACTGTTATTCTTTCAAGAGAAGCCATAAACCACCTCAAAGCTTTTCAGGTTTATTCTTATCTCGTACATCTTCCTCTGGTTCCTTATTTTTTTTCCTTCATGCATTTCAGAAGGTAGTTTTCCCTAATGTTAAGAATAGTTGCATTGAAAATGAGATGCTGTCTCTGAAAAGCCCCTCTGGAGGATTCAGTAAGTAAAATATAGCCAGAAAATAAACTGGAACCTCATTAAAATAATTTTGCAAGAAGAAATCCTACTTTACAATAGGTTTTCAATATCACTTAGAAAATTCTTAGAGTCATATATATATGTTCTTAATTCAGGACCTTCCATTAAAAAAGACATTACAGGGGGAACTGAAAGGCCATTTAGTACCCTTGTTTATATAAAAATGCATATTAGGCACAGATGCAATCTCCAGCAAAAGACTTGTGAGGTAGTTTGAATAAGCTCCGCTTTGCCGCAAGGTGCTAATGAGGGTTGGCAAAGCTGCGAAGGCGCCGCCAGACACCACCAGCTCATTTATTCTGCCAGCTAACGCGACCCCTCGCACATCGCTCTTGCGTCCCCCTCGCTTTTAACTCTTCTCCCACTTACCGATTCCCCACCAGCACTGCTGGGAAGTGGGGGTTTGCCCAGGCTCCACTCGAGATGGGTTTACAGCACCGATCTGCTCCATCCTCAGTGGACAGGGATGGGGCTGTGCCTGCCGCTTGGTCCAGGGTTGCAAAACTGCCAGATTCTGCTCGTGGGATGGAGCTTGTGTGCCAGCAACGATCCCAAATGGAAAAGGGGTAACTCTGCTTGCTGTGACCCTGCTGTCACGTGTTTAATGTGTGATACCATCCCATACCTTGCTATAAGCGTGCACAAGGACACCTGGCTGCAGCACTGGTGGGACAACCTTCATCCCACAGCATCGCTCCATCGTCCCCCACAGCTCTGGGTCCTCAGCACAGGACACACATGGAGCTGCTGGAGAGGGGCCAGAGGAGCCACAGGAATGACCCGAGGCTGGAACAGCTCTGCTGGGGGTCAAGCTGAGAGAGTTGAGGTGTTCAGCTGGAGAAGAGAAGCTCCGGGGAGACTTTAGTGTGGCTTTTCCATACTTAAAAGGGGCTGAGAAGATGGGGACAGACTTTTTAGAAGGGTCTGCTATGACAGGACAAGGGGTGATGGTTTTAAACTAGAAGAGGGGAGATTCAGGCTGGACACAAGGAAGAAGTTGTTGGCCCTGAGGGTGGTGAGAGCCTGGCCCAGGTTGTCCAGAGAGGTGGTAGATGAACCATCCCTGGAGACATCCCAGGCCAGGCTGGACGGGGCTCTGAGCAACCTGAGCTGGTGCAGATGTCCCTGCTCATGGCAGGGGGGGCACTGGGGGACCTTTGACGGTCCCTTCCAACCCAAACCATCCTGTGATTCTATGATTCTCACCCCGGGACCCTCTCAATCCCATGCCCACCTCCAGCTCCCGCTACCCCAGTCCACACCAGCACCCAGCTGGGAAGGGGACGTTTCCCAAGGCACCAGCACCCAAGGGCAGGTGAGGGGGCAGTGAGGGGAAAAGCAATCACAATTTTGGGCAATGGAAAGGGGAGAGGAGGGAAAGCATCATTTTACTATTAATTGCCTCCTGCAGGAGAACCAGGCAGCAATTGCTCCCATGATTAATTAAACATTGGAGTGTCACTAATGATTTACATAAGCGTGGAAGCTTTGATCTGAGAGCCTCCCAGCTCTCGGCCAGCGGCTGCGAAGTCGCAGAGCCGGGGCTGGATCCGTGGGATGCGCAGGATGCGACGCTGGGATCTTCAGAGAAAAGAGCTGAGCTGCCGCTTCCCGGGTGCAGGAAACTGCTGAGTTTGCAGTTCGAAAACAGGGCAGCCAAAAAAAATTGGCAGGTTTCACTTTGCATCAATTTAAAGGGTATTGTTACATTTTTAAAGTGAATAAAACTATTGATCATAAGCAAGGCAATTACCTCTGCCCACATGTAAAGCCACGCGGCCAGCAGCGAGGAGCCAGCGCTGAACCCACCTGGCGCTCACATGAGGGGACGAAAGGTCTACCAGAGGGAAAAAATCACGAGCAGAGACCCCTCGTACATCCGCGGGGCTGGAGGCCTCTGAACCAGGGTCATGGTGAAATCACAGGAATTGTCAAGTTTTGGACATCCTGCTTAACAAGGAGATAAAATACACATGGCCAGTGGGTGGACCCCCAGCGTACGGACAAATAATTTATATCCAAAGGCTTCAAAAACCATCATTAAGCATAATTACTATTGCCAGTCCCACTGAAAACATGAGAACTCCTTCAGCTACCTCCAAACCTCCATCTTTTTGAATTTGGCCTTGGAATAGCTTTAATAATCCCGAGGCCGAAGCGCAGGAGAGGTTAAAGCATCTTCCCTTGAAGCAAAACCACCCCTGGCCCTCCCGTTCCAAACCGTCGGGATGGGGTCGGTGCAAGGTCCGAGTTCTGCAGGAGGGACACGCGGCCCGGCCGCTGCAAACGCCCTGTGGTGACCGGACCCCGTCGTACGCGATACTTGGGCAGCAAGTTTTGTAGAGAATAAATATCACACTTCAATTTCATGGTAACTTAGGCGGGTTTACTGGCAAATACCATGGCTTTTACATGGTTCTACCAATTACCAAGCAATTACATGTAACCTAGATCTGGAGGACATACAGTAGCGGTATAATGTATTCCTCTCTGTGTTAAGAAGAAAAAGGCTGTTAACAGAAAACACCTTTTTTTCTTTTTTACATTATAAATCCCTCCGCAATATTCCTGTGTGACATTATTAAAACTCCACATCAATATCAAAGCCAAAGCAAAGACTGCCATCCCATTAACACATCAGTCGTGAGATGATCAATAAAAATTTACTTGAAACTGTGCCATATGTTGCTCCCCACAAAGTTTTATTATTCAGATTCATCAGTTTGTACCTCGACCCCCGTGCAATTAAACCCCGTTTAGCAGCACTGACCTTCTGATGTGAACTTGTCATTCCTACAGCTGGTTTGGAGTTGAACGGCACTTTTAAATAATGAAAGCAAAATGTCTGTGAATTAATGGTGGGGTACTGGGAGACCCCCCCGTGCCGGAATGGGCAGAGCAGAGCGAGAAAACGCAAGAAAAAAAGAGTGCTGCACGTTTTAACATGTTGTAGCATATTTGTAAACATCGTTAATCACGGATTAGCAGATGGTAATGTTAATTGCACCTGTGGAAGTAACAAGACCTCAAGGTTGATTACATTTACCGATGCGATGGAGGATTCCCCGCCGCCGGCGAGGACGGGTGCGCGCTTCCTTCAGCCCTGGGACCACCTCCAGCTTCGCACAGACAAAGCAGCTGTTTCTGCCCCAAAACCTCCTGGTCTCAAGAAACCTCATTGGGACCCAGGGATGCGCTTGATGGAACGGGATTTCTTCCGATTGTGTTGATAATCTGCGCACAAACCCAAAATTTGGGGTATGAGCTGAGCTCCTCTTGCCGCTGGTTCTCCCTGGAGCTGACCTGGGGATGAAAAGATGGGTGTCCGCCCTTGTCTGAGGATGGAAAGGCCAAGGTGCAGCTTCTGAACCAAGGAGGACAAACATTTTGCCACTCTGCACAGAGACACTTTGATTATTGAGAAATCAGTTTGGAAGGGCAATTACTAAGTTTTAAAATCAATTTGGTAAATAAGCCTCTGAAATGAATCCATGACAAGCAGCAGGGAGGGAAACATTGACTTTCAAATTACACACACACACTTTATTCATATCTAAATATCAAAGAGACTGTATGTACAAACAGAAGTAATCAGGAAGCATGTTTTGATCTTGCTGATGTACACAAAAAATGACAATTAATGTCCTCCTTTATGATATAAAGCTGGCAGTTCTTTACAGTTACATTACAGGGACGATTATAGTTAAGCTTAAGGCTAAAAATAATGAAAGACTATAAAAACTGCATTTTAACATTTAAAAATATCCAGGAAATTAACTGGAGAAGCAGGCAATGATCCAATTAATGGATCGCATTTATTAGATTGGGGCGAATCACACAGCACAAAGCTCCATCTCCAAAGGTGCAAAGCGTGCAGGGGTCTGAGCCCGGAGCAGGATGGAGCTGGGGGAAAAATATATCAACCACAGGTACCCCCAAAATCCCGCCGGTTGATGGCAGAGGGGGATCAACGTGAAACAACACGGGACCAAAACTTCGCACCGAGGGAAAGAGGCTGAATGCGAACAGCAGAGTCCTGCGGAGCGGGAGTCACCGCGCTCACAAGAGCCTGTGCTGCCGTCTGAGCTGCAGCCGCGGTCACACACCCAGATTCCTGCCTCTCAAACTCCAAGCCTCACGCAACTCCCCATAAGCCTCATCTGATCCAGTGCCAAACCAAGGTGCTCCGTGGGAAACCCACGATGGCCATGGGGCTGAGGGACAACCACCGCGGGAACTTCGGTCCGTCGCACCCACCCCATCGGTGGAGCCGCCGTGGGCACCGAGGTTTGTGGGAGCCTTCAAGAAGTCAAGTAGCTGCTCCATCCTAACTCACCTGCCTCCTCCTCGGTGAGCCACTGCACTCTGATGGCGTCTGGCTTTTCCAAACACATGCAAACCTCCTCTATTAAAGTACTGCTTGAATAAATATAAAAAAAAAGGGGGAAACTACAGTTCCTATGAAATCGGAAAAATGTATGTACTTACCTATAGGTCAATAATAAAGGAATGCTTTATCCTCGTCCCTGCTGCTGGGAAGGAAGGCTCCGTTAGCCCCCAGCGCTGAAACGTTTCTCTGAAAATGAGCAAATCTGAGCCACGGGCACCCTCTGCTGGGGCAGCGCCAGGCGGAGGGGGCGGCCTGCGGCTCCCCGGCCCTGCGCCTCTTGATTTCAGCATTAAAACACACACGCAGCTCACAAAATGCAAGAGCTGCACACCCATGTGAAAGCATCACTCCAGCAATGCACCGGTTCACGGTTATCCAGCGACCAACTTTGCCTTCAGAGCAGGGCAGAAAAGCCTGGCTCATGCTACAGCTGTTGTTTAGGGGGAATTTGGGGTTTGTGGGGACTCCCAGCAGGACACAGGGGCACGCGTGGCCATGGGGACAGCACCGTGGCGGAGGGACGGAGACCACGGCAGGCACAGGGCTCCAGGCCCTGACCCCAGTGGGGCACTGGGGTGTCCCCAGCCCCACAGCACCCACCAACCAGGGCCCCCAGGGACCCATCTGAAAAACCTCCACATCCACAGACTTCATTTAGCTCAAAGTCCTAATTAGTCACCCCGAGTGATTTACTTGTTCATTTGGAAAGGGGGGAGGGGGGAGACTAAGCTGAATTGTTTGAAATTATCCCTAAAGGGCACTGTAAATTAAGTGTTAATGAGGAATCCTATGCAAAGGGCCGCAGTAGCTAAATAAAATAATTAAGGTGCTAAGTGATAACATTCATTTGGTTCTCAATAATCTAGCCAGCCTGGTTTTCAACCAGGATATTTGCAAATAAAGCCACCTCCTCCGTGTCATCAGTGGGACGGTGGTGCTGGGGCAGCTCAGCATCCAAGAGGATCAGGCCCAGCGTGGAAAGGAAACTTCGCCAGAACAGAACGAGCTCCTGATTCCCCTTCCCACCCGAAGGAAGCGCTCTGTTCCACTAACCACGCTCTGGATTTATACATGACACAAAAAGGACTGAGCGGAGCCTACAACCAATCTTCACAGAGGTTTTATTTCAATGGGCTGTGCTTTCCCCACTACAGCTGTTCTCTAACAGCTCGTGTCCATCCCGCCTCTCACTTCCAGCCCAAATTCTCTCCACATCACGAGTGATGCACAGCGTCCCCCGCGCAACAAGCACAAAGCTCACAGCAGTCACTGGCATTTCAGTGCAAGAACTGAAGGATGTGGCTGTTTTTAAAACCCAGCTTGGTGTCCCTTCCTTGCGGCTGCTCCTCCGAGGGGCCGGTGGGCGGTGTTACCTGCCACATGCTGGTCTCCGACTTCAGCATCAAACCAGGGTTCTGGTGGCATCGTGCGTCAGCCAAGGTGCAGCTCAGGACCATGGGAGCAGCTTCTCCCACCAAATGAAAAACACATTCAGTCACCATGCCTCAGCTTTTGGCTGCAGATGGAGTGCAGGAGAATACCTGTAGGAAAGTAAAAGTAAAGAAAGATCTTTTTTTAAACCACAAGAAAGTTATTCTGTGGGTCTGGATGTTTGATTTTTAAATACCGAAATTTGGACTGTGATGCCTTTGGGCATCAGAACCGTTTTTACCGGTAGCAACGGAGACGTTGAGCGACTCGATGCCGGGGTGCAGCGCTCTGCCGGGGGGGATGGTCAGCATCCGATGGCACAGGAGCTGCGTCTCTAGGGAAAGTCCGTCACCTTCGCTACCTGCGGAACAAAGACGTCGCTCAGGCCATCCTGCAGCTGCTGCCACGTCCCTTTCCCCACTCCCGAGTACAGTTCTTGCCGATGCTCTGTCACAACTACAGCCTTGCCGCTGAGCTCACCAGCAACCTCAGTAGCTCCCACGCAGCAACTGCCAAGAACTATGAATGGTGAGACAGGGACCTTGCCTGCCTTTCCTTCCTGGCCCACTCCAGCCTCCCCACACCTTTTAGATTGGATATTAGGAACAATTTCTTCCCCAAAGGGCTGTGGGGCATTGGAACAGGCTGCCCAGGGCAGTGCTGGAGTCACCAGCCCTGGAGGGTTGGGCAGATGGAGGTTCTCAGGGACATGGGGCAGTGCCAGAGGTGGATTATGCTTGGACTCAGTGATCTTGAGGGGCTCTTTGAACCAAAATGACTCTGTGATTCTCTCTGTTCTCCAGTATCTGGAGTGGTTTTGAGGAATACCTGTGCAACACCCCTGCGGGCACAGCGCAGAGCAGGGCCGGGCAGGCTGAGCCCCCGCACACCGCTGCTGCCGGGGGGACAAGGCAGACAAGGGGCCACAGGCCTGGTTTAGATCCAGCAAATCCCACATCCCTATCAACAGTGACGGGTTCTGCCTTTTCAGCACACAGTACCACCAGCTGGGTGCAACTTGTGAATGCAGACAGTTTAACCAGAGGCTTCAATTGATTAGTTGTTAAACCATCCAACAGCCCTGATATGTTTGGGCTGATACACTGGTGAAACAGAGTTGAAATCTATCCCAGGTCATTAGTAGTTGTTTGACTCACACTGTCACAAAGGGAAATGGAAAGGGAGAGGCTTTAAACAATCCTGCGCGCAGACAAGTGAAAATGCAGAAGAACATGGACCTCCCAGCCCGCTCGGCTCCCCAAAGATTTCTTCCACATTCATTATTTAAAGCTACACAGACAGCTACAGGGCTGCAAGAACAACCCGCTCATGTCAAAGACGGGCTCATGCTTTTCTGGCCTGATCTAACCAGCAAGATGTACTCTGTAAGGAAAAGAATGCTTTGGGTAACGTATCTTGCATCACCTTCCCACATGAAATAAGCCATAAAGGCAAAAGCATCCTCTGGCTAGGGTAAAGGAACCTTCAGAAACTATCCTGCTTTTTCCTGATTCAACACAGAAAAGTTTTACAACGTAGAGAGACGTGTCTGCTCTCAAACCACGTTCTCCCGGGACTCTCCAACTGGGGCAGCAGCTGTTGCCAGAGGTGCAAGGGCTCCCGGAGCAATCCCCCCCCTGCCCTGACAGGGTCTTATGATTCCTAATAAAGGCAGCAATTCTGCTTCCAGCTTTTACAAAGCTTTTTATGGCACTGGCTGCTTAAAATAATTAGGAACCATAAATTCAGGGCAAAAAGACTTGCACAGAGTGACACAAGGGAGGGAGTATTGACTGAATGAGATTAAATCTGAGTTTATTCTGGTGAACGAAACGCCTCCCACTTCTTTGGCTTCCATCTCTCAGCTTTGTCCCTCACCAACAGGCCTCAAAATTCAGAGTCAGGGCTTGGCTGAAACGATAAAACAAATTTCCTGCCCTGTTTACAATTAGCATCACTGTAACTGCAGTTCCCAGTGCAGGGAGCTCAAGACCAGGCAGAAGAGAAATATGCATGATGAGCATCTCGATAAAACCATTTCTTAAACCCTGAGCTAAAACTTGGGGGTGTAAGAAGAACAAATTAACCAGAAACTCCTCTTGCTCAGACATCTAAGCGCTCCCCATCCGTTCCTGTTCGCACAGGTCCAGCCTGCCCGTCACCTTTGGCAACCACCCCAGCACAGACCTGACGCTGGACTCTCCAAATCACTCTGCCAAGCCAGCGAGGATGTCAGGAGGGGGAATTCACATCTGCAAATGCTCAAGTTACAAGACAATCTCTGCAATGCCAGGAAGCTCACTACCATGCTAAATTATTTCTGCTGCTCTCTGTTTGCAGCACAGGTACGCTCCATATTCAGATGTAGGACATTTCTTCAAACAACCCCAGCATCAGATGACTGTAATGTTCAATTTTCTTTTCAGCGAAGAGTTAGTGCTCAGCAGAGAGTTGAAATGATTACTGCTGCAAGGTCCGGGAGCTCTCCTCATGCATCTACCAATCTGCCTCCAATCTCCCTTGACAAAAGGATATTTGGACTTTTTCCTGGAGAAATCTCTCATAATTCAAGGTAACGACACCACTGCCACTTTCACCCCCTTCCTTCCTCCTGGTGCTGTTGTCGTTTCTGGGATGCATTTCTTTGTGGTCCATCAGCAGCACTGCCAGCCTCCCTGCTCCCTCTCTGATATAGCTCCACACATCTTGTAGAGATGCCAGATTTGCGGCGTTGTCTTGTCAGTATTTCTAGGAGTTCAATAAACATTTTAATTAAAGGAATGTCTTCTGAGCCAAGGAAACCGCAGCACGGGGCAGGATTACAGCCCCTTGATGGCTCGTGGCCAGCACGACGCTACTTCCAAGTGTAAATGCTCAAACCAGCTCTTGTGGCAGGTGACACAAAGCGGGGGCTGAGGCACGGTCACACAGGGGGGCCTGAATTTCCTTCTCTAGCTGCCACGAGGCCATTATTCCCCTTCTCTTCACCTCCTGGGAGGCTGCACAACCCCAAACTCTGCCTACAAATGACAGCATCCTTCACAAGCATCCTCTACGCAAAGAGAGGGGAGAAGCAGGAGGAATCGCCCAGTTTGGGTGCTCAGGAAGCGGCGCCCGCTGCTCAAACTGCGCAGAGATACAGCCCTGGTTTTCTTTTTTAAGAGGAAAGATGATGGAGCAAAGCTGCAGCACAGCTCAGCATTGCAGCTCAGCGCAGCAAGAGCAAACACGCACCTCCTGGGTCTCTCATGCAGGTTTGTGGTTCGCCAACACAGAAAAACCAGGTTCAGGCTTCTAAGATAGGATCAAACTCAAACCAACACACTGTGCTGAGCCTGTCCTGCCCCTACAAACTGTGATCCAGACCCACAGCTCCTGAACGCCCGGTTCATCTGCACAGACCCGTTTGTTCCTGCGGCTCCTACTGGGAGGCTCCTCAGCCCCCCTCTTCTTCTGGGTCCCCATTTCACCTGCAGCCACATCATTCTGGCACTTCTTGCTCAGCTTTTCTTGTCCAGACCAAAGCGAGATGTAACATTACAGCCCTGCGATCAGCTCTGGAGCGCAACATCACCCTGATCGTTCCCTCACACACGCGCTTCCACCGAGCCCCAAGCTCTGTCACTTGAAATACCTATTACTAGAATAACGGGTTTATTCCACTGGAATTCCAAGCAGCTGATGACAGGAACATTTTCCACATCCTCAGGCTTGCTCACCGTCCCAACGACTTCCCAGCCTTCTGCACTTTTAGCCTAGAAAGGGAAAGGAAAGAAATGTTAAAAAATTGCCTGCTTTTCAAGATTAAAAAGAAAATAAGTCACACATGCAAACTTTTTGTTTGGATGTTTTCAGTTCAGCTGATCGCTTTCCCACGTTTTTGTAGCATCCCTTGAATTTT
Source organism: Columba livia (assembly GCF_036013475.1). Taxonomy (NCBI): domain Eukaryota; kingdom Metazoa; phylum Chordata; class Aves; order Columbiformes; family Columbidae; genus Columba; species Columba livia. The sequence continues at coordinate 1,819,653 of NC_088621.1, forward strand.
TACCACCATACCAGCACACAAACCTTGACTTATGAAAAATAACCACTAATTTTCCTTCTGGTGTTTATTCCAGTTCAGCAAGCGAACAAACAGCAACTGAAAAGCTGAGGTTTCGTTTGTTTTCCCCCATGCAACAGTTCTAGGAGGGTTTTTGCCAGGAAAGCACACAAAACAAGTAGTGTTAAACAAATTAGCATCAGGCTAATCCGCAGAGCAGGGCAGTGCAAGTCCTCAAGTGCACGCTCAGCCATCAGAACCCCCAATAATGTTTTCCAACCCAGATGCCAAAATTCGGCTCATACAAAAGGCCGGGCACTCAGCGCACAGAGAACCAGCCTTCCCTCTCACACCCTGGTAAAAAGAGCCTTCATTATTTCTCTTGGAAATCCATTTTAACAACAGAAGAACTGCTGCTTCTTGCCAGCCTTATTCCCTGTGAAACCAGCACTTTCTATATTACCTTATATCAAATTTACACCAGCCACGCAACGCAAAGGGTTAGGCCTGCGAATCCGGGTCCAATTAAATGAACTGCTGCAATGGCTCAAAATGTTAATAATTCAAGCTTTAGAGTAACAAAGTGATTCTTCCAGCTGTTTCAATTAAATATCAATGTCTTTTATCTACCTTTCATTTCACCATCACCCAGAGCTCCAGCTGCCACGGACCGACTGTACAGCTGGACAAGGGTTTTCCAGCACCAAGAGCCCAGGTTTACCTCTGCTCAGCCTCCTCGTGCTCACACCACACCACGATGATTGTCCTCAAAGGGACACAGACGACACAGACACACAGTGACCCCAGCTACCCCCGTTCTCCCGCGGATCTGCAGCCCCTGCCCTCCCACCCCACTGCTCCCCGGGTCTGGGGGACCCCACATGAATAGGGGAGGCAGAGGAGACCTGCAGCTCTCTGCTCCTCGGGCACAGGGAACCTCCACGAGGGGCCAGCGTGGTAACACGCTGCCACTCAGGTGATGGACGCACTGTCAATTCAAAGCAACATCCCTGGGTTTCAGTTTAAATCATGTTTTTCCACGCGGATTCCTATTTTTCCTTTTGCAGCACGTTCTGCAAAGAGCCCTGTCTCACAGGTAGAGCATGAAAGGATTCCCAGCAGCTGGCACCAGCCCTGCTGTCTCCGCTCTCCCCTGCTCCAAAGGCTGCCCAATGCTGCCATCGTGTGCCTGCGCCCCGGGATGCTGCCTCGGCCACGCGCTGGGCGAGATCTGCTGCAGGCAGCGCCAGTCCCCATGGAGAGAAAGGGAGACCGACCCCATCCTCATGGACAGAAAGGGAGACAGACCCCGCCTTACCGAGCTCAGATACACACGCAGCGTTATCCTGCTATCGCCATCCTCCAGAAAAAAAGACCCCCAACACAGCCCTGTCACCCCACGCGATGGAAGGGGACTGGGGGTGCGCACCTGTCAGAGCTGGTCCCACAGCACAGACCACCGGCAGCAAACGGGAATGCAGAGCAGGAGCACAGGGCACTGCAAGTAACAGGGTCCTTTTCCTGTACCTCCTCGCTGCTGGTCAATACGTGCAATATTTGAGATTTCTTGAAAGGAAAAGGAAACAAAAACCATTTATCATTGTACCTTCAAAAAGCTGCGGAGATCATCTGTGCTGTAGACATCGAAGACTTCCATAACTCCAGAGCTGGCTTTGCTCACTGTCGGTGTCAAGGGGCAGCTGCAAGGATAAAAGAGAAAGGAAAAGTGCCATATGAGAGCAAAAAAGGAAATCCAGGAGAATTCCTGTTGCTGTATTTTTTTTCTCTTGCTGGTACCACCCAAAGCCAATCAGTCCACTGAAGATCCCGCTCACTGTGTATATTGTTTTCCTATGGAGAATAGGAGGGCTCAGAAATTAACCCAGGAAAGAGGCTAGAGCAGTTTTGTGCACAAATGGGCAACTAAAACATCAAGTGGGCTAAAACAAAAGGGACCCAGAGAGATTCCTTGCCAGCCTGGAACATCACGTCCCATGGCCTCCCTGCAGGGAACGCCAAGCAGCAGTGAGCTGAGCTCAGCACCAGCAAGCCCTCTAAAGCAGCTGAGCAACGCAGGCTGGGAACCAGTTTGGGAGGCAGCAAGAGAAAAGCTGAAGGAGCAGCCCCGTACCTGTTCCTCTGGCTGGTCACCACCCTGTCCACCCCCAAGAAGTAGGCAGAGCGCAGCAGAGCCCCCAGGTTCATGGGATCCTGGATCTGCTCCAGCACCAGCCAAACCAGCCGTGGCTTCGGCCTCTCTTCATCCCCCACCTCGGGCTTTTCCGCCTCCTCCAAGCTCTTGAAGCGGAGAGGGGTGGCCTCCAAACACACGCCCTGGTGGACGCGACCTCTGCACAGGGCGTCCAGCTCCCTCCTGCGCACCCGCTGCACCGGGACCCCCCGCGCCGCGGCCTGCAGGGCGAGCTCGGCGGTCACCGGGCGCCGGGCGCCGCTGCTGGGCTGGAGGAACAGGCGGAACAGGCGCCTGCGCGCCCGGGCCAGCGCCAGCGCGCACGGCGCCACCCCGAACAGCAGCTCCGAGCCCTCGGGCCTGGCCACGGGTGGAGGTTTTCGCTCCAGCCGCTTCGACGCGCCGCTCGCCCGTGGGTTCCCGGGCTGGCCGTGCCAGGAGAAGGGCCGGCTCTGCGGGGCCGGGTGCCCACGGGACACGTTCAGCCGAGAACCCCCCGGGAGGGCCGGTGGGGACAACCGGCCGCCATCCCCGCCGCGGGGCGGCCCTTCCCCATCCCCACCCGCGGCTGCGAAGGGCGGGGGCCGCTCCTCCCGCGTGGAGCGGAACCTCAGCCCCCGCCAGCAGCGGGGTAACACGGGTGACAGCCCCACGGTCCTACGGACACCGGCCCGGAGCGCCGGCTCCATGGGTGCCCCAAAGGCCTTTCCACGCGGGGAGAGGGCGGCGCTGACACCGGCGGGCAGCCCACGGGAGGCGGCACAGGTGGGGTGAGGGGAAAACACCGAGCCCAGTCCCAGAGACAACCCGCAAAACCGGGAGCGCGGACACGTGGAGAGACACGGGGTCGGGGACACGCGTGGGTCCCGCGGCCGCCCCGCCCCTTCCGCCCGCTGCTTCCGGGCCGCACCAACGAGCCGGGGGATGCCCCGCCCCGCGCGGCAGCGCCGCCTGGCGGCGGGCGGGGGCGCGGCCGGGCGCACCGTCACTGCAGCACCGGAAAGTTACGCGAGGCCTCAAAACTATAACGAAGTTGGTTTTGCAGGTGTAAAGACCAAATAAAATCAAATAAAATCACGTTTTTCCGGCTCACAGCTCCTCCCCCCAAAAATGCGAGGTGAGACCAGTACCCTGAGATCACATAATCTGCTAATAAAACTGCCATACCTCCAACACACACATCAACATAACTGACGATATATACTCTATAGGACCAAAAAAAACCACCAAACCCCATGGTTTTAATGCTACAAATGCCCTCTACCTATTTACAAGGTATACAAAATATCTGCCCCAAATCCAGCAATGGCAGCCAGCTCACCTATTCATTAGATCTTTGCAAAAACCTTGTATTTTGACAGCAAAGCTGAGCTTAGGATCGTGCCTCTGCGTTTGGACAAGCTGAAGGAGGACTGAATGCCTTCATTTAACAACGATGATACTCGGTCTTGCTTAGAGGCAAGCATGAGAGACCAAAAGCAATTGATACCCAACTCTGGCTCATCCCTTGCTCAGTTTAGTTAAACCCAGCGTACCTGGGGGTTTCAGTGAACCCCTCTGAAGGAGGACAGGCAAGCCCAGGCTCCAACGGTTATCCCTGAGACAACTGGATGCTCTTCTGCTCTAGAAAGCAATTACAGCTTTTCTCATGAAGAACCAAACCCACATGTTTCTGTTTGAACTCTTCACAAAGGTTTGGCTGTGAACGGTAAAAAGGATGTTATGTTGTAACACAAAAACCACAATATACACAACAGAAGAACCACAGTGTGCCTCTCTTTTTATTCTTTATTTTACAGTTCACAATTAGGATCCTACTGATAAATTACAGAGTTTTAAAACGCCTCAGAGTTGTGCTGCCAATCCCATCTCATCCCGGGACGATGGCTCGAGGGGCAGAGCGACCACACTACCCCAACAAACCCCTCCGGAGGCCGCGCTTCATGCGGGAAGGCAACGGGCAGCAGGAACTATCCCCTAAAAACACACATTTGAAATGGAAAAATATACCGGATATCATTTCAAAGTTAGTTTATAGACTAGCAAATGTTACAAATGTTCTTGGGGAGGAAAATAAACCCAACTTCCAGGGCTGCAGGTCAGCCGGGTTGTATCTGCAGGGAGCAAATACTCTTTTTCAAGGCCCTACATCTTGAGCAATTCCCTCTGAATCCTCCTTCCACAGAGCAGAAAGATAAGCCAGGTCCCTCCTCGGCCAAGCATTTCAACATCGGCTTAACATCCAACACAGTTGCAGACACCAGTTCAGGTGTTTCACCAGTGCTACCCAAATGCCTCATTCGTTTGCTGCTCAGAAGTTCCTAATTTCTCAACTTTTCTCTTTCTTGGCTTCCCAGTTCAACCACCTTCTCCTAAAACGGCAAACACTGCACAGCGCATCTGCTGAACTTCAACAATCTCCTGCAAAAGCAACCCTACGAATTTCTCTCTCAGTCAGTTAAAAGGCCAAATCCAGGGACAAGACCATGGGTACTTGCCAGTAAAAACCGGTGGCAGATGAGAAACGGATAGAACACGTCATGAGCATCTATTCATGAAGAAGAAAAAAAGGGGCAAATTGCTTTGTTTTGTCATTACAAAGGAATGTTTCACCAGTTGTCTCCTTGTATCCTTCTACAGTTACTCACCTTTGGCACAAGGAATTCTACGTACCACGAGATTCAATTCATAATAATACTTCATATCAACACCCAGCACTTACATAGCGCTTCTCATATTCAAAGTGCTTTACAAAACGTTTGTGAGTCCTCACAACACCCCTGTGAGGTAGGTAAGTATTATTATCCCCATTTTACAGATGGGGAAACTGAGGCAGAGAGGTAAAGTGACTTGCCCAAGGCTATACAGGGAGTTGAAACTCATAACATAGTGGCCCAATTCTGGTCTCCCTTATGGTGGTGTAACACAGGTGAACTCCCACAGAGCTGTACTGGTGCAAGCAAAACCATCCAACCCAAGCTTCTCCGGCTCCTAATCCTCCACTCCGATCAACCAACCGTACCCACTCCACCAAAACCAACTATTCCACCTTCAAAACACCACAGGAAGTCCAGCGCGCAGCAGGAGCGGGTCCGCAATGTCAAGGCAATGCGTTCGTGAGCAGCCACGCAGCCCTGTGGTGAGCCACACGGCACAGGGAACATGTTCCTGCTGTGCCACAAGGGGCTGGAGACACCCCAGCGGTGCCCAGCTCTGTGTGTCCCAGCTTCGAGGCCGATCTGCTTCTCCCTCCGGTTACAATAAACCCAGAGCTAAACAACGGGGCTACACCAGCACAGAACTAGGACGAGATCTCAACCAGACCTCTCACCTGCTGCTTTGTAGGCAAGCGCCCCACTAATATCTTCTCGCTTTGGACAGCTTCAGCATGCTTCATTTCACTCTCTCTCTCTCTGAATTTGTACCTCTGCATATAAACAAACTTTCAACATTTCCAGCTCATCAGCACCAGCATTTAAACAGCACCATACATCTTTCTAAGACTGATCAATATTTCCAGAAAAGTGTCAATGCATGCAAATATCACGTACAAAAACATCGAGAGTGCTGGGAGATGATACCAAGGATAGAGGTGATCACAAGACAGCACACATTTAGTTTTTATTAAAAATACCAAACAACTCGCTCTTACTGTAACTATGCCACTTAGATGATCGTTCTAACCTGCAAAAGTACAGGTACTTTTCCTCCAACTATCTACCTACCTACCTAGAAAGAAAGAAATAGCAAGCACACACACTTATACTCCTCAAACCTGGCAGGCATGATTCATATGAATGGGAAAGGAGGGTTTGGGGAGGTGAGATTGTACACTGGGCTTAGGGCAGTGGAGTATGAAAGGCGTAGAAAATATCACATGCGTCATTACCATCAGTAATCAACCTGATGAAAATAAGCCCCAAAATTAGATGGATTCATGTACGACATCCATTGAAAATCTCAAACCCTACACACGCTGAAGCCGGCAAACACCTCGTGCCGCTTCACCTGTGTCCAGACACAGCATCAGCAAATCAGATCAAACAAACCTTGAAAAGAAAGCAAAAGGAAGAATAAACCAGCCTGGAGACAACAATCTTCCACAAACCACTTCCCTGCATTATTTTCAGATGCTTTTTACTCTTAAGCAGTTTCAGAAAGGAGTGGGGGAGAAACGAGACCCACTACGACTTTTTCTTAAACTGGCTCAGCACCAGCACCAGCTCAGAGAGAGGGAGAGAAAAACAGTTCTTCAACATGATCCTTGGTACTTGATTAAAAGGTTGCCAGCCAGCCGACGAAACCCTGAATTGCCAGAGGGTTCGAAGTGGAGTGGAGACACGGTGCTGCTCACGGTCCTCTTCATTCGCTACGATATCTGCTCCGTGGGCCTCATCTGTATATCTGCAATCTAGAAGAGACCAATGCAGGATTTTACTGGAGCACTGGAGTCCATTTAAACCCTGCATGTCCATGCTGCACGTGAAGCTCCCGTGACTAGAAATGAGCCTGCTTATGAGATATTAGAAAGAAATAAAAGTGAATGTGACTGCTCTGCCTTTAGCGGAAGGGATAAAAGCACAAACATGAGCATAAAAGAGCGTGAGATGACGCCGATAACAACTCTCATGGTTCACGCCTTCAGTTTGGGTCTGCTCACAGAAGGTCAAGCAGAAACACTGCTCGACCAGCCACGGGCAGGAGATTTTATCCCTTGAAGAACAAAGACCAGCTCTCACTACGGATCCAGCGTCAAGACGGCCACGTCTTGCTCCAAAGGAGCAGAGTTCACACGAGGGGCTGCTAAACCTCTCATGATCAAAGTTTGCTTTGCAACAGGAACTCTTGTGTTGCGTGTACTAACCTTTGACACCGCTCCTGCCTCCTCCTGGCTCCAGCTCAAATCTGGTCACTTATTTCTTGTTTAACAGGAGGGAAATCCCTCTGGCAGCTCAAGCACCTCACACCACCCCTGGGGAGGTGCACAGCACTCGGCAGGATGAGGCCCAACATGCTATTTGGCAACTGGCAGAACCCAGCTGCAAGAGCATCAGCAGATCTCAGACGGCACCATCCAAAAGGCCAGAATGCGCCCAGGTCTCCCTGCCACCCACCGCAGAGTCCTCCAACCCAACCACAGCCTACCTGTACATGGGGGGGGGCACTGAGGACGTAGATGACAGCGTTAGCCATATCTTCAGCTTTGAGACACTGGAAAGGCAGGAAAGAGACTCTCAGTCAAAGGGCACCTCGGGAAGTTTGCCACAAGGTCGCGTCTTTCCTGACCATCAATAATGAGTTTTGACAGTGTCAGTGGGGCACGTCAAAAAGATGCAAGCAAGCAGGTAGAAAAGAATCCATTAAAAATTTAACAAAGGACGTGTCTGGTGCTGAAAATTCTCCATTTGCTGTGAATAACCTTACTACAGGCACAGGAATTCTGCCATCCAGAGAAGCACATGAAATCCTGCGCTAGCCACCTGCAAGACAACACGCTGTCGCTCTTCTTGTGTAGGCATGTTTGCTTATTATGCCTTCTCTTCAATAAAGAAGTTACAGCCTGCCAAGTACCAAAGCTGGCTGATATTTATTTACAGGAACAACAAAATAAAAGGAAAAATACAGGGAGTGGGACACTGAAACTCTACATAGTGTGTAAATACGAGTGCAAAACCTGAGGTCTGAGACTTCGGGGATGCTGATCACATCCTGGAAAACACTGAGCACTCTGCAGAACTAGTTCTTTGTGTGATTAGCCAGGAAAGGGACTGTTACAACTAGAAACAGAACCACTTCCCTCCGTGTCCATTTCTCCATGTCCTACCCGAATGCTCTCATAGGTTGCGGCAGCTCTCTCGGGGTCATTATCATGAAGTTTAAAAGCAAAGCCCGTTTCCACCAGTCCTGGAGATATACACTGGAAAAAAGCAGAGCACATCCTAATAGGATTTGTAATTCCCCCTCGGTAGAAGAATGCCAAAAAAAAAAAAGAAAAAAAGGAAATAAAACTTTTTAGCACTGAAAAAGCCCCCAAATCCAGCCCCCTTTCTATTGTTCTCCTTCCCCACTCTGCCTGGGAAAGAGAAGTGGCCAGGGCCAGTTGGCCATAGGACTTGGACATTCCCAGTGTGCTGAGCCCTGTTTTTGCATTTCCTTGCCTGTTTTCCAAAGGGAAAACCCTCTGTCCCGTAAAATCTGCCAGTTCTCTACCACCCACAAAAGCAGGACTGAGGAGAGGAGCCCGCAGTACTCACTGTAGCTCGTATATGAGTCTTGGCTTCTCGGAGCTCTTGCCTCAGCCCCTCCGTGAGGGCTGTCACCGCGTACTTGGTGGCACTGTAGAAATGCACCACGGACTGCGGCACAACACTGTGGCCGTTCATGCTGAGGGGAGAACAACATGGAAAGTGCTGAGAGCGGGGAGGTCAGCGGAGACCCCGGAAGGAACCAACGGGAGACTCGAACCACCGTAACGCAGACAGAAAGAGATGGTGGCGCTGGGGTGGCGGCTCCTCTGTGGGGAACGCACATCACCAGAGGCTCCTCTCGACACAGCTCTTTCCTGGAGCTGGTCAAGAAGTTTGAGCCTCTAACCTCGCGCCATCGCAAGCGGTGGCATCAGCCTTTTCTCCTTGGTTTGGTCTTTCTTGCATTTAGACCAACAGAGGTTAAAAAAAAATGGTTTGAAAATCAGCCCATCGCAATCCTTGGAAAAGCCCTTCTTGGGCACCATCAGCCCACCCCGAGATTAAAGCTTCTCTGCTTAAATCCTCCCTGCGAGGCAGGAGGCTGATCCCACATTCCCCCATTGTGTACCTGTTAATGTTAATAATATGCCCATCGTCGATGTTTCTCTCTTTCATGGACTGGTAGGCCTCCCGGGTGCAGATGCTTACAGCCATCACGTTGACCTGGGGGATGAGAACAGAAGTAGAAACTCAACCCAGCAGCACATTGCACGCCCCACATCCCCCTGGCAACCCAACTCGGGGCTGCAGTAACAAGGGGTTTGGGCAGGAGAGGCAGAGAAAGTCCAGTTTTCTAAGCCACGCTTGGCCTCGGCCAGAAATAAATGGACTTAATTGTTTTACAGACAAGTGTGAGGGTAGAGTGCAAGGTAAGGCAGAATAAACTCACTTCCCCACAGTCAGCACTCTGTCCCAGAGACAAACTTGTTTATTTTGTACAACACTGAGCACACTGGAGTTTGGGCAGCTGACAGGGCAGTAACAGCAGGTAATTAGGTCAGCTAGTTAACGAGGAAATCCCCAGATATTGCCTGTCAGGGAGCCAGGCGCTCCGAGGCGCTGCGAACCGCGCAGCCAGCAAAGAGCTCCTGCGCACACGTGAAGCCAAAGATCACGCCGTGCCGTGGGGAGAGCCGGGGTGGGCCAGCGACCCTGCCGAAAGGAAGGCCACCGATGGCACGCTGTCTCTTGGTGTTCTTCTCAGCCCCAACTGCGTGAGCCAAGGAAGAGAGGACATGGCAATTTCTCTGGTCCTTTCGCACAAGATCCACAGCTTTCCAGGCTCTTGCTCTTTGGACCAGTGCTGCCCAGCACACCGTGGCTCGGTTAAACTCAACCTCTGCAAGGTGCCACTGCTAATGCTCAGGTGCCTTGAGCATTTGCTGACCGTAAACCACAGAATCAAAGTCTCCAGGAAGGCAGAGATGTGGATATTTCCCCAGCTGGAATACAAACCAGCCAGAGGCGTGTGGGAGACTGATGAGCAAGCTGTCTCAGCAGCAGTGCTAATTGCTCACGTTCGTAGGGGTCGAGATTTGGAAAAGTGCCTGAAAGGTAGAAAGTATTTGCTGAAGCTCTTTAGAAAGGGTGTAACCGTTTCAAGGCAGGACATGCTGGTAGGTCCTACCTAGTGGCATGTCACTTTGCTAACTAAATGAGCAAGCCAGACAAGCCTAAGAACACTGCTGTAATCTAAATATCCAGGCAGAACTAGATATCTGATGAATCAGAAGTCAGGTGCAACTGTAAGCGCCGCAGGAACAGGCCATGCGGACCGCGAGCGAAGGGTACGCGAGGGCTGGCTATCATCACCGTGAAAGCTATAAACAAGAACGGGACAGGCCAACTAGGACTTGCTAGCACAAAAGGACGTCCAAGAGACAACCATTAGTCTGGAAACCAGAAAGTAAGAGGCAGAAAGGGCTGAATTGCAAAGCTGTAATTACTGAGCAGCACACAAAGGATGAGCGGGGTCAGCTGAAGGATCTTCCGGTCACTGCTTGTATCTCAGTCATTATTTCTATTCATTACTAGAGGCCGTGCTTACAGGTTTTTGTCTTGGCAATAGATAAATAACGTGCTTATCTGATCTTGGAGCACCCAGGCAACACAACAAGTAGAGTCATCGTTCTCATCCAAGTGCACTTTGGCTGAGCACACAGTCACTGCCGGATCTCTCAGTCATCATACCTGGAACTGCAGCGATAAGTTCCCTGGCACCAGGTTGAAGATTTACCTGGGCTGTGCAAGGAAGAAAGCTAGCAGATGTGCCAGCTGAAGTGGGACCGTACAACGCCCTCAGCACTGCCGCGAAGCCCAGAGCAGGGAGTCTGATGCTTCTGGATTTCACAGGGAGGTGGTCAAGGAAAGTGGGAGTAACCTGCTCCAGTCTGGCACACCAACCATGTGAGGAGCCAGGTCTCTCAGATACAGACCTGGGCAACTATCAGTACAAAAAAACCTTGTTGACAAGCACCATCCCTACTTTCCTCCCTGTCCCAGGATGCCCTGAACCCACCAGGCGCTGTGTCTTTGGTGCAGCATCGCTCCCGGCTCCACTCCATCCCTGCAGGCCACTAGAGGGTAACATCAGCCTAAAGCCTGAGACCAGCTCCAGCGCTGGGATGGCACTCAGCAGCGCTTCCTTACGTTCAGCAGCGCTTCCTTACGCTCAGCAGCGCTTCCTTACGCTCAGCAGCGCTTCCTTGCATGGGGAGAGCTACATTTTGACAGCTACTGGCAAAGCGAGATACTGATCAACAGCCACATGGGGAAGTCCAGAGCCCGTGCGATAAGACACTCTGGTACAAAAAAACAACCGGCTGGAAGGGAGCGGAGCTGGGGCTGCCTCGCTGCCTTTTCCTGAATGCACCCGCAGGATTTTGGGGTGAAATCCCATTTCAAAACATGGTACAGGCACTCAGAAACCTACAAATGTGCCTGGAAAATGAGCAAGGCTTAGGGCTATATCACTTTGAGAAATAACCTAAAGGCTGTTTTTACAAATAACCACGGAAGACATTTCTCAGCCTTGTTCCTATTTTAAGAACAAAAGGTTCAAAGGTCCCTTAGCAGAGCCGGCCAACACATCTGCGCTGTGCCTCTGCACCAGGGCTGCGGCTGCCGCCCGCGTGCGCTCATGCAACAGAAACAATGAAGGCGCATTTTCTAGTAATTAATGAGTTCCAATTGCCAGGTTGGGAGAACATGAAAGATCCTGTTCCTGGAAGCGCTGAGCATTTCACTTCCCAGAATCAGCCTTTTCTGAGGCATCAGAAGGAGTATTCCAGCTCCTAAGCGCATATTAAAATGCAGCTTACAGAAAGCACATCTCTGCACAGATGGTATATAAACGCAAGAAGAACAGACCCTTGCTGGTCAATAGATAATGCCAAGAAGAATCAAATCCATTTAGTGTCTAGAGGAGCGAGAGGATATGTGCTGCAGCCCTTTGTGCCCCCAGCAGTGCAAATGCAAAGTTCAGCTTGAATTCCTAGCTGTAAAGGTCAGTAGGTGAAACGTGAAGGAGCTGTTTGAATCCCAGGGCCCGGAGTCGGTGTGTACACAGCATCCAGCCCCGGCTGCTTCCACGCCGAGTGGCGACGGCCGCAGGACTTTGCTCCAGCCCCATGTCAAGAACAGCCTCGCAAACAAGTAGAGAGAAAAGCGGGGAGAAGCTGTGAACCAAAAGATGACAGACTCAGAACCTGCCTGCGATGACAGGATCCCTCCTGCTAGCACACCGAGCTTGCTTTAAAGTAATGGAAACACCATTCCTAATGTGAGACTCCTGCAGCCCAGGGAGAAGCAGTTCCCCGCTTGGGAATAAATACCAGACAATAAAGAACTGGAACGTATGAAAAAGAAGATGAATAGGTAAATGAGAACATGATTTTTGACTGTTAGATGTATAGCAGGGTATTTTATGAAACAGGTATACTCAGAGGGGAGCCTAGGAGACAGAGCCCTTGTGGAGCCACCACCCTGCCTCTGCCCCCATCCCATCCCATCCCATCCCAACCCAACCCATCCCATCCCATCCCATCCCATCCCATCCCATCCCATTCGTCACCCCCAAGCAGCTCCAAAGGGTGCACGCAGCAGCACCCACAAGGATGGGGACCCCAAACTCTGAGCCACTGTAAGCACCAACACTGGAATGCCTCATGCAGGACAAACCCCATTCTGAAATCTTTCTCCCCAAAAGCGGTGGGAGGCGAGATCGAGGGAGCGCTCCCACCCCAGCAGCCAGGGAAGGGAGCACAGAGACGGGAAGGGCAAAAGCCACATGTCCCCCCCAGCCTGCCCACCTCACAAAGAACTAAAGGTCAGAGGAACAAAGGCAAATGGACACGCAGCATCTGCAGAAGACACAACAACAGCGACCGGGACACAGGGCTCACAAGGCGCAGGCGACCCACAGGGCCAGGCTTGCAGCGAGACAAGGCTGGAAGTGCCCTGCTTTATATCAGCTCAGCCTCTGCTACACTTCACTTAATTTTCTTTAAAGACTCCATGGCAACCGGGGACAGGGGGATGCGGCTGTGCTGTGACCCAGGCTGGGCAGTCCACAAAAGCCCGGCTGGACAGACAAAGCTGAGCTGAGCTTGCTTTGGCTGCGGTCACAGCAGCCAGCAGACCAGCCAAAATCCTAATGAGAACTTAATTAGTCGGGATATGGCAGCTCTTGCTCTGGCAGCAGGAGTCTGAGGCCTCAGTGTTTCTCTCTGGTTTGCTTTATTCAGCCCCTGAACCTGCTGCTGGATGGAGAGCTTTACCAAAAACTAAAAATGCCTTTAATTTGAGGCTCTAGTGCCTCCTAAATTGATAGATCGATGGATGTTGAGATGGGTGGAGAGCCAGCGGATGCTGCAGGAGCTGACAGATCCCGGCTCACTCCGCTGCCAGATGCTGTAGCCCCAAGCCTACAAGCTTCGAGCAGCTTTTCAAATAGAAATGTCTTCTCCTGCACCAGGACAAGTTGCTGGGGGTGCTGCAAGGTTTACTCCAAGCCCAGAGTTCGACTCTTGTTCCTACGAGGACGACACTTTCACGCACAAAGGGAGCACAAGAGGGGAACATCACCTTTGGGAAAAGTTTCTGTCACAGCATCTCACCAGCCAGAGCTGCAGAAGGCCCATACAAAAGGGCCACTGCAAGGGCAAGCAGGCTGGCCCGGGGTCCCACAGCCATGGCCACCACGAAAAAAAGGCCATCGCATAATGATGAAAGATGGAGAAGACCCAAAAAGATGCACAGCAGCACCTCAGGACAGCAACACCCAGGGAGAAGCGCTGCTGGTAAATGGCATAGACCGTTTGCACAAACTGCCTCGTTCACATCCAGCCCTTAACTAGATTATGGGCAGAAAATTAAGCTATAAAGACAAAAAGCATTACAGCTTTTTAAGCCAAAAAGAATCTGCCCATTTTACAACCCACTGCTACAACTAACAGGATTAGCTACAAAAGCCAATGCTTGGCATTCAATTTCATATTTTATTGAAGAAAAAAAAATACCACGAGGCTCATCACCCTGTAGAAAGCCATCGAGCTAAAGGAAAAAATGCTGCTGAAAGTCTTAAGTGATTTATACTGCAAGGTAAAAGCACATGGCCCAGCAGTGCACGATGTCTTTCCACTTCACAATCAGCAAACCCCGGCCATGGCAGAGCCAGATGGGAAGCAGGTTCCTCAGCTCCGAACACGTAAAATAAGTGGATGGGGACAATGGTGCTGGTGGCCAGAAGAAACAAAAATCTAGCAGGGTTCCTGTGGCACTACTCACGTCTATCATCGTCCGCCAGCCCTCCGTCCTCCCCGAGAGCAGGGGCTCCGGGCGAGCCAGCCCCGCGTTGTTGATGCAGACATCAACGCCTTGGTGAAGGGTCTTGATGGCGGAGAACATGGACAGGATCTCCTCTTCGTTGGAGAGGTCGCACTTGTACGGGATGAGGGTCCCTGGATAGCCGGCACTCTGGCATTCAGCCGCCAGTTTCTAGGGGAGAGAAAGGAAGGAAGAAAACAGCCATCAGCCTCCGATTCTCGAGGAGAAGGTTATCCAGCCATTTGCTTAAAAACACACCCCAGGGTTAGCAAAACACGGCAGCTCCTCAGCGAGCCCATCTTAACAGCAGGCACTAGGGAAAAATTATTGGAAATGCTAATTAAGAAAAGAAGAAGTATTGATATACATGAGAGTATGAGAGCTGCAGCCTCTAAGTTATTAAACTTGAGGACACACTCCGTGCTCATCCATCACCCCAGGCAATACAGGTCGAGGTGAGCAGGTGCTGGCAAAACACAAATAAATACCGTCGCAGTACCAGGCTGCACATCTGCGATACTGCTGTGTGGATAAAGGATGCGGCAATCGCATTCCTGACAATTCCTTGTTAGCCATTACCAACAATTATTCCAACCATCCAGATCTTTTATCAGACTTGATGATATAAAGCAAATGAAAGGCCAAGAGCTGCTGCCGGCCGCCTGTGTTAATGATGCGGCAGCACGGCACCGAATCCTCCGGAGGATGCCCTTTACCCCCGGATGCTAATGAGAAGCAGCATCTCATCCCCGATGTGTCACATTAGCGACAGCGACAGCTTCCAGCGTGAGGCGAGGGCCACGTGATGTCTGGTTCCTGCGGAGAGATGGACTCTGGCTACAAACGTCCACCGCATCACTCGAACGCCATCGCCCGCGGCGGTTCCACCAACGTGACATTTCAGAGGGTGCAATAAAGTCCCGCTCCTGCCAGGGGCAGCTTCCCCGCTCCTCCCAGCGCTCCCTGCACGCCAAGGACTGCAGTTCACAGCTGTTTGTGTAAAAGCAGGAGCGAGGCCCAGCACAGGAGGACAGGGAGGATGGTGATTGCACATGAAGGCGGCTGCCGAACATCCCAGCCCCAGCCGAGCATCTGCGCTCAGCCAGGAGGATGTGGGGAAGCTGGACCAGCAGCCACAGCACCCTGGACCACCCAAAACACCACTGGAAATCTCATACAGGAGGGATGCTGGCATTTTTGCTTGCTGAGGTCCAGCATCACCTCCCAGGCTGGCCCAGCCCCTCCCGGCCCTCCAGGAAAACACATGGAGAAATCCTCACGTTTTGGAGAAGGCAGATGCTGAAACCAGCATTTTCTAAATGCTGCTCTTGCAGGTTTTTTCCCCCAATTGTTTTCTCAAGTGTATACTCTGAGCTTTAAAAAGTATATATTTTTCTACTATTATCAGCACATAATCAACAAGATTGCATGTATAGCAAAGCGAAAGCAGCCCCGGGAGGGTACAGAGAGGTACGACTCAATCCCAGGGGCGCCTTTGTTCTCCACTGGGCAGAAATATTGTCTAGCTCAGCCCGAGCAGAGCCCTCCAGAGAGTGGGACACTGTTGGGATGTATCGATCTCTGGGCTGGACTCAGCACGTCTGTCCCCTTCTTCCTTGGTGCTGTGAGGGTAATAATAATAATACTAATGATTCTTGTGTGACTGCAATGGCTTCACCGAAGCGGTACCCAGAAAGGAGAGCAGCTTCTGGACCAGAGCATTACACCTGGGCTGGTTTCGGTGTGTGCTCAGTGAGAGCTGTGGGTTGCTGTGAAAGGCAGATCAGAAAAGCTCAAATTCACTGTTCAGGGACTTGGGGCACCTCTGTGGTGGTCTTAGGTATTGAGAAAAGTTGAAAATCATTTCCCAAACAGAGCCATTTGTCCCACAGTAATTAAAATTAATATGTTCGGGATGCAGAGAGGGGTTTGGAGGTCCTGGCTTGTCTGTCCCGCTCCCAGTGAGGATGCTCAGCCCTGCTCTGTGCCAAATGTGGCCAAGAGAAAGCGGGTCCAGCAGCATGGACGGGCAAGGACAGACAAGCTCATCCCCAGCCTGGAGGGAAACACCGTGTTTTGTATCTCCGCTTCCACGTTGGGCTGTCACTTTTCACTGTTCGGACAGCTCGATGGAGGCAGACGGGTCCTGAACACCACGGGCTGCAGCCCAGACGAAGGAGCAGGTGAACAGGGGAGCTCGGGCCAGCGGCAGCCCAGCCCGCTCCCCAGTCAATCTCTTCAGCTTGTGTCTTAGATACACCAAGAGAAAGCTCCTTCTCACCCAGAGAAGGGTTTCTCTGCCACGACCGACCACAGGAATCAAATCTCCCTCAGGATCCTTCTTTTCCTGCCTGGCATCTCGCCACCTCCAATGACTCAATGCGGATCCTTTCATCTGTCAGGCTACACTTGTGCTAACAAATTCTCTTTGAAAACGAGGTGCCGAACAGCACTGACATCCAGGCGGAGCTGAACACGCTTCAAACATCTACAGATAAAGAGTCATCACGGGCTCTTCAAAGAAGCGTCAACTGCGGGCAAGTTTGCAAGAGCAGACGTATGTAAAGCAACTCCGCGAATTAGGGAGCTCACAATATTTTTTCAGAACACCCATTAAGTCATTTAATCAATGCTCATTCCACTTCAAGCGCACACCACATGCACAAGGAAAAATTAAAAAGCTGTTTTTCCAGATTTCATAAGCAACGTGAGAGTCGCCCTCTAACGCAACATCACATTCTTCCAATAAAGGGTTAATGCTCTCCGTGCCTACAACACTTGGAAAGGGCACAGCGCATTTAGACTCAGTCCTGGTAAAACGGTTTTACACAACTAATTGATACAAACATTTAAGGGGAGTCTTAAGTAGAGGAAAAAAAAGAAGAGAGTCATGTAGGGCTTTATTTGGCAAACCATCCTATTAACTTCAGACACATTTAGTTCAGAGAGATTAAAGCCAGAAGAAACCATTAGGTAATTTTTAATCTGACCTGCCATTCATCACAGGGACTTGCATCCTACTGATTTAGCTTATGCTTAAATCCATAGCTACACCAAGAAACCAATTGGAAAGAAACCAAAGTCACCCCAATTACTTTTTCTATCTAAAGGAAATGAAGGAGAAAAACCCCTAACGAACAGCATCACAGTGGTGAAAGAAAACTGGGAGCTTACCCATCCTTTCATTCTACTGATTGGCAAGTTTGAAGCTTCTTTTAATTAAGATTTAATACCAGTGCAGCAGCACAATAGAGGCAGAGATACACGGTGAATAAAGCACTAGACTGGGGTTTATTTCCACAGCGTGGTCTGTGACCACGGGCAGGATTCAGAGCTGTTTCCCCACCTGTAAAATGGAGATAATCACATTAAGCCCCTTCCTAGAGCCGCTGGGTATCTGGGGCTTTGTGCCTGCGTATGACCCAAGGACAAGCAGTACTTCACAATTCTTGCCATTCCTTTTGCCTGGCTCCAGCTGCCCCAACAGGGCATCCATGGGAGTCTAAAGAGAGCTCTCAAATTAATAAAACACTATGTGATTCTCCTTCCCTCTCACGAGCTTTAAATCGATGCTTTTTGCTGGTTGTTTGCCAGTCGCTGCTCCCAGCTCGGATCCATGGCTGCTCCAGGACTGAGAGCACAACGGCGGGGATGGGCAAGTTCAGAAATAAGGTTTAAATGGAAAAGCAAACATGCAGTACCCAGCTGGGGGCACCGATACAAAAACCCAGTGCAGAAGGAGGACAAGCACCAGTTTTGGACCCTTTACCTGAAGCACATCTCAAGTACAAGCTGCCTGACCAGGGAGACTGAATCTTACACACAGCTCGAGAAACCCACTGGCACGGGGAAAGAAGAAAGCAATCAAAAGTTGGACAAAATTTAAGTCCCTGTGTGTATTTTTTCCACCCTGTATCATCCTAAATATACTGACTTTGCAGTCCTTGCCAAGACTCGCAGGTGGCACACAAAATCAGCACTCATATAATAAATAACCCAGAAAAATCACATCTTGTTTTGTGGAAGAGAAGTGAATAAAACCCTAGGGAACCTCTTGGACCTATTTGCTGTTTATCAGCTTCCAGCAGTGAGATGCCAACTGCGGAGCGACACTGAAGGGGTGACAATCTGAGCCGTGACCGCAGCCGCTGTCAGGGCTCCAGAGCTCGGCACCGCAGCCCCCGCACCGGCTGCTCCCACCAGCCACCATACCCACCACAGACAGCCCCAAATTACATCTTGGCATATCCCCAGCATCTGGGACATGTCCTGGATGCTGCGAGGCTCTGGACATGGAACATCAACATGGAAACTGCCCTTCGCACAGGCTGCGCAGGGGACAAGCGGCATCTCCTGCCCATCACCTCGTCACCTCCTGCCCATCAACCACCTCCTGCCCATCAGTCACCTCCTGCCCATGGCTGAACACAGCCCAGGGAGCCGCTCAGCCGGTGTCACCCCTGTCATTGAAGCCAGCCCTGCTGCTGAACCGGGCTCTGGTTGAGCAGCAATGCCTTCCCACCGCTGGTATGTGTCCTCCCAGGCTGCTCCAGACTCACGCCACTTCTTTTCCAAGCCCTCACTCCTCCCTGTGCTTTTTCAGTAGTCAAACATCCGAGGTTATTTTTCTTCCTAACTCGATTTCACATTTCCAGCATCACACACGCAAGCCAAATCGCCCCATTTACGCTGCCCTGAACGCCCCTGCTACCTTAAGGCATTCAAACAGTCGCTCCTTACGTCAAGGCTGAAGGCATTTCGTGTGTTTTTTCACTGCTTGCTCAGATCACGTTGCTACAGGCTGGCGTGGGGGAGGAGGAAATACGCTGCTCCTGCAATGACAGCTCATTAGAGCAATGTCTCTTGCTTATTCTGAGGTATGACTATCCTAAAACAAGCACCAGAGGTGCCTGCCTGCCCTTCAGCTCCAGCGTGCACGAAGCAGGTTCCCACGCAGCCAGGCACGTCACGCTTTCCTTCTTCAAGGAATCCCAGCGCTTTTGTGAAGCCTGGAGACGCTGCATTGCGGCCGCCCGTGGAGCCCACCAGCCTGCGGGAGGAGGCTCAACAACCACGCAGCTCCAGACGCCCAAGTGCCGGCACACAGCCGACCCGATGGTCTGTGCCGATCGCCGCCTGTTCGAGCACAGATTTCCAAGGCAACCTGCAAACACAGCGCTGGGAGGGCAGAGCTGAGCCCCAGCTTCAGCCTGGCACCCTCGGATCACAGCACGTGCCTTCTGTGTCATCTCCGCCGGGGCGAACACACCTGCACTACGCTCTGGGAGTCGAGAAGGAGACTTATTGATTTGAATCACAACAAAATCCACCTAATCTTGCAGCAGCGATGTATGAAATGCCCAGCGATGCTCTGAAATTACCACTAACACTTCCCACGTGGACAGTGGCAGGAGCGAGGGTTAAAGCTGGACTTTAGCAGAGCTGCTACTTGCTGCGGAGCTTAAACTATTCACAAGTCCCGGGAAAAACACCATCGCGTTTATTCCCCAACATGGTGCCAGGCGCATCTGGACCTCCCTGCCCTGGAACACTCTCCATAAACCCGAAACACCGGCCAGAAACCCCCGTGTGTCTGAGTCCTGCTCCAGTACAGCCCTCGCTCCTCCCCAGGGCAGCTGCTGGGTTTTACACGGGGAAACTGAGGCACGGGACAGCTACCTGATCTGCCTTGTTACACAGCAAGGCAGAACAAGCACCCACCGCATCTCTAAAAGGCTCAGTTATTAATTAGGGCTGCAAGCACAACATACCCCGATATCACTGCTCTATTGCGAAGCCAAAGGGAACAGCAGAGAAGCAGAGAAGGGGGTCTGCTGCAATAAGACATTTTTAAAGCACAGTTTGGGGGGTAGGAGGATGAACCCAATCCAGTTTAAAAGCAGCTCTTCCCCCACGTGCCTCCTGAGCTCCAAGGCTGAGGAAAACCATCGGGACATCCAAGCGTTTGTTCCTGCTGCTTGGGACAGCAATTACAGGATTTCTTTCGTATTTATGAGGAAAGGATCTGGTCAGGGACAAGTGGCAATAAAAGCACCTCAGAGGCCTTGAGAACCCTTTTGCCAAATACAAAACAAGCCCTTCCAGAGGCCAAGGAGATTTTGAAGGTCATTCATTTACATGGGGACTGTGCCTTGGGAGCTGCGACTCCTGCCTTAAAAACATAATTCATCGGGTTAACAGCCAGCTCAGCAGCTCTGCAGCTCAGCAGCCTGCGTGCCAGCAGGGCCAGGGGAACAGGGGAAGGGGAGATGGGGAGTGACAAGGTCCATGACGAGCATTTGGGGACAGCAGCTCGTCCACCTTGGGCATGGGGAGAACAGGAACCACCGAGCCCAGCACCCAAACCCACACCTCTCCCAAAGAGCACCAGCCTCTTCGGAGACCAGGCTGCTCGAATCTGCAATAAATAGCTCAGCTTATCAAAGGCTATTTCTTGAGCAAGACCTAACCTTGACAATGCAGTCCCTGGTTATAAATGTTACCTTTGATCAATAACTGTCACAAATGCATTAGAATTAACTGCCTAAGCCTCGTATCTTAAACCACATTTATTGCTTCCTGCACAGCTCACTCTCTGCACCCCAACAAAGACTTTACGTTCACCACAAACCCTCCCAAGTCTCCCCACGCCCCAGGGGAAGAACACTGCAAAATAAAACTGATGCATCACACTGAATAAAAGACCAGAGAGTGTTTTAGCAGCCAGAGGAGGAAACGCTTTGTCCCATGCCCGTGGAAGTGACCTGCAGTCACTCTCTCCTTTTTGTGCTGCTGCAAGAGGTCAGACACTAAATACAAATTTCTGGAAAGTGTCAGGAAGAAGGAAGTTGAAGAGCCTTGTAGTGAAGTCATCAAAGGCAACAGTCTGCCTTTTGCCTGCCGTTTAACGTGCTATCGCGTCCCAGCTAAGCTGGAGTAAGTCATTAAATCACAGCGACTCTTCTCACCGCTGGGGACCTGAGTGACCAGCGAGGGGGTCCCTGGGGAGGGGACATCCCACTGGGAGCAGCTTCCACCAAAGCTCGGCCTGCAGCCTGCTAAAAACTCTTGGTTGTGTCATTAAGGCACTTACGCTCGCTCCTGACTTGGAACGCGTGTAGGTATCTGAAGAGCAGAAAATACTCAGTAAGAACACAAGCCAAAAAGTCTGTGACAGCTGTTAGTACCTCAAGGCTTCTCACTTAAAACAAGCTTTCAACCCAAATTACCTCCTGGCAGGCAGAAGTAAAATAAAGCCATTTTAATTATATTTTATTCCTCGAAGTCTGACTGTAGTGAAAATGTTACTGTTGGACAACCCACACACAGTCTCCGCTCACAAGAGCGTCAGGACGAGGGGGGAACATGAGCAGGGGCTGGAGGGGGTGAACACCGCGCTTGGGGGGTCACACCTGCACGCGATGAGAGGGAAACCCAGTGCTGGAGCCTGCGTTCGCCAGGTCAGCACATGAGAATGGGACAAAAGAAGAATAAAACCCAATTTTGAATCAGCAGCAGCCAAGTCAACCCAAGCACTGACTCAAGGCAAGCTGAGCACGTGGCTCTTCTACAGAGCCAGGGCAAGAAAAGATAAAGAGGCTTTTGCAGGGTTCGCAATCCATTAACATTTTTATTTCCAAAGTCAAATAAAGAGCACTGGAGTCAAGACACGGGTTTAAGACTAAAACTGCAACTTTGCAACTCCTTCATTATCTTGCCTCGAGCCCTTATCTGATTTTCCAATAGATTAAGAAATCTTGACACAGCTTTTATTGCCTGAGTTAAATTCCCCACAAGACAACATACTATTTCAGTCACCAGTCAGGTTACAAACCCACCATATAGAGTGGTTCCAGCCTCCTTGTGTTAAAATGGATAACTGCTGCATAGCACTAACGAAAACGTACGCTTTTGTGCTACAAAATGAGCACCGTATTCCTGATTTTAAACTATACCCTTTGCACTCTTTCTATTGCAAGCTGCCTTGATTTGTGTTTTGGGTTTGCTCCTCAGAACACCATTATCCACAGTGGTATGGCGTGAACTGTTCAGTTTTATATGGCAACAAGATTTGTCCTCCAGCGACTACACCCATGATGCTCTGACCTCTCCTTTATTCAACACGGAGCCCTCGGCTCCTTCGTGTTTCTCTCCTCCCATCCCTTCATCACCTGAACACCAGCGCAGCTCCCCCATCCTGCCCCTTGTGCATGAGCCGCTCTCCCTGAATTTGCGCATCCTTGGAACCCCAGCAAGGCTTCCCGCACGGATGCCGGCCTCCAACCAACGACGACTTGTAAAACCAGCGCTGGGAGGTAACGGGTGAGTGGATTTTGTGGCTAGATCAGGTAATACAATAACTAATCAAGGCAACAACACACTCGCAGAGCAGCACAGACCTTCCCACTGCCCGGAGCATCCCCAGCCCGTCCGGTGGGTGGGAGCCCCAGCGGCTCCCGAGCCGGGTCCGGCTGCATCGCAGCATCGTCACCCCCGCACCCAACACCGGCGCCTGCTCCTCCGGGTGGCTTCTCACAGCCACGGCCAAAGTCCCAAGTCCCAGGTTCCAGCATGAGCTCAACAGTCTGAAGCCTGAATATCTTCCTCCATTTTTTTTTTTTAATTAAAGAGAGAAAATAGAAGAAAAAAGGAAGGGGAAAAGGAGGGGAAAAAAACCCCCACCAAACCCACAAAGGGAAGCTCCTGGAGAAAAGCTTAGTTACCATCGCACCCCCTGCTCCGAAGGCCTGGCAGGACTCATCTGTGCCGACAGAAGTGTCCCTGGCAGCCCGTCCCAGGCCATGGAGCCGTTCCCGGAGTGACCTGGGACCACCTCGCGTTCCGCCGCCATCCCCTCCCCAGCCAGCAGCACCTCTGGGATTTTCTTCCTCTTTAAGGAAACACGCTTCGCAATAAATAAAACCAGAATAGCAACAGCGCTAAACACAGTCCAGACACCTACCAAAACAAACGACCACGTGCTGCAAACACAATTGGGTCCTTAGACAGGACGGGAGACAGAAGCAAGCAGGGACAAACATGAGCAGTGGAGTTAAAGCCAAGGTTCTGAAACAGGACGGGAACAAGAGACTTGGAAGATGCCAGAGCATCTGTACAAAATGCAACTGCATCTTGTGCAGATTCATATAAAAAGGTAAAGCCTTTACAAGACTACTCTCCCTTAAATTCACACTGTGTTTTTGCCAGAAAAGTTTCAGAAAAGAAGGAAAGTCCTCTGTAGCACTGGAGGAAAACAGAAGTTTCATTGATTTTCTTTACCAAAGAAAAATCAAAGTATTTCAAAAGAAAATCAACAGAAACGGCAATACTGGAAATGGCTTTTCTTTCCTTTTTGGGGGAGAATGGGAACCAACAGCATCCTTTCCCAGCCACTGTGAGGCCACAGCAGCCTCATGAAGCCAGGGAAGGAAAGGTCATTAAACACCATCCGTCGCACGTGGGAAAACCTTTGGAGAGCTCGGCTTTCCCTGGAAACCGCAGCACCACCACGTCAGGAAGCCCAAAACTAGAAGCAAGCCCCAAAGGACAGCTGAATAAGTCACATCAGTGTATCTTCTCCTCTCTACAAGTGATGCCTTTCCGATTCATGATGAAGAATGGAAAAAGTTTCGCTTGTTCCGAGTGTTTCTTTATTTGACCCCACTTCTCAGCGCCACCAGCAATGTCAAGCCTTGTTTTGGTGATTTTTTGGATGATTTATGATTTATTCTTCATGTGGTCAACTGTGCACAGTGAGTCCTTATCACCTTTGCAAACGCTGGCTGTTTGTACAGATCTCCTTTGGCTCGGCAGGGACCAGATCACCAAAATGACAATATTTAATCTGTCTGACTGTAACTTTTTCATCCCACAGAGGAAACTTCTTAAAAAGTAAATTAGCTCTTGCCACTGCAAGGTAAAGCCTACGAACGTATCCAACTATAGAAAATCCAAGCATCCCACAGAAACTATTTCTTTTAAGCATTTTTATTTTTAAGCCAATGTCATGAGGTTTTTGACTTAGCTCTAGAGATACTTCTTGTAGGGGCAAACACCACGTTAAGGGCCGAAACCCTATTTTAACATTAACTCATAAGAGCATCCCATCTCTGAATCCAGCGTGTGGACAGAACATTAAATCTCACACCGGGGGGGTTTAAGGTGCCCTTAAGACACTTCACACAACCTCAGCCCGCCGGATGCTATTTTTGACCTCGATAAGAAGCAGCTCAAAAAAAAACACCCCAAAACCGAACCTGCGCCTCGGGCAACTTCCAACCAACCGTCCCGGACCGCCCGGGGTGCGAAACCCCCCAAGACTCCGTGACTGCGCCCGGCCGGGCAGCCCCGCACCCGGCTCCTCCCGGTGCTCCGGGAACCGGCTCCCGCAGGGGGCGAGGACCGACCCGGGAGCTCGGAGGGCGCCGGGCCCGGCGGCCACCCCAGCCCGGGGACGCTCCGGTACCGGTACCAGCCCCGCCCGGCCCGGGGCACCGCCCGCAGCCCGGCCCGCCGCGCCCCCGCCTCCCGCGGGCCCGGCCCGGCTGCCGGGAGCAGCTCCCGCCCCGGCGGAGCCCCGTGGGGAGGCGGCAGCGGCGCGGCCCGTGGGGCGCTCCCGCCGTGGGGCTGCCCACGCCCCGGTCGAAAGGTGCCCGCGGCCCCTGCCCCTGTACCTCGATCTTGTCGACGCTGCGGGCGCAGCCCACCACCTTCATGCCGTGCTGCACCAGCGCCCGCGCCACGGCCGCGCCGATGCCCACGGAGGCGCCGGTGACCAGCGCGACGCGCCCGGTCCAGCGCTCCATGGCCCCGGCCCGGCCCCGCCGCCGCCGCCGCGCACAATGCGCCGCCCGCCCGCTGCCGCCGGCCACGCCCCCATCCGCCGACCACGCCCCGGTCACGCCCCTCTCCGTGCCACGCCCCCCCCGCCTCGCGCGCCCCGAGTTTGTGGGGGTTCGGCCCGGTCCCAACCGCCTTGCACTGACCGGGATCGGGGATTTTTCACCCCAAAAAACGTCCCCAGAGAGGAGGGTGAGTCCAGAAATCAGAAAGGGGAAATGCTGTTAAATGGCTTTTTGGTTTTAAATGTAAAACACAATGGCAGTTGGGTGAGAAGTAGAGATGGGCCAGTTTAAATCTTAATAGCTACTTATAGCATGAAATATATACCTTAAATAAATAGGCCCTTTGGATATTAGTTAACTTGGAAAAAAAGGTGTAAAGAATGTCTTCCTCCTGCCTAACCTGAACCTCCCCTCCTTTAGTTTCCAGAGCACAAAGCTGCTCGGCCCCAGGCAGCTCTGCACTGAGCTCTTATCTAAGGTCCTGGAAGCGGAACAGCCGCTCAGGCTGGGCAGGTTGTGTGCAGGGTCACGGTGACACCGCCGGGCAGCGGGAACAGAGCCAATAACTCCGAGATCCCAACCGCGTGTCTGCGGGGAACGGCGGGTTTTGAGGATCCAGGCACCTCCAGGGGGTTTATCCACCTTCCACCCACCTCCACGCAGCTCCAGACTGAAGCGACCGCTGATCAAACAGCAGGAACTCTGAGCGCGGGGACGTGTTTAAAGCACAAGCATGTACACCCACTTTTACTATGCATATTAATAAATATTCTTTATTTAAATTTTGCACATTGCGCTTTAACATATTACATCCAAAACATTTTGCGAATGGATGTCTACTTTGTAAAATCTTATATTCAGCTCATTGTCATTCTGTACAGAATTATAGGTACAACATTACTTTGCCACTAGGTTTGCTTTTTGTAAGTCTCACAGTAAGAGAAACATTTAATGAAAAGAGATGGCTTAAATTATAAGAGAGGCTTGCACAGCTACTCAACTAAAGATACAAGCCTGAAGAAAGAACAAAAATTAATGAAATCACCTCCACCAGCCTCCCCAAAAAAAAACAAGAAAAAAAAGAATCACATTAATTTAAGATAAATTTTGCCATAAGTCACTAAATTAAGTTTTTGAAAGAGAAGGCGCAGTAGTCATCTTGAGAATTTCAGTGAAAGACAGAGCTATTTTATTGTGTTTAGTTCGCTCCAGCCGTTGTCAACCAACCATTACAAATTGGCCTCTTGTGATCGTTTAAGCGGCAGTATTTATTAAATTTCTCCTTCAGATGCTGTCGGTATTGTTCTCTATTGCTGTAAAAAGACTTGTTGTTTGCCATGAAGGACTGGATTTCATCTTGTGAGATAAAGATTTCCTCATCAGAAGTGCATTCAGACTCATCCTACAAATGAAAACAGGCACGTGAGAACTCAGGCGTTGCCCTTCCCGTGCAGAACGTGTCCCAAATCGTACCCATCGTCACGGTTGCTCTGAAGAACGACGTGGCCTTCGTGTCACAACAGCACGAGGCTCTGCTGGCTAATCCAGTCACTCCAATCACACACAAAGCTCTGCTATTTTTTGGGTAAGAGGCAGCCCAGACAGTCACAAAATCTAACAGAATAAGGCTTGCACTCTTAAGAGGCTTCCACTGAAAGAGGATGGGTTTATCAGGGGTTTTACAAGGAAAAAGAAAGGAAAAGAGATGTAAAGCAAGGGGAAGAGAACAAAACTATCCAAGGAGCCTGTAGTGGGAAGTAATATTTGAGGCACGACAGCAACAATAATGCACACTTCATTTTACGGAATAATACGATCCTTGATAATGAATACTTATAATACAAGTTCTGTCACTTGCATTCCAGAGACAGGCAATTTCTCCTCCTCTGCAAAGCGTCTGAGTTACACACTTCACAGAGAACACGCAAAAGCAAACAAACTGAACACTGAGGGAGTCAGCTACGGATCTTGGCTTCAGTTACATGCTCTTGTAACTGCTCTTCACTGGGATTTGAGTTCCAAACACCATCCTCAATCCCAGGGATTTAAAGCAGCATGCTACAACCTAAAACCCAAATCAAGTGGCTACTTACAAGGAGTTCCACTAAGCTCTTGGCACCTTTTCCAGTATCAGGAACAAGTGACATTTCTGTCGGTTCTGCAAACTGTGACACATTTTTCATGTGCTCAAACCAAGGCAACTGCTGCCCGCTTTTTTCTGAGCTACAGCAGCTTTCAGCATGTGTGTCTTTGGTCTTGTCACGATGAAACTCTGTGTGCATGATGTTTCCTGAGGTCTCTCTGCTCCCTGAATCTGCCATACAGCTTCCAAGTTTCTGAATCTAAAATGGAAAACAGCCTGTAATGAACAACCAGCAGCATTAAACATGAAACACCCCAGTTTTACGTGGATGCAGGGGGAAAGAGGAAAGGAAAAAGCTCAAAAAGAGACAAGGATATATATTTATGTGTGTGTGCCTGGGGAGAAGGGGGGATAGTATATTAATTCATTGAGAGTGCACAAAAGTGCACATGCTGAGGAACATGGGAGAGAAAAGATTCCTCCTGCCACAACCGATTCAAGGAAGGACCTTGATTTCAAAACTTGGATGGAGAGGTAACAGAAGATCCACATTACCCAGTCACAGCATTAGTCACAATTGAAATTTGAAATAGCTTTGTAACTACTTCGAAATGTCTGCATTTCAAGAAGCATTCCAGAATAGCTGTGCTCCTTACGTGTTCATTCTCGCACTTCAAAGTTTTACTTTTCTTTTTCTTCTTTTTGTTTTTGCCTTTTGTGTTATTCTCTTCTGAGTTAGCCCAACACTCCACACAGCTATCTCCATCCTCCTCTTTGTCGTCGCAGCGATGGACACACGAGTCATCTCCTGCAAAACACGGCTCATTTTCTTCTCACATACTTAAGTTTTGTGGACGCTAAACCAACACGACGTTGTTACCAAACCCACCGTTTTCATCGTGGTTGCAAATGCCTTCAGTGCAGGCCACATCCGATCCCTCTCGAGACCCCGTTTCGCTGCCCTCCATGCTGGACGAGTAGCCGCAATCGCTGCCGTTACAATGCGGAGATAAACCTGAGACAAAGGGAAAAGTGACAGTAAGCTATAGCAGCTGTTGCGTATTCTTTATTTATGCCTCTAACAAGGAAGAATTATTAAAAAAAAAGTTATTTTTACAAACAGCTGAGCGCTGTTTATCCCACAAATCCTACATGTTTTTAGAAATTAAGAATAATGTCATTCAACCTACCTTTCTTGATTTTAGGTGAACCTAATAGGGTACCACTAGTAGGACAAGTGCAAGAAGTGCTGTCGTTAGTAACAATTACTTCTACACAATTGTTTGCTTCTTCGGTGCTGCCACAGGCTTTGCAGCTACTTTCCGTGAAGTTTGAATTTTCCTTAAAACACAAACAAAAAGAACATTTGCAAGTACTGCAAGCAGCTCAGCAGCGTCTTCGGAAAGGATTCTCCTTCCACAGGGAAAAACAGCTGACGCTGGCTGATAACAGCCACAGCACTGCTTATAGTTCTGCAGAAGTACAAGACAACAAAAACACACACCTACTTTCCCCACAATAACCTACAGTTAGCTCAGTAAGTCCCATCAACAGAATAGTAATTGCACTCAGTCAATTAGAGCTTTCCCCTTCCCA
Organism: Columba livia; assembly: GCF_036013475.1. Taxonomy (NCBI): domain Eukaryota; kingdom Metazoa; phylum Chordata; class Aves; order Columbiformes; family Columbidae; genus Columba; species Columba livia. Next base: position 1,848,438 of record NC_088621.1, read on the forward strand.
AAAATTGAATGGTAATTGTCTGCAACTAGCATTTGAATTCCCATATTCTAAGTGATCTTTATGAACCGATAGTTGAAAAATATTCTAGCATAACCCGACCCCCTACATTTAGGATTTAAAAACCCAATAAAATACACCAAACCAAAACAACCCACAACAAAAGACAACCCACCAAAACCAAACCCCAAAAGCTACGCAGTTCCAGACAACTACTTTATAAAAGACTGTGCTAATCTGAAAAAGCATTCAATTCCACCAGTGATCAAAAACCAGTTGCCAAAACTGAAACACAGTCAGAACCTCTCAAGAATTCTAACACGGAACAGTGAGCTGATGCGTGAAGCACCAGGTCAGAACTGCCGTTCTTTAAGCCCAGCTCTCAGTGTTCACCTTGGCTTGACTCAGCTCCTTCTCTTCTGTCGCCGGCAGAGGAGCAGGGATCTCACACACACACTTATTTTTCCGTCTGTTCTTTCGTTTCTGCCGCTTCTTCTCTTGTTTAAGCTCCCGCACTCTTTCTTCTTCTGAAAATTCTTCACACAGCTGTTCCAATCGACTAATACCCTGTACTTTTTCCACAGCCATCTGTTTATAAGAGGTTAGATCTATTTATAGATGTTAACACAATTCAACTTTTACTTTTATAAAAAACGGAGGAGGAAAATAGCTGGTAAGGACTATTTATTATAAACTCACAGCAACACAACTATCAGCTACAGGAGAAAAATGCCCATCCAGATTTAGTCACTAAATTTACATTGCTGGGGAAGAAGCGTGTAAAGAGGGAGCACTGCATTTAACTTACAGCCCAGATTTGCAATTTGGACCTGTGTTTACACGGTAAATACTCTGATTATTTAACACAACAGCACATTAGAGCTACTGCTACAGAAGTCCTGCAGTTTTTTGTCCAGGTTAACCAGTGAAAAATCAAACCGATTTTCTAGGCAATCCAGTTTCTGAAGTGTAGGCATATCTCAAAATATAGCAAGTATCTAAACGTGCTCCTTAATACTAAATGTAGAAGAAATATCACAATGGCACGTCTACATAGAAAGTGACACAAATGTAGTTAAACTAGTAAATTATTCTGGATCAGTGCTCCTGCAGAGGTACAAACACGTTCAGTGAGGGGGAGAGGGGTGGGTTCCACATCCCTCTGGGAACTCCTGAGGCCAAAATGAGACATCACGGTTCCCACTCACCTTAGAAAACGTACTCCATAAAAAGAAATAACAGATCTGTATTTCAAATTCATAGCCAACCTTGCATACCAGTATAATTACCCGAGTTTAATGACGTAAATGCATTTTCAATGCCATACTTTACTAGGTTAAAACACCTAGACAAAACCTAACAAAAATGCCAGAGCACACACAGCCCAGCGTCACTTCCATAGCATTGTAAGTCTTTAAAACAACCAACCAACTAACTGCATTAGCGTCCCTCTGTCATCTTTCCCAAACTGATTTTGTTCTTCCTCCTCTGATGTTTTACAAGTTTTTAGAGACAACAGTCCTTATGAATGGATGATAAACAGAAGCAAAAGGATCTGTGTCATGCCAAAGGGCAAGTATACTACTGGCATACGTTAAAGGAACGCATGGAGTTCCCTCTGAAGTGCAAGTTCCCACAGGATGGAGTGCACTTGTATGCAAGAATAAGCAGTTGTGTTTGTAATTCAAAAGCACATCCTCCATCTTTACTAATAAGTCAAATAAAAACTGTTGTAGCCAGAGCTACTTTAAATGCTACCAGATAGCAAAACCTCCTTTGTGAATTAAAAACACAGATCTCCCGTACTGTAATATGCAGCTTGGAAATTAAAAGCAAGCCTCAACCTTTTACGTTCCGGGAGACTTCCCGTCGGAACGCGACTCGGTTGTGCCGTGCACTAGTATTGCACAACTGCTGCCTGCAGGGAACACGGCATTGAATGCAACACCCTTGAAGCTCCTTCCAGCCCAACATTAGTAGAAAGCAGAAAGATCATTTCAGTGAAAACACACACAGTCACTAGAGCAATTCAAACAAGTTAGATAAAATCTGATTTTTACCTCAAAGCTCTTGCGTAAAGCATCAACACCTAGGTAAAAAAGCATCTGCCACGTTTGTTCCTCAGCTCGCAACTTTTGCCAGATTCGGTGCAATCTTTCATAAAGATGAATACCCAGGCAGGTCAAAACTTCTTCTTGGGCTATGTCTATTGTCTTAGCATGCCTTTCTCTTCGTCTAAAGGAAGAGTCGAACCAAAGTACAGTACGGTTAAAGCAGCTGGAAGTCTACCAAGAGATCAATGCACTTCAATGATGTATTTTCTGTACGTACAACTGAAGCTAAGTTTGCACAAACAGCTTTTTAAATCGAGTTCTGCTGTGCTGCATGCAGATGCAAAATAGAAAGGACCAGGTCAAAACCACCACTACACTCCTGACTCGTTAACCTGTGCTCGGCTCGTTCTGCCGCGCTGTGCCTTCCAACCCGCGACTTCTCAAAGTGCTGCCAGGAAGGACCAGCAGAGTTTTAATGCCAAAGAGATGCAGCCATTCTTTTGTTTCCTAGAGCTTGTATTTAGTTCATACAGCAAATATTTCAGCTTCCTAGACGTTTGCACATCAGTTAACTGAAACTGAATAAATACACATAGAAGTTTATATATTACTTACCATACAAAGTAAAAAGATTTCAGTATTAATCTGTACCTACTAAGGCAAAATCTTTATAAAAGGATTTACCTTCCTAATCAAACAGTTCTAAAGATACTGGACTCAGAAATGTATTTTTCATTGGAAGATTTTAAGATGCTAAAACAGGTTCAGAAATTACTATAACACACAAATGGTGACAAAACTAAATTGAACACTTGTCATTTCGTAGAACTGTCAACCAAGGCTCTTTCTATTTCACATATTTCGAACACCTCAATGGAAAAGCAGGCAGCCCTAGGGAGGGAATAAATGAACTAGAAGACATTTGGCAATTTCTTTCAGTCTTGCCTTCAGAGCTGAATGCACTTTAAAGGCAAGAGCACACATCAAATCTTCACTACTTCGAAGCACTATCTTCAAAGTCTACTTCAATACAAATATTTACATCCAGAAGTTTCTTATGCAGCAAGGAGGCAAAAATCACTTTTGCAAAACACATTCCGTAATAAAATAAAGAAGCAAAGCGCTAGATAGCCCACTCTAGCAAATTACATACTCATACCCTCCTGCGAACTCTGGTTCAGCCCGACCCAAGAGGTGTGCGATGAAATCTGTTTCACAGCATACGTGTATGTGCCGTTCATGGGGACAGCAGCGCAAACCCTCATAAAGCGCGGCGCAGTAGCCCTTTTCTTTGCTGCAGTCCAGCTCACCAATGAGAATATTGTACGCCCGAAGTACTTTATTTTTGCAGTCAGTGCAAAACCTGTGTTAAAACAGAACAGAATTCTTAGTCAAGCAGAAATGTCGACCCGCTTAGTCTAAGTTATAACATACAGAGTTATTTAATAGTGCATGCTATATTTAAACTAGGTCACATAGGGTTTATGTTACTTCAAATGGTAAAATAGTAAGGCTTTGGCTGCAAGCCACGTAAGTTTACTATATGTACTATACTACCTATCGTATATTACAATTCTGGATGCTTCATGCTCAAATCAGGCTAGTTGTTAACATGGAGAAATTCCTATATGGATATGCAACTCCGTATTTGTTCAAAAAATCCGAAATCTAATAGTGAACAAAGTGAATCATTAGTGCAAGCCAGGCAATATTCTCCTCGAGTAACACACTCCAAGTTACGTTACAGCAATTATTTAAAGTATACTCAAGCGAGTGATAAGCAATAAGAAAAAACAAGTTTCCTTTGTTGTCTGCTGTATCAGAGTGTTGTTTCCAGTACAAGCACCTTCAAACATACTTTAAATTATTAGATTACCGCACAGATAGCCAAAGAAGGTTTATTTCAACACAACATATTTGATTTAAACCTGTGATAGCTCAGACCACTAATCTGAGAACAGTTATGAAGTCTGTTATAATTAAAATACGACCAAATTAAGCTCATTCTATTTTATAAGAGGAAGTAATCTTCAAGAAGCTACAAAACCTCTTGCTGTATTATTTTAAAAATGCAAGTCAGACAAGCTGCTCACATTTCAGCTCGAAAAGCTGGCTCTTCAGGCCATCTCTGGATGGTGTTTTTCCCTTTCCTAGTCTGTCGAGTCACTTGACAAGACTAAGTCAAACATATTTGGATGTTTGATACAACTATGATAACTGGCTAGTTTCTGTGGTGAAAGGAAAGAAAACAGCAATATTATTGCAGGTTAGCATCAGGACCGCTGCCATCACCATGTTTAATGTCACCGGAGATTAAAGTTATTTTGTTTCCAAAGTGTTATTTCCACACCACCACCGCCCCCACACCCATCTGTGCTCTCACAGTTTGTATGAGAACCTTGAGACTACTGGAAATTAAAACTTTTTAATCAGCTTGGTAGCTACCGTACACATGCAACAATAATTTAGTGGCCTGTTTTTTCCCTGCAAGAGAGACCTAATAGCACTAGCACTACTAAGCCATAAACAACTGTTTTAAAACAGTGATTTACAAGCCCCAAATCTGCTTGTACTCATTTAGTTCACTTTATTTTGAAACCACGCATGCTCCCCATAAGCCTAAAAGAAGACATAGTCCCAAACAGAGTAGGCTGTATGTCAGAGAATGAAAGAATATGCAGAGCTTTAATACATCAAGTTGTCAATCAGAATTTAATCCTGACTCAAAAAATTGAGACAAGCAGTTATGAGTTCATTGGAGGTCTCTGCACTTCCCCGACAATAACCCAGAACAACAAGTAAAACAAAGATTATTTCACCATCTCTGTCATCACCTGTCGCAGTGCAGTCTGGCAATGTTCCAGCACCACGAAGCTCAGATTTAAAGTTTGAGAAGAATGCTCTACACTTTTAAACATCGTGTGAACTCTACGTACACTTTGATTCACAAAACAACGCAGCGTGTGTTCCTCAAAATGCAGGCGTCTCTGTTCTTTTAACATACCTGTGTTTTCGTAGATAGGTTTCTAACGTTTCTAGAAGACAACTAGAGTCAATTAAAACTACTTCATCCCTGCACTCCTGGGACATGAGCTCCCACACATCCATCCAACAACCCCTGAAAAAAATAGCAGAAGGAACAAAGGCTGTACATTACCCTGTTAGTGCTTTAGAAAAGACGCAAAATAAAGCACTGTTGGTTTACCTGACTGCTCCCTGGAAAGGTCCACAGTGGAAAGTGATGCTACACTTGCTCTCTTCCTTCCTGCTGTCTTCACTATTTTTCTTATCTGCACTTATTTTCTCTGTACTGAGTGTGTTACTGCTCCCTTCACTGTCACATAGTATTAAAAAACATTTTTTTTAAACCTATACCGTATCTATTATGAAGTAGTTATTTCTCCTAAACAAATGCTATGTAAATGCTACTGTGTTCCTTAATTTACTTTGAATCCTTTACAGGCTAAGTCTTAACTTCCACTAAAGTCAGGCTCAGACATGAGATACAAATTTTGCTGTCCATGTTTATAAACCCAGATTCATAACAACTTTTTAAAGCTACAACTGAAAGCCAGCAGTAATTTTCCAGAATATTGCCTTAAATATAAGCATATGCAAGTTTTAATATTCCTGGCAGATTACATTTCATATGACAACTTATTAAAAGAAAAAGGAACCCCAAACTTCTACACATCTACCACCATAAGAAACCATAAAACACCCTACGTTACATTTCCAAAATTTGTTTTTGAAAAAAGAAACCCAAACAACTTTACACCACACATTTGGATATGTTAAAACTACGCTTATAGAGGACAGAACAAACTTTAAATAGCAAGTCATGTTGACTTACAGGCTTGTCTGCACTTGACATTTTATCAGAACAGTCATTTCTGTTTAAGCTCGTGTGTGGATACAACAGCACAGGAGACCGGGGAAGAGGCACTCCTATTTAATAATTAGCTCCTCAAGACTATTTATGTACACTATTATCTACTTTGCCAGATCATATGGCTTTTTTATGAGAGGTTAAAATGCTCCGTAGCCCCGAATGGCACCGAGTAGCCATAAAGCAGGCAGAGTGAAACTGCAGATGCCATGTACCTCTCAAGCGGTTTACCTAGTTAGGCAACTTGGATAATTAAACACACCACTACAAATCAAAGCCCTTTTTTCTGTGTACAAAATGCCTAACAGATGCAACTCATCTGGAGAACTTCTCTGTAATGAAGTCAAGCAGAAGCTTTAAGTTGATAAAGAACGTTTGTTCTGTAAGACAACTCTACTTGATGCCTCTACATCTAGTTTGTGAGCATATTTGTTTCCACTTAAAGCGGCAGATTTATTTGGAGAAATATCAGTACTGATACACCCTGATACAAACAGGTATCAACGGAGCAAGCAGAGCGCAAGCCATGTTTCTTTAGGAAATGACACTCATTGTCCACACACCATATTGCCAGATAAAGCTGAAAGCTTTACTCACAATATATTTAAATACTGCTTTTCCACATATTCCCTATTAACCTTCCAGCACTCAAAATAAACCCCCACATTTTCATAATGCTCTGAATTTACTTTATATTAAAAATATATACCCCTATGATCTTTTGCTTGTGTAACACAAGCTTTCAACTAATTACATGAAAGGCCTGTCTGTAACCAAAATGTAATAGGAGATAATGATTAGCTACCACTGTCCTCAAGCAGCACAAGTAAAAATCAAGTGTCAAATTCCACATCTCAGGGGATTTAGCTAAATCCAAAGAGACTCAACTCTGCATAGAAAAATACATATCCTGTAACTGGAAACCATGGCCGAGCTTTCCCAGGTTGTATGCTTAACAAGAAGCAGAACACAACTGACTGAAGGTCAACTAAGCATAGTAGTCTAATTTATTGGTTATCATTTAAAAAAAAGAAAATATACAAAAAACATGCCACAAATCTGAAAAAAAAAACCAAATCCGCAAGAGATTTACAAGGAGTGTTTTTCTGGTTAACCAGTTGGAATAAACCATTTCAAGACAGAGGCGTAGATGCATCTTTTTCACTGGTATTCAAAACACGTTGTCATGTTTTGAGAAAATACATTTTACAGAGTTTTAGGTTTAACCTTGCAGCTCAGCCACAATAAAGCCCTTTATTAACAGTCGCATGGGGCATTTCTAAGAATCCCAAGCAAAATGATGTATATTTGTTCAGCATGTACCCTTTCACCTCAATGTGACAAAAACTGCTGAACAATCATTTTGGTGTAGAGCACAAAACCCAGTTTGTCTTTGCAGAGCATTGTTTTTATCACAATGCAGGAGCCATCCATGCCCTGAGCAGAATATATGCCAAGTTATGTCAGACAAGATGTGACAAGCATGTCAGAGGGCACTGGTCTGTAATGGTCAAGCTGCATTTGGGCAACTGGTTTTGAAATTAAACATGGATATTTTCATACAAACTTACCCCAAAGGTTTTGGTTTGTGTGTGTCCAGGGAGTGTAGCTGACATCTCTTGTTCTTCTTACTTTTTGGAATTGCATCAATCATATCATTCAGTTTGGACCTATGGAAAAAAAAATGTAACTTAGTATTCTGAAAACATGGTGATCCAGAGAAATTTCAAAGGGATTGATTCAGCTCATGTATCAGAAACAAGTATGCTGATGAACATGAAATCTAAAACTTTCTTCCTGTCCCGAATTTTTACTTCTTAGGACACACAATCCTGCAGTACACAAGGAAAACACAGTATAGATTTTCCAGACAAATCCTAGCAAGCAAGACCATAACCCACATCTGAAAAGCTATTGCGTAACTTCCTAAGTACCAGACCTCAAGCAACGACACCCATTTCAAAAGCATGGGGAACCCACTAAGACCCTTGTATAGAGTTACCCTACCTCACCCTCCAAATCTCAATATCCGCAGTCCTGCACTAACCTGTCCTGCTTCTCACTGGCCTGGCTAACGGGAGCAATAAGAAGCTGAAGCCAGCAGGAAGGCCAAGGCACACAGCGGGGAGCAGCCGCTGTTTGGGCCGCCGACAGCTGGGAAACAAATGGCACTGAGACCGAGAATATTTATTGTGCTGCCAAACCCAGAAGGTTTCGCTTTCTCAGCGTTACCTTTCTACTCAAGAGTGGAAAGTTTTTTAGGGGGAGGGTGTTAATATTTTTATAATTTTATTTTTTACATGCAAAGCAGTGGGGCGAAGAAACACTCTTTTTCCAGAGATCATGAAAAACCCACAGTGCTCATTTCAGATTCATGACTAAACAATTTCATAAAGGTATATTTCAATTGCAGTCACTGCACTGCAACTGATGATATGAAAGTTTAGGTCTTTCAAGTTTGCTTTTTCTCAGTTTAGGCAATAACTGGTTTAATGTGGCTGTAAAAGACAAGTATGGGTTGTAAGATTCAAACTTCCAACAACTGAGTATCACCGAGAAAGCAAAGTCAGGTGCACAGAAGCTGGCCTGCCTTTTCCCCCAGTAAGAATAACCTGAGCAGTTCCAAGACACTTACCCATGCACATAAAACAGTGTGTAAAGCTTCTTTGCATCAGTCATACAGCTCCGAGTTACAGAAAGAACCCCCTTTGGCCCTACTGTCAGGGGCTCAAGCGCTGGATTTCCAGACTCGACGAGCTGAGAAAACAGCCGCTCCACGCTACGGCGACAGCCAACACACGGGACCAGCTGAGAAAGTGCACTCAAGACTTCACGCGATGTCACCATCATGGCGATGTTTAGATCCTGCTGTTTAAGCATGCTATGTCTCTAAAAAAGAACAAGAAATTAAATAATTAAAAGATAAATAAAACCACAAACAAAACCACACTTGCTAATATCACAGGAGCAATCCTGCTTCGAGTCCTACAGTTTACCCTCTGGAAGGAAGCTAATATTTTTCTCCTCATGTTCCTTCCTCCTGCCACTCAAATCTGTAAACGCTGCCTCCTACCAAACGGCACAGCTCCCTGTCCTTGGCAGGAAACCCTTTTTCCTCTCCACCTCAGCACAGGTGTTTTAGTAAAGGGTCTCACATACAACTCTGCAAGTTTTCATCTTCTACTCACACTTATTTTATCTTTGGCACATAGAAATGAAAATTCCTGGACACTCAACGGCATATGTGGAAATCTCATCTACAACAAACTTGCTCTGTTCAGACCAAGACAATTTAGCAATATTTCTCCTGGAAGGCTAAATGCCATTTCACATTACAATTCTGACACCTGAAATTAATTTAAAAAAAAAAAAGCATGCATTGCTATTCAGGGTGAAACATTTCACTTCAGCAGCAAACATTCAATTTGTGCTAATAATAGAACATTAAAGAGAACACCTTCTAATATTTCTTACGTCAATAAACAATTTTAGGAGCTTCTCCTGGTTCCTCTGTCAAACACATCCAGGCACACAAACACACAAAAAGCACATGCCCTTCTATTTCTTCTTCTAACTGTTAAATCACTAACTTGGACTTCACCAGCACTGAACTGCCGGTAGCACAGCTACACAGAGTGAGAGCCCCTTCCTCGCACACCAGTCAACACATCTGCACTTGGATTATCAGAACTACTGGCACTTTCCAACATAATCTGTAAAAGCAGAGTCCTGTCAGTATATTCGTTGACATTTTTCCCCGGTTATACAGCTTTGTAAGCATAGCTGTATCTAGACGGGGAATATTTTGCCACGATGGTATTTTCTGTATTATTGCCGCATCACACCACTTAAACACAACTACTGTAGAAATGACTTGTCACAACTTCTGGGGAGAGAAAGAGAAGACCACACATTACAGTGAAACTAATCAGTCCCTTGGAACGTGTAAATACATCAAGTGAAAAGAGAAAATACTTTCAGCTCATTTTATGTAATACACGTTTATGAAGAGTAAAGCTATTATCAGACAACATTTAATGTTTGTGCTCTTCAAGGCAGGCACGTTAAACAATCTGACAAGTGATATCACTCTGCAATAATCCTCTTTCCTGTAATTAATAGTACTAGTCACGGCAACAGCAGGAATGAGCTATTTTCACAACACAGCTATACTTTATATGCAGCATATGTCTGAACTGCTGCTGGCAAACCACGAATGAAGACGTGCAAGCTGCCTATCAGCAACCTGACCTGCTCCTTTGGACATCAAATGGCACAATTTTTTAGTTACTACAGGTGCTACAGTGCTACAGTTATTTACCAGAGATAAGCAGATAAGTTTCTGTAATTAAAGCTTCAGGGGCACCACAAAACGGTCTCTCCCTATTCAACTGTGTATAATCTATAAACCGGCACATTAACTCTATCTTGGTCTGGTACTAATCATAAGAACTTGATCTTAAGCAACGCACACTTCCACTTGAACAAGCAGTTCAGAACTGTTTAGAAAAAAATCAAAATGTATTTAGAAACTGTAGTTTCCATGTAGTATAAAACTGGCAGTAACCAGAAGACACACTGTTTTTACAAGTTTTCAGTTCTAACTAGATATGCAGCAAATGCTTCCTGACATGATAACAATGTATAAATCCTGTTAAGTACAGAAACCGAATGCTCCTGTTGTACTTTGGTACCAAGACATAATCGCATATACATGCTGACGTGTCTGAAGTCATTCCAGGAGTGAGAATCTCCCTGAGAAGCAAAAGCACGAGTCTAAGGAAAGCAAGATCTGATATGTGGCTGCCTTAAAAACCAAAGGATGCATTTACCTGAATGAACTGTTTTAGCTGCGCACTGTTATTCTGATGTCCATCAAGGTTTAGCACGTTATCAGGAAATTCCATCACCATCTATGCAAGAGAGGAGAAAAAAGCTTTCAGAAAAGAGTCAAGCACAGAGCATCAGTTTATTTTACTTTTTTGGGGGGAAATAAGGCAGGAATTATGTTAAATCCTCATACTTTTCACGTAACTATCAGAAGCTTGGGAAAGGACAAAAGTAACAGTTTAACATAGTGAATGTTTCAGCAAATTAACTAAATGTTTCACTAATATAATGTCCTAAAGGCAGTTTATAAATGGCAACTCAAATAGCTGTTACAGAGAAAGCAAAAGTTGCTAAGTGGAACATGAGTATTCACTCTGTCTACATGACTTGAGACTCTGTTTCATTAAAAAACCCCCAAAAATAAACCCAACGTACTTCACCACAGTGAGATCCAAATTGATGCAACAGCCTAACTCGATTTATAAAGCTATGAAGAAACAGTCACAACAGCTTAATGACCGAGTGGACTCCTTCAAAGGCTAATTTAAAACCATATTAACCCAACGAGGTACTCCAAGGTATACTTTGTTTTGTACAATTGCAGCTGCAACTCTCAAGAGGCTGAAAGTAAAATGTTAAGCCTACAGAACAATGCAATTACTCGTAAGTAATTAATATTTCTCTTCCAATTACTGAGCAACAAAGACAGCGATTTCTTGGAGGAAGGAGGAAATCAGTAGAATAATTTTCAGTCAAAAATCCAACTTTGCAACCATGGAAATAAATGAAACCAACTAGAAAAATGAGTAAAGACTGGCTTAGTTTATCCTCTTCGGACAAACTGAGAAATAAAGAATTTATCGGTATGAATACTGGAAGTTCACTTTAAAATCTGAAAGACAAAATAACAACTTGGGTTAATAACTCTAACACCAACCAAGAGCAAATGAAATGGTCCAATTCATCCTTTTCCCCTCTCCGCCTTCCCTCCATTGTCTGGTAAAGACAGAATTCCCCACAGTCTTCATAATTGCTGATCCTACCTCCAGAGAACTTAGGCATTTACTTTCACAGACACTCAACACTGCTCCAAAATAAACACCTATTCTCTAAGGGCAGAAAGCAAGGAGATATTTTGATTTCACTCATGCTACAATTGGAACATGGGCACAGCTGCCCCATCTCTGTGCAGAACTGTGCCAGTCCATGCTACTTCTGACCCCCCACAAGTTTCTTTCCCCATTTCCCTCGCCCCGACCCACACACGCTAAGCTGCAGCATTTGCTGCAGAATTACAGGTCTCCTACATCGCTAATCTGATATTTCTGTGGGTAACAAGCTGCATGCAAAAGTAAAAGCTGTATCTGCCAATAATGGAGAAGAGAGATAAATCGGTATTTTTTTTCCCTTTACCTTCATCTCCCACTATCAGAGAACACTCTGAGGTGTTTTGTACAGCAGAGTGAAATTATCAAAGATTAAATTCATTCATGTGTCTGATGAGATTTTATTAAGTGGTTACACATCAACCACCATCACTCCCTGAACTGGAAGAAAAAATTCCCATAATACCACATCAAATGGAATGCCTTCTAGAAATCATAAAGGCTGCTGAAGAAATGAATGGGGTTCAATATTTAAACTTCCTCTAATTTCTAGCTGAGCCATAACAGAAAAGTCAGAGTGAACAATTCATTGAGAGGAGCAGTATCACACTGCACCTACACAGCGTTCTATGCTACTACAAAGCAACGTTGCACATTTAAGAGCATAATAGGCCATTCAGTCACTAATTTGCAATTACTAGTTCACCATTTCTAGATTTAAGGCATAGATGAAGTCTTCCAGCTGGCTGATAGAAAGAAGTTCCATTATTTTTAAAGTCTGAGTTTAAAAGAGGTCAACACAAGCCAGTTACCACCAATAAACACCACTGCATCTTAAAGATAATGCTGCAGATGTTAAATGATGTTTCAAAGACAACCGCATCTCTTACAATAGCTCTCATTAAGAATTTAAAAAATACATTATAGAAGATTCAGAGACAAGGAAGGTAAGAATTCATTTACCTGCTTCTGCAGGTTTATTTAATAAAAGCCTCCAGAAACCACCTAGAAATCTGAGGACATTGTAACAACATTAACAGAATTAAACAAAAATATTGACCTGAGCTAAGATTTCTTCATGGTGAGGATGACTTGCACTTACATAAATGCCTTTGATCCAGATGGATACAAAACTGATTTACAGCTATGGGAACCTCTTCAACCACGAGGACAGCTTGCCTCTGGTGTAAAAAGTAGAATGACAACAACAACACCATGCAATTGCACAAAGTTTGGGCCTGGAATTAAATTCTGGAACTAAATCACAACTGGAATTTTAGGTCGGTTGAAGCCATCTACCTGATGCCAGGTTTAGCCACATTTTCTCCCCCAGCTTGTTAAACAGAAAGGTAACAACAGCAACGACTAGGGACTCCAGGGGAGGGAAGTGAAAAGAGAGGAATCTAAGATCTTCAAACTACACGGGGAGGTGTGTCCAAGACATGAGAAAAACCTCCAAACTTAAACGGTTTCCAGGTAACCAACCACTCTAGGAGAGGCAGACATTGCTTTGGACAACTTAAGGGGAAACTTTGCCCAATGTACAAGCACAGTTAACTGGAGAGGACAGACTACCTAAAGCTAAAACCAGCGATGATATTTGGCAATTCATTATTTAAAGCAATCAAAACTAAAATACAGCAAAGACCCTTTCTTCGACTGTAGCAGAACCAGATGGGATCAGGACAGATCACCTTTAGCAGTGGAACGGAGGGTTTAGACACTGTCTGAAGATACTCAATTGTTTTGTTCTGGAAGATGGAGGAAATTACATTACAATGTTGATCAAGTTAGCTGATGCAAGTCAGGCGTTCTTCCACATGAAAGTGTGAAATTAGGAATTTAAAGCACACACATTTTACATCATCAGAAGTAACAGCAGTTACTGTCACACCACTGACAGCAACAGAAATAAAATATGAGTAAATCAGATGCCAAATTACATTAAGTCCAATTTAATTTTCACCCCAACGTTTTCACACCTTAAGAATTAAAACAACCAACAGGGCAGTAAGAGAATTTTTCCATTTGCTGTGTGTTCACCTACGATGCAATTTCTGAGCCTTCCTCTAGACACACGAGGAAGAGAAGCGAGACTAGAGAGCCTCCAAGCTGCAGTTAGTTCATTTTTCCACTGAATCTTCTGGAAATGGCAAAACTCCCATGTTTTTCAATTGAGAATAATCCGCTGAAACGGAAACTCTCTCAGATTTGTTGCTGTAGACACAGCAGCACGCTATTACAGACTCTGTAACCCTCACTTTCAGCCAAAGCTTTCAGAAATGCCTTTAGTCTTTTCCTACCTATTTAAGGGCATAATAATTACCTAGTTGTAAACCTGGGGTTTAACGTTAATATGGCTCCTTTCCTTATTAACTGTAAAACGGCTTTGCTCCACATTTGGGCACCGAGACACGCTTGCCACCCGAAAACAAGTTATGTGCAGGCCCCAACCTGGCAATAACTTTATTATTATTATGCGGTTTCCGTGTTTTTAGAGCCGGGAATCAGATTAGAAAAATAAAAAAGTTGCCACATTAAGTGCTCTTAAGCCGAAGTGTTGCAAAGTCCCCAAGATTAAGGCTGCGGCAGCCAAGGAGGAGCCTGTGAGGCCTGTCCGGGGAAGAGGCCTCGCCTGGGGATTGCAACACGCTGCGAGCTGGAGCTGCGGGGACAGGGGCGCTCCCGGGCCGCGGGGACTCACCGTGAGGGTGTCATCGATGTAGAGGGGAATCTGCCTCTTCTCGAAGGGGAACTCCTCCTCTCCGTCTCTGCAAACGGCCACCAGCCGCGCCATCTCCGCCGCTGCCTCCAGCTCCGGCCTGCGAGCAGCCAAACCCCGCGGAGGTAAATACCCGCCGCGCTTCCCCGCCACACTTTCCGCAGCCCGGGAAGCAGCCTGCGTTACCCCATCGCCTGATTCACCACGCCGAGCGCCGGCCCCTCCGCCCAGCCCACGCCCGCCGCTTCCAGCCTTGGAAGGGACTCAAAAAGACTCCGGGCCGGGAACGGGAGAGGTGGGCAGGCAGCGAAATGCGACATGAACATGGGAGGGAGGGGACGGGCCGGGTGAGGGAGACTGGGGGGGATGGGGCTCCCCCCGCCCCGCCACCGGCCCAGACAGGCCGGGGGGACCCGCCCAGCCCCGAGCGGGGTTTGCGGCTCCCGCCGCCCCCGTCCCGCCCCGCGGCGGCCGAGGCGGGGGATGAACAGCGGCGAAGCGGGGCCGCTTCTTCTCCCGGCAGACCCGCTGCACCCCCAGCCCCGGGGAGCGGACCCGCCGCCCTCCCGCTCCCCAGCTCCAGCCCGGGGGCACCGCCACCAGCTCCCTCCGGCGGCCGGGAAGGAGAGCGAGCCCGGGGCTGCAGACCCACCCCTCTCCGCCCTGTCCCCGCGATGGCGGGGAGGCAGCTCCGAACGGAGGCAGCCGGCGGGCCGGCTCCGGGCCTCCCTCCCCTCCCGCTTCCCTTCAGCCCCGCTGGGGCCGCCACCCTGTCCCCTTCGGGCCTTTACCGGCTCCTCCGCGAGTCGGCGGCCCGGGCGCTCTGACAGGCGGGCGGACACCCCGGACTCCGCCACAGAGCCGCCTCCTTCCTCTCCCCCTCCCGGGCCCTCCCCACAGGCGGCGGCCGCGGCCCCAGGCCGCCCCGCCCTCCTCTCGCGAGAGCCCGCAGCCCCGCCGCTCCCCCGGGCCGCGGCCCCGCCTCGCCGCCCCGGGCCTGCCCGCAGGAGGCGCCCGCTCACCCGTTACTTCGCGGCCCCGCGTGCCCCCCGCCCCGCGGGCTCGGCCGCCTGAGGAGCTGCGCGGCGGCCCCTGTCACAAACGGCCGGAGCGGCGCGTTCGACCTCGAGTCACGGAGGTCGCGGCCGGGAGGGAGGCTGAGGTAGGGGGGCGGCCCCGGGGCCTGAGGGCGGGGACGCGGGAGAGGCCTGGCCCTGCGGGCGGGGGAGCCGGGCGGGCCTTCCCCGCCGTGAGGCGATTCCCGCCCTGGGACGCGGCGCTGAGGTGCTGGCGGGACACAGGGAGCCCTCGCTGTGGGAAGGCGCCGTGTCCGCGGTGGCTTGTGAGGAACCGGCCCCAGAGAGGTTTGCGAGCGACCCCCGATGAGGTGCGGTTGAGGCGGTGGGTGAAGGGGGCGGGTGGGGTTAAACCCCAGAGCGTTGGCGGGGTGAGAACCCGTCGCTGTCTCGAGTGGGACCGGGCCCGTGTGTGGAGGTTTTGCTGTGGGTGCAGCCGGGAGCACAGGCTGACAAAAATGCATCGAACGCCTGCACTTCAGACACAGCCCGAACATCAAAGTGCGGCCGCAGATCTCCCTGCCAGGGAGGCGGTAATTGGACTTACGGGCTCTAACTCCGGGCTGTTGGCTTTTGCAGCAGCCTAGTGCAACCAGCTAGAAATCCCGTGGCTGCTTAATTCAGGCAGCCAAAAAAAACCCCAAAGCCTTTCTTGAACTATTAAACAACACAGTTGATCTGTTCATTCTTGTTATTTATGTAGACAGATACTGAAGTCCTCACAAGAAAATGCAGGGGAGGCAATTAGGGAGCAGGATTTCTTTTTTCTTCTTTCTGCATAAAAACCATCTTTAGTGGAGGAGTTAATTTACTTGAACTCATCATGCAGCATCTCTACCGCTAACGGAAACATCGTGCAATGCCACATCGCTGCACAGTTTGCAGTTTGCGTATTTACATGGGTTTTTTCATTAAAAAAAGAAAGTTGGCATTTTGTAGCAGGGGACGGTTTCTCACATTAGTGTCATGAGCACATGGGACTGTGATGAGCAAACGTTGTCTTTGCAGGGTCCATTGGGCGTGCAGGCTCCTCTGTCACTTCTGCCCCCGCTCCCGGAGTGTGGTGGCATCACATTAACAAAACAGCAATGCCCCACATGTTGTATTCTCAGGGTGCACATTGGTAAACTATATAGGAGAAGCACCGTAACATTGCATGTATGTTTTATCCATGGAAAAGGGGTTTTTACATGGCTAGAAAATGCAGCACGTTCTCGTATCTACAAAACACTGGGAAGACCAACAGCCCCTTTATGCTGTTCATTTGCATGCCGCATCTTTTGCCTGGAAGAAATACCTGTTCTTTAGGACAGAGCAGCTTTGAAATAGGATACTGCCCAATATCTTTATTGTAACATTTGACTTCAAAAGAGACACTACCGGGTTGGAAAGAAAGGCATGCCAGTGAGTCGATCCTTAAAAATAATTACATTTGGTAAGAAGCTACTAATGTTTAACAAACAACAAGGTTAGGGATAAATGTAATCAGCTCTGTTGTCCCACCACGTTTTTTTTCTGTCCTGCAGCCTTACAGAAAGGTCATTTGGTGGAATTATGGCATTAAAGAGAAAACAAGTTATGTTTTCCCAGTCCTCTGCTTTACTGTTATTATTGAAGTCAGCGGTATGCTATAGTTCAGCCATTTTAGTCTTACTAGTTGAAATATCTTTTTACAAATTATGTAACAGCTAAATCAAAGTTTCGTATTTTTTTAAAAATATATCTTTGATCTGTACAAGCTTACTTGTCTAAAAACACCCCAAAGTGAACTGAAATTTACTGTTCTTGCTCCTACCAACCCCTGTGCTAACAACAGCTATTGAGTGCGTGTGGCAAGAGTGTCTACAGCAGCGTCGTGGTAACTTCTCTCGCATCTTTTCAAACTCACTACGGTGCCGTTTCCTCGTACAGACTCCGTGATCAAAGGCTGCCAACTTGCATTTCTTGGTTCTTTCAGAAGCATGGTTAATTATCTGCATCTACTCATAGCCTAAACATTCAGCATTAATAACTATGCTGGCTGCTTCAGGGCAGAGCTCGCCACATTTATTGACAATAAGCAATGGGAATTAATTGTCTCTCATTAATTCAGCAGTGAACAACTTACGGCTTTAGAAGCGGGAGACAGCCTCACGACGCAGTGTTGTGCTGTTGTTGAGAGAAGCGGATTGTTCCCACTCTCGTCGTTACCTGTGCACCGCAATCCCCCGTATTTGCCGGCTCTGTTGCAAACCGCAGCTCCCGTCCTGGGCTGGGGGCGAAGGAGGCTCTGCGCAGACACAGCAGACCTCCCACGGAATTTTTGCTGTGCAAAATGGAGTTGGCATCTAGTTTGCTGCTTGTCCAGACACAACTCTGCTTTGTCACACCCAATTAATGCCTTAATTCTGAATCACATTGATAGACTTGTGCTCACAGGCAGAACTCATTGCAGGTCTTGGGCTTCAAATATTTCAAAAATTAATACCCATGAGTAATTTTGCATAAACATATAGTGCCATTCAGTTCATGGCGGAGGCCTCTTTTTCCTAGGAGATGTTTTAAAATAAATACACCAGTTACCAGAAGGCTGTGCTATAAACTGCAACAACTATAAGACATTGTTGCCAATTCATTGCAGTTGTCCCCAAGATAATACAGGCTGTTTTTCTTTAATTCTGGAGACTATAGGGCTAGAACTGGGAAGTAAACAAGCATGAAATCAGCATGGCCACAGCCTATAATCCTCAGACTTCACGTTTCCATTGGCCAACGGCTTAGAGAGCCTTATAAATTTAAGAATATTCCCCAGCATGTCTGCCTCAAGGAATCTGATTTAGTGGCTTAATCTCCATAGGTTTTATGACTCATCGCACTTGATTGACAAGAAGTTTGAAATACGGTCCACATGGACTTCTTAACTCCACTGACATCAGGCATCTATCAGCAACCACCTTTTATATCCTACTTCTTGAGTATTTATATCTGCCATTATTGAATTCCTCACAATATTTAAATGTATTTATCTTCTCAACAACTTAATGAGGTCAGGAAGAACTGTCACAGTTTGGAAAGTGAACAAAAAGGGTGTTCTGCTCTGGGCTTGCAGAAGGACTGTGATAAACTGAGCACAACTCTTGCCAGTGCCCTGACCCACCGCCTCATGCTGCTTCCCATCTGCACACCGTTTGTTTGCTAATGAAAATTAATACAGCATGTTCGCACTTGAAGACATCTCAGCTGTCAAAATACAGTACTAAATGAGCTGCTGTTTAAAATCATTTTATAGACAAGTAGGTGGGCCCTGAGTACTTTTGAAGACCGTATTTTACACTGTTCCTAAAGATGAGCTGTCACAACATGTTGGTGTGCAGGCTGGGGGTGAATTCGTTTTGGATCTTTGTATGTTCTGATAAAAGGCTGTACTGCTCGTATTATCTGCTCCACAAATTCCCACATCTGCAGTTGAATTTTATCCTTCAGAGCATCATACTTTATCTAAGGTCTTCATTTATATTCATTTGTGAGGATGAAAATAAAATTTAGCTTTAATTCAAAGGCTAATTTAGAGTTCAGTATATGATTAACATTCCACATGCAATTACTCTCATCAAAGTTGAGCACATGCATGAATCTTTGCAGGACTGGGGCCAAAACATTTTTAAGTATCCACTTTTTCAACATCTCAGAACTTAAGTTTTCAGGAAAATGTGTAACAACTCCAACAGCATTGACTGTATGATTTGGAAAAACAAACCATTAAAAAGAATCAATATTAAATCATTAAAAGTTATGCTAAATTATAAATTACTGCAATACGTACCGGAAAAATACTGTTTTTTCCATTAAAATACCATAATTCAACTACAGTTGTAGTCAGCTACAGTTGACTACAAAGTTCAACTAGTCCACTTGAGACAGAATGGAATCACCAAAACTTTAATACTATATTTTTGGCATGCAATATATACATAATTAAACAGTTAACAAACATATACAAGTGTAGTATACACAATGTAAATGCAGTCCTGCTGTGGATTGTATCTATCAGTATATTCACAGTACCTGTCATAACATTTGCTAGCAAGAAAAATAGTAATTGATTTTTATTAATAGCGCTAATTAAGCAAATGTGCGACAGCGTGCCTGCCCTCCCCACAGGCATGGCCTCTGTTCCGCGCTTTCCACTGGTACTGTGCGGCTTTAGAATGTTCCAGCAACAGGGCACGCTGGAGCCCTTCACCAGCAGCTTTGTGAACACCAGGGCGAGATCGGTCACCACAAAACAGACCAGGAACATTAGGCTGTGAGCAACCACCCACATGCAGTAGGATAAATTAGCCATCCGGCGCGACACGGGGTCCGCGTGGGCTTGTGAGAAGTGAAGAATTAGGAAGAGCATGAGAACCGTGAGCAGCGACAAACACACCACTTGGATCCAGCCTCGCACTGAGTTCCTGCACTTGAGCAGACACAGCCCCACTTGCACACTCGCCAGATAGATGGCTAAATATCCAAAGAGAGAGAGCAGTCCTTCCCTGTTGGCATTTAAAAAGCCAACCCTGGTACCTCTGCCGTCGCCGCCATGCAAGATAAACATCTTCAGAGAGGTAGTGTTAAGAGTAAGCTGATAAAGTACAGCCAGGTTTATAGCAACGATCCAAGAAATATTTTTTGGAAATATAGCTAAAAGGAGAGATGCTGCAAGCCTCACAAATGCTAAGGTAAAGAAAAAATTCCAGTGCACTCCATACTCTGAAGTATGTTCGTGGTACTCTATAGATTTGACACTCAGCAGTCGTCCAACGCCAAGAAAAATCAACGGCCAAACAGAAAAGAACTGCCTGGCCAGACTGGAAAATTTGGATTGTGTCACACAAGACTTTTGTCTAACTTCAGGACAAACAAGAGCATTACCAAAAATAAAAGCTCCAACCCCAAAATCCATAACTCCTGTTCCATAAGTCTCGGCTTTGGCAAATCGCCGTGGATATTGCGGGAAATCCACTGCTAAAATGCTGATTGATGTCAACACGTTGACATAAACACGAAATGCGGTTATTGCTGGAATGTAGTCTGGATCCAAGTACGTCTCCTGGAAGTCTTTTACAATTTGCCTAAAAGGGACTCTAGTCTTATGTTTTCTTTGGCTGTATATTTTGGAGAATATTCCAGCACAGAAGGCTATGAGGATAGCTGGCACGCAACACATGACTGGAGACAAGACTGTGCAGGAGAACACGAGAGGAGACACTAGCACAAGGAAGTCTAGCAGCAGGCTGTATTTCCTTGAGTTTAAAGGTCTCCCGTAGTGCAGGTAATACAGAATCAAGAGGAGCCCTCTGCAAAGCAGGCAGAGTGGAGCTAGAGTCAAGCCCAATGAAATTTCCAGCAAGCTGGTCCCATTTAAGTTGCTGATGAAGGCTTCCTTCAGGTGCTTTTGCGACATTCTTTCTTCCTCTGAAAATACAAACGTGAACTTGAGTTAGTTTTGTAAAATGGGGCTCTTAGAACTGCGTCAAAAATGAAACTTACATTAACATTAACACATACATTAACACATACACTGATTAAGAAGTCATCTGTTCTTCAGTTACTCTTCAATTTAAATAATCCAGAACAGCCCCGGTGCTGCTGGGAGCCTGACCCACTTTCACCATCACAAACCTCGCTGTCCAAACAAGATTCTTAACATATTTTTGCTAAAGATCTCTAAATGTCAAGTATTCTCTGGAATATTCACATTGTGAATAATCTCACTATATGTCCTGCTCTGTAAGTCGTATTCTCTGTAGTATAAATGAAACAGATACATAAAATATGTGGCCCTAATGGAGTTTCTGGTCAGCAATAAAACCAGCAGCTAAAATCCCCGCTTGCAACAAAAGTGCCTTTTAAAAAAAGGCCCCAGACCCACAGGCTCGGGTGAGCTGCTTCAAGAGAATGTGTTAAATGCGAGAAGCATTATTTAGAAACCCAAAATTGTTGGATTTGTTTAAGCCGCAGTGTGGGGTCACAACAAAGACTTTATCAGCTAAAACCCACTGACCTGGGCAGCCCTTTCCCCCCGCGGGGCGGCATCGCTTACCGGCTTCGGGGTCAGCTACCGGTTTCTGGAGAATTTCTCGGTTTCCGGAAAGCTTCTCGGTTGGGGAGATGGATGTCGGAGGGACCGAACCCGCATTTCAGCGCTGCCGTCCCCTGCAGAGGCCGAGGTGCCGCCGGGGTGGCAGAACAAGCCCCGAAGCACCCCGGAGTCCGTTCATCCCCTGCCCTGCGCATCCCGGGCCGTTCCTGTGGTCCCGCCGGTGCCGGAGCCCCCGGCGCGGCTGCCGCAGCCCCAGCTCCGCAAGTAAACGCGGCCCGCGCTCGCCGCCCGCACTTTCGGCAGCGGCCGCAGCCTGCGCTTCCGCAGCGGCCGATTCGCTACCGCCCGCAGCCCCCGCCCCGGCTCCGCCTCGTCCGCCGCCCATTGCCCGCGGTGAGTGCGCCCGCTCCCGCTCCCCGGTCCCGTTCCCGCTGTCCCGCACCGCCGGGCCCTGGCCCCGGAACGCGTGGTCTCGCTGTGGCCGGGTGAGCGCCGGTGGGAACGGTGCTGCCGTGCGACCTTGGGGGCCGGGCCAATGTCGGATCTGCCCGGGAAAAGCCTCGGGGAGCGGCTGCAGCAGCGGGAGCTGCGATAGTCCGTGTGCTTCGGGGAACTGGTTTAACCGGCACAAAGAACTCTGCCCGCTGTAAGCAAGGCTTCTCCCAGGAAAGCGTAATAAATAGGTTAGAAGCGCTTTGGAGGGTCTCGGTGATGGTTGCGTGTCCCGTGAGCTCCACACGCTTCAGCTCATGGATCAAAGTGGTCTCTAAATGGTGTTTTCATGCCAGGTAAGAATAGACTAAGACTTAGAAATGGAATGGAATGGATGGCAGTCTCAGCTGCTGGAAGAAGACAGAATTCTTCCTGGCTATGTGGCCGGAATCTCTGTTTATCGCAGAAATTCAGAGGGCAAGTTTGACTCACCTTGGGTTGGCTCCCACTGATTTTCGGAGGAAGCAGGAAGAGGACGGCAGGCCAGCAGATCTTATTTCTGCTGCAACGCAAAACTTCTCTGAGTCACTGCTTTCCCAAAAGCACCAGCTTCTCTGAGGCCATCAGACCCACGGATCTTTCAGGAGTAATGCAACAAAAACAAAGTTATTGTATTTTAAATGCCCTTTTTTTTTATTTAGGGGCTCTTCAGTCTGATTTGAATGAGATACCCGAGAGTAAAGGCCATCTCCAGCGTTCCCGTCCATAGGGCTGAACAAGATGCCAAAACAGGTAAAAAGAAAACTAGAAATTTTGTGTGCTAATTAAATTTTACTGCCAGGAAAGAATTCTTGGCTTGTTTCCATGCAGTCCAGATTAGGTAACTGCTAATGCATATTTACTCCTACCATTAATTGACTGGACTTATTAACTGTGTGGTTTTGGGCTGTGTTACTAACACCAGCATGTGATTTTTGTTATGGTATTGGTTTTAACGGGGCAGGTGTTAATGCATGTAGCACATACATTCTTAAATGTATCTTTTCAGTTAAAGTAATGGACGCATGAGTTACGCAGTGTAGGTATGAGAAGTGATAGTATTTTCAAATACTTTTTCTTTTGGCTAAGCGATCACCATCTCAAATGAAGCAATGTCGAGCAAGGGGGTGCAGGGGATCAAAAATAAGCCCTTTCTCAGGTCGTGCACTATCAGCTGCACGGTGGATTGAAGAACTTGGCTGGTGCCACCGTAATACAGCAAACACATGGGAGGGCATGGGAAGAATGGGCGATTGGCAGATACCCATCTTGTCTGTGGAGTATTTAATAATTGTGTCTGTTCTCTGTGAAAGCAGCAAACTTCTCAGAGTTCATTGAGAATTACAGAAATCAGTCTGTTGGCATTACTGAACAGAAAAGCAATGTCCAGAATGCAAAAAGCAGGACTGGCATCTTTCCCCTTCTTCATTTTCCCCTATAGCTCCTCTCTCCTTCCTCCCAGAAATTACAAAGAGAACCTGAAATCTCTCTGGCTAAGTTTTCCATTACGTTTGCACAACAAATGTGTCCTTCCAACTAATATTGTCAAGGGCATGGGAGCCCAGAGGCTAAGATTTAAATACTTGAGGTGATTCAAAAAAGACAAATCTTCACCTAATGCAGGCCAGCTCTTACGCCACCACCACCAGAAATACGCCAGTTAAGAACATTGTGTAAGTGCGTCTGTGCTAAACGACCTGCAAAATTGCAAGTGCTGGGTAGCGTAAGGACACATTCTTTCCAAGTGCCTTTGCTTACAGCCAGAAGTCCCAGCGATGAACTCAGTTCACAGACAGCACTGTCGGCCTGCCCTCTCTCATAGGACGGATAATACCTTTCTAAATACAGAGCACCCCATGGGAACCGTTGATGCCGGGGGACGGCAGCTGGGAGGAAGAGCAGCTCAAAAGCCCTAAGTTGTGGCTCCTGCTGAGGCTGAACTTCTGTTACATGGAAGCAGCAGAAGAGCTATACATTATAGCAGACAGGTGAAAGTCCAGCCTTTGACTGATGCTGATCTGCCCTCTTCTCCAGGAAAATGGCCAAAAAGAAGATTCCGTCATCCAGAATGACCTCAGTGAGGCATTTGGAGAAGAAGTTAGAGCGTTCCTCAGTGATGAAGAGAAACTACATCTTTTTGATGACCTCACGAAAGTTAATCCGGTGACAACTACAACAGGTAAGCAGCCAGGCAGGGGAGTATGTCCTGAGGAGCCACTTGCCCTGGTGGCTACTAACATATGGTAGTTACTGTTCTCATTGCACTCATGCTATCATGAACACAGGATTTAACGATTCAAAGCCTATTAAAGCCTGTTCAAAGCCTTAGAGATTCACATTTGGCTTGGTTGAATTTTTATTTTAGATTCAGCCCTGCTGATCTCTTATCAAGTTCTGTGGAACTCATGTTTGTATTGTTGGTTCAGGTCGCTGGGTGCTGGGAGTTAATGCTGTTGAAGGGCTCCTGCATGACCTTGTGGTTGCAGTTTGGTGCTACACGAACATATCAGAAAATGAGGCTCTAACTTAGATTAAAAATACATTCATGAAATTGGTTTTGAAAAGTAAATTCCACACTTGACTTTTAAAGATGATGCTGTTAAGGGAAGCTGAGGCCTGTTTCTAGTGCAGATGGGGAAGTCTTGCCTCTGCTCTGCAAGGGAACAGATTTACTTCCTAGGACTATGTGAAACCTCATAAAAGCACAGGATTTATTGAATGGAATAGTTAGCAGATCCCTTAAGATTTTTAAGAATGAGAGCAACTCTTAGAGACATTGTTATGTGTCTTGATCTATAGCACTCCCTTGATCACCTCATTCTCTATTAAACCTAATAGGTAACATTTCTGAAGATTTTTGTTACAAACAGGAGCAGGAAGAGTCAAAGACACTTTTCAAAAGATGCTAACAGAAGGTGTGTCTTTCAGTTCTGAAATGTCTTCAAGCAAGATATAGAGTAAACTTGTTTTATACAAATGCTGGCTGCAGCCTGGTGGCTTTAAATCCATTTCAGCCTGTCTCCTGCCTCTATTCACCCGAGCTTATGAGAGAGTACCATGGTGCACTTCACCCTCAGGTAATCCTTACGTGTGAAATAACTGTCCTTCCGCAGAACCCAGATGTCAAGTTCTTCAAAATCTATATGAGCAAAATAATCCTAAAGGATAAAACCCATTTCTACTGAAATACGAGTTCTGTTAAAAGAGCAATACTCTTTTCAGACAAATGTGAGAAGAACTTTGCTGTCCTTTGCTGTTGAACTGGGTAATTACTGTTCTCTGAAATATGAATATTCTCTTTTACTGCCAGGATTTAAAACCTCACATCTTTGCGGTGGCTGAGCAAACCTACAGAAACGTCCAAAGCCAGAGAGAACCTGTAAACCAGTCCATAATTGTGAGTGGAGAAAGTGGTGCTGGGAAGGTAAGGAGATTGTTTTCTGACATTGCTCCTAAGTTTTGAGATTTGCAAGTGATTTGTAGTTTATAGTATTTCAGTGAACATGCAAAGCTGAAGAAAAAAATCTGACAGAGCACGTAGCCAGTCTGCTCCAGCGTGACTCCTGAAATATGCATAAAGCATGAAGTGATTGCTGCAGTTAAATAGACTCTGCTTAGTAGAGCTGCTCTTGAGGGGACATCTGTAATTTCTGTGAGGGCTTGATTTGAATAATTCAACAGGAACCGCACCTGAGTTAATGTCTCATGCTGATCTGTCGTGGGTCTCAGCAAACCCTGTGGAGAGACTTAGAAGCAGCAGAGAGTTCAGATCCTGTCCTGGGCCCTTCTGTAGTGGTCTGTACCTATTCAGGAAGAAATTGAGGATATTTTTAAGCCTGAGAACAAAATGATATGCTGAGTGCTAACGACTCAAAGTCAGTTTATATTCAATTCATCTTAAGATGCCAGTTTTTAGTTCTAGCTGAGCTTCCAGATGGTTACATCGTGATAAAACTGCCATTCAGCGAAGCACTCCAACAGCATTTAGATGTGAGGCTGTTGCACATAAGCATATGCGCAGCAAGTTTCCACTGAACTAGAGCTGTAAACCTGACGTGATCACTCTCTTTAGCATCGTTGCCAGCTGCATACTGTGTTTTCAGAAGCCAGCACTGTTTTACTAACTGACATAACTAATGTGGTAAAAACAAAGACCTATTGTGAAGCCTCTCTCTTGCAGACCTGGACATCTCGCTGCCTTATGAAATTCTACGCTTCCATTGCTGCTTCAGTTATCTCCCCAAAAGGCAATGAAACCGTGGAAAGGATAGAGAAGAGAGTGTTGGATTCCAACCCTGTCATGGAAGCATTTGGTAAATGAGGCTTTTTTAACAGCAAAACCAAGTAGCAGCTGCTGTGGGAGTTGTCTTTGTTAATACACAAGTCTAAGTTAGCTCTTGGTCCTCTTCTTAAAAGACAAACTCTTCAAATACTGAAGATATGTACAAATCACCCTTAGTTCTGTATGTCCAACATGGAAGAGTCAAACCACTCTGATTATCTGTCACTGGCAACTTCACAGGAAATGCATGTACCCTGCGGAATAACAACAGTAGCCGTTTTGGAAAATACATCCAGCTTCAGTTAGACAGGTAATAATTACTGTGTAAAAACCGTATCGTTTTGTTCCTTTGAACCTTTACAAGCCTGTTTCTGAGAGTCTGCCATATTTTATCTGGTTTTAGAACCTGTTTTGGTTTGCTGGCAGCTTACATGATTATGAATTCTTTTTTCTGCAAGCTCTCACCCTGATCTCTAACAGAGAGCAATGGAAAAACAGAGAGGCAGTTAAGAACTCTGAACAAAATGTTACATTAAACTTGTATAAAATTGAAGGTGAACTGCAAAGCATTCATAGTCCGTTGGTATTGTAACAACACAACACCTATCAATCAGGTTCTGAGAGGAAGTTTTGTTGAAATCTTTGCTTGTTTTTCCACTCCAGATCCCACCATCTGAGCAGTGCTTCCATTCAGACTTTCCTTTTGGAGAAGACCAGAGTTGCCTATCAGGCCCCCAATGAAAGAAACTTTCATATTTTTTATCAGGTTTGCCTTTAGTTAATTTTGCTCGATATTTCTGATTTAGCACAGTTGCAACTTCTAATATTTAACAGCTTTCCTGTCTGCCATGCTTACAAATTCAATCATGCTCCTGCTACGTTATTCTTCATTGTGAGCTGTAAAGACCAAAGGCAAAATTCAGTTGTTAACTTGTTTTCTGTTTCCAGATCACAAAAGGTGCCACTGCAGAGGAGAGGCTGGAATGGAACCTTCCAGAAGGGGCTGAGTACCGCTGGCTGCCAAATTCTGAAAGAAACTTAGATGGTAAAGATTATTTTCACAGACTGTCCCTTAATAACAGCAATAACTTTAAAGGAGGGCGGGCAAAATGTGTCTGTCCTGTTAAATGCCATGACCCAGGTTGGTTAGTGCACAGCAGGCGTTTTGCAAAGGCGCTTGCATTAATGTGATTCTTTTAAAGTTTCAGTTTGCGCTATTCAGAGTTTTCACCTGGCTTAAACCAGCGGTTTCTGGCCCAGCGAATTTGCGTCTCTGTGGCTGTGTTTAGAAACTGTCTCGTCTGTGGGTGTGCTTCAGCAACCTGCTGCCTGACTCAGAACCACACAGAGTCTGGATTAAGCTGATGACTTGGTTCTCCAGCTTGTGCTGTGGGATTTACCAAGGGAGCACCTGGCCGCCTTGATCTCCTTTGGCAATCCCAGCTCAACTGGACATGGTGTAGAGCGTTCTGCTTGCCTGGTTGTGTGCACGGCTTTCTTTTAAATAGCACTTGTCTGGCTTTTCAGAGGACTGCTTCGAGGTGACCCGAGACGCAATGTTTCACTTGGGCATTGACCGCTCCACGCAGAACAATATTTTCAAGGTCAGGTACAACACACAGTCACCGGGAGGCTGCTAATGACGTTTGGAATGTCTTTTTAGTGTGGGAAGTAAATCCGTATCAACGTGCAGAGCTTGGGTTGTTCAGTACTCCTGACCAGAGGGCCTGCAGTTACACAAGAGGTTGTGTAGCCATATATTAGAGCCTATACCTGTGAACTTTAGTTTCCCTTCAGTAATTGGAGCATTAGGAATTAACATAAAGCTTGAAATGTGCTTGCTGTTTTTGTGCAGAAATGTGTTGACTTGTCCTGTTTGTGTGGCTAAGAGGACACTGCCTTGGAGGGGAGCTCTGGTTCAGAAAACTCAATGCTGGATTGTATTTCAGGTGTTGTCAGGCCTTCTCCATCTCGGGAACATTCAGTTCTCTAATCCAGTGGATGAAGCTCAGCCTTGTGAACTGGAAGACAAAACCAAAGGTGAGGCAACGTCCACATTTGAGTTGGTGATTTCGCAGAAGTGTCATTTTTCCATAATCTCTCCAGACCTTCCGTAGGTTTAAAGGGGCTGCATTCATTTGACACTCCAGGTAACCTCGCAATGTCGTTTTTTTTTCCCGAACAAGATTTTGTGAAGACCTCTGGAGATTTGCTGAAAATACCTGTCGAGGAGCTACTGGAATCATTAAGGATTCGAACAATAACTGCTGGAAAACAACAACAAGTCTTCAAGAAGCCGTGCTCCAGAGCCGAGTGCGAGACCAGGAGGGACTGCCTGGCCAAAGCCATCTACGCCAAGTAAGGACACGCAGGCCTGGCTGCTCTGCTGAGCCCCATCACTTCTGTGAGGCCAGAGAGGTTTACCTTCCCTGGTTTCTGCTTGGGCTCAGGAACAGTGTGACCCTGGTATAAACAACAGTAAAAGAACATGACTGTGTTGCGAGCAAGCACTTCCCAACTAATCCAGTTGTCATTGTCTGCAGATTGTTCGAATGGCTCGTTCTGGTCATAAACGAGAGCATCTACGCAGATCCATCAGCATGGACCAGCTTCATAGGTACGTTTTTTCACCTTGGTTTAACTGAGTAACCGTAAGTCCTTCAAGCTCCTAGACCCAAGCGTACTCTCTTCCCGTACTCCTTCTAGGTTTGTTGGATGTTTATGGTTTTGAAGCCTTCCCTGAAAACAGCCTGGAGCAGCTTTGTATTAACTATGCCAATGAGAAGCTGCAGCAGCACTTTGTAGCGCACTATCTGAAGGCACAACAGGTAATACCCCACTAACATCAAATGTTAAATATCTAATTTTAAACCAGCATATTAAGCCTCTATAATTGTATTTCTGTGCCTCTGGGCAGATTGCAGCCTTCAGTCAAGTAAGCAATGCCACAGAAATGAGTAGGATGTGCCTAACAATCACTTTTTTAAAGAGGAGAGTGTGGGGCAGTTGGTGGAATGAAACAGCTTTCTCTCTTGGGTACTGGAGATCTGTTCTTATTATACAGCTCTGACATGATGGCACCTTCTGCCTCCCAGCATAGTTTTATCAGTTCATTCAGAAAATAAGTATCTCTCTGACCATAATTTGTGCTTTCATATGCCCAGCCTTTTTTGCCTGCCTGCCCTTGTCACTATGCCAGGGGTTAATGGTCAGTGAAGATGAAAACCAAGTTCAAGCACACAATTACTTTCCTTGAAACTGATTCATGCCCCGTGTTTATAGAACCAGCCCGGTAACCGCCTTTACTGCAGCCTGCTCTCCCTGGTCCCGCACGACCAGCTGCGACGTCCTCAAAAGCTACCTGCGGCAGTGTTTTAAATCAAGACTGCCATAGAACATGAGCTGAGCTCTGGATGAGCAGGCTGAGCCTGGGATTAACCTGTTAAACAGTAACTGCAAAAAGGCACGTGGTTATTTGAGCTCCAGTGCCCTCTGCTGCAGAACAAACCATTTCTCTCTGACCGCAGGAAGAATATGCAGCAGAAGGGCTCCAGTGGTCGTTCATCAACTACCAGGACAACCAGAACTGCCTCGAGCTGATCGAGGCCAATCCCCTCAGCATTTTTTCTCTGCTCAATGAGGTAAGTGTGGATCCAACCCTCTCGTGCTTCTGGCCTGGTTGCCTGCCTTCCATCCCATGCTGCCAAGGAAAATGCTGAATTAGTAGGAAACTTGTCAGCTATAAAAATTCTGTAGAACTTACTTTTTAGAACAATTATGGCATTGCTTCATCCTGTTCTAAGTTCTAATGCAAATAGGAAGCCTCACTTTTTTTTTTTTTCACAGTATTTCAGGGCTTGCATACTCAAAGCAATTCTAAAAAATAAAACAGTTGTGATTTAAAGCGTCTCAGCTTTTAAAGACCGATCTTTATGACAAATATGCTGCAGTTTTGTCTTGTTTGTTCTGCAGGAGTGCCGTCTGAATAGACCCTCGAACACCCACCTGTTCCAAACTCGGATTGAGAAAGCCTTGTCTAATAATCAATGTTTAAGTCGAAACAAGTTTAGTAAGGAGCCTAACTTCATTATTTCACATTATGCTGGCAAAGTCTGCTATCAGCTGGCAGCAATGGTGGAGAAGAATAAGGTAGGTGTTTTCAGAAATAGCTGCTTAAAAAATGAAAAAAACACACAAAATCTTACAAACTAAAAGCGATTTAAATCAAAGCACCACTAACATGTATATTCAGTGATGTTTACTGGATATAGATGGCTTGTGCCAAATAAATCCTTCAGGCCATGTAAAACTGGGTAACGCTCTTGGTCTTAAGTTGTATAAAGAGAACAATGTTAGGAACAGTTGTATATTTGACTAGATTTGCTGGATGTTCAGCCAGACACTGTTTTCTGTTCCTGAATCTGACTATGAATTAATGTATGTAGTCGGATTCAAAACCACAGCTGTGGTTAAAGCAAAGTTTGCATCAGAAATACTATTCCATCTCTATTTGTGGAATTTCTAGTCATTTCAAAGCTGGCAGGTTTCTGCCTAAGTTCAAATACTGATGAGTCACGTTTGTGTTGGCAGGACCCCATTCCACCAGAGCTGGTCAACGTTTTGCAGAATTCTAAGGACCCTTTGCTTCAAAAATTATTTCCTGTGGCAGAAGGGAACCAAAATAACATCAAAACCCAGAACAGAGCAGCTGTTGTGACAGTGGTGTCAAAGTTCAAGGTACATCCTATTCAAGTTCTGTTTTCTACTGCTGTCTTCATAACTAGACAAGAGAACAGTAGGGTTGGACCAAGATCACTAAATGTCATTAAAATTAAACAGCTGTAAAACAGAAATAGCTCCAGATTCCTGAGATTCTCTGGGTTTTTGGTTGTAAGTCACTCCAATTTTGCCTTTAACAGTTGGACATCTGACTTTGTGAGGCTCCTTCCTACCTGTTCCTCTTGAGGGGTTACCTTTGACTAGTGGCCCTGCTATAATTTTGGAAATGTTGTCAATTTACTATGAACAGTTTTACAAAAGCATCCATAGAGTGGGTTTTTTGCTCAAGCTGTCCTTATGGAACAGCTCGAGTAATACTGAGTCTGTGAAGCCATCCTTGCAAAAAATGGCTTCATTGTTTTTATAGATGACCACCGGTGAACTAATCTACCTGTGGCGGAGGAGTCCCTAATTAAACCTGTGTTTGTTCTCTACAGGGTTCACTGGAACACCTCATGCAGCTTGTGAACAGCACCACGCCGCATTACATCCGATGCATCAAGCCTAACGCTGGCTGCAAGGCAATGACTTTTCAAAGAGAAGAGGTAACCTTCCAAAAGCTTTTCCTCACTCAGTTGACGAGAAGCTTCCTGGAGACATCACATGGGGCTTTGCATTAGGTCTCTTACGATCTTTAGTCACTTGCAAAGCTCTTTTCCCAGCACATCTTGAAATAGCTTTTGCTCCTTTCAAGATGAACATCCTTTCAGAATCACTGATGATGCTTGTCCAAAATAGAGCTGGTGAGCACAGCAGCTCTTCCAGATGCAACTTACTTGTTGCTGTATGAGAAGTTCTCTTACCAGAGCACTCCTGGGTTATTTGGGGTGATCCCATCCCAGTCCTCAAAATACATAAAGATGATCTGAGTGCTCAGCAGTCGCACAGGTGAATGCTCACAATAAGACTTTGCTTTCTCCTGCAGTCTAGTCTAGGACTAGCGTGTCTCTGGGAGCAGAGCAGCAGGTGCTAAAGCTGCAGTTAAAGAACCTCATCTGATGCAGAGGGCACACGAGGACTGTCCCTCTGTCAGTGCCGCCTTGACCCTGCTCCGCGTGTTCCTCAAAGCAGCATCTCAGTGGCCACACAATCCCCTTCTCTGCCCTCTCGGTTCATTCCCCAGCGTGGGGCGCACCGGGCGAGCTCCCCCGAGCACAACGGCTTCCACAAACAGGACAGTGGGTACCTAAACCATCTCCATTTGTGCCTCAGGTTCTCAGCCAGCTCCAGGCGTGTGGGATAGTCGAAGCCATCACCATCAGCGCAGCGGGCTTCCCCGTTAGGTAAGTCCAAACTTGTTAAGCAACATCTTCCAGTGTAAGCAACATCTTGAGTGCCTCTCTCATGTTTTTGGAGACAAAAATACCTGTTGCGTATCTGGACTGCTCTTCAGTGTCTTGGATGATGAAACTCTGCTGGTTGTGTGAGCCCAGAAGTGCAGCAGCAGTATAGAAACCAGGGCAGCACACCTTGCACTCAGGGCGATGAGATTCTTAACAATATACCAAATACTAACGAAGTCCAGAGGTGTCTCTAAAACACCCCTGCTCTTAGAGCTCACTGCGCTGGATTTTTGAAGCCATTCTGCAGTTTTTCCCCCCACAAAGGATAGGTTTACACATGTAGTCAGTGACACTTGCCTAGAATTAACTGTACATTTGTCCAACAGGATCCCTTTCCAAAGTTTCACTGAGCGCTATGAAATACTGAGAAAATCATATCCGTCCAATAAAAACAGAGTGTGTGATAAAAGCAACCACCACACTGCCAAGAACAAAGGTATGTTTCTTTAGATAATCCACCTGCTGTCAAGTAAAATCATCACTGCACCGATTTGATATCACATAGACCAGATACAATTACTGTATTCGGCACTAGGGACCCCACTATTCTCAAAATACTTTTCTAATCTATCACCAACTTGAGTTTCTAATTTGCCCAATTCTTGCAGCAGGCTTTTTTTAAAAGTGCAAATCTTTCATCTTAATGCTGATTTTCTTTGTTCCTCTTGGGTAGAACAGTTAAAGTTACAATGGTGTTTGGGCTTCCCCCCAATAGATTATAATTTGATTTAGATTTGGTTCTTGAGTAGACTTGAAAACCACTTATCTTTTTGCTTATATTCCTTCTCCTTCCTTTCTTTTTTCCCCACCTTGTTTTCTGGCTCAGCACACTGACTTTCTAGCTTACCTGGATTCTGCTGCTTCTTCTGCCTTTTGCAACCTTCTGCATGCGATTCTTTTTTCTGAGCGAGGATGGACTTTAGAACACACAATCCAGTCTACAAGGTAACATCTTTGGTATGAACCCCTGAATGAAGGAGCTCATCGGGTGGTTACATTTAATACTGGAAGTTACTGCAACCCCTTTCTCTTCCCAGATTAATCCCATCTTCACCCCGTGGGTCTGTCCAGCAACAGGTGTGGGAAGCAGGACCAGTAAGCACCAGCCTATGTCAGATTAGTAAAATGGCTGGAAATCCATTCGCCTTGCGGAAATGGAATGAAGTAACAAAGTACAGGCTGGACAATTACTTACAGACCGTATCTTCCCAGTTATAAACCCATTAGCTGAAGTGCCTCATTGCAATAGGCTACTAGTCCTTTTTATCTTTAGCAGGTAATAAGCCCCAAACAAAGCCAAACAATTTCCTAAACACAGGGATAAGCTTTGGTTCCCTTATCAGCCCAGTCCCAGAACGCCATCGTAGTCACCAGATGTCTTCCTGTAGGCAAGAATGGCTTATATTTGTTTTCAGTACCTTAAAACACTCATCTCCTTAGCAATATTTATAGAAGAAAAACAAACAGTATCCAGGATGGAAAGATTCAAAGCCCATCAAGTTCCGGCACTGGGCATGCAGCGACTCATGCAGCGTTGCCTTGAGCAGCAGAGTCTCTGGCAAGGACAGGTCTGAATTTGGTCTCCCCCTGTTTCCAAACAGATTAATCTGGCTAACCTCTTTGTCTCAGCATGTAAAAAACTGTGTCCTACGTCCCAGAAATGGTTTTAATAAACTCTTATTGCTGCAATAAACTCCTGCGTAGTACATGTCCCTGTAGCTGCTTCCAATGCACTATGGAAGCTGTAGAATTGCACAGAAATGGTTTTATATTCCTGCATCTTTCAGTACATTCAGGCTGTGAGTCTCATTCCTTGCTTTTTGCTCTTTCCCAACAGCTTTGAGTTTTGGATATTTCATCAGATTTTCTTAGGGCCAATCTGCTCAAAATCTGTTCTTAATTGCATCGCTCTTGCTTTCTAATGTTTCCATGTAGGATGCTTTAGAGGACGTGGGAACAGCCGAGCCCTCCGTATGTCTGTGTCATTGTCTAGATCTCCCCAAATGACGTTTGTCACCTATGGACAGGCTTAGCAGTGGCAATGAGACAGCACCCAAACACACCAGGCTGGTTAT
The DNA here is from genome assembly GCF_036013475.1 of Columba livia. Taxonomy (NCBI): domain Eukaryota; kingdom Metazoa; phylum Chordata; class Aves; order Columbiformes; family Columbidae; genus Columba; species Columba livia. Next base: position 1,883,129 of record NC_088621.1, read on the forward strand.
CTAGTTACCAGCACACGGCAAAATCTGTGCTCTCACATTTTCCCTTAAGCACAGCTCGATCTGGTAATGTCTGAGCCGTCTCTTCCCCAGAAAATCTCAGTGCAAAGACAGTTACTTGGTCCTGATTTCCCAGTTTTTGCAGGTGAGGCTCCACTGGAGGGTGATGCCGAAGCATCACGTTCTGTCATTTTTGAGATCCTTCGGAATGTTGTTACGGGACAAACCGCTGCTGAGCAACCGCGGAACAGAGCAGAGAACACTTCAGTGTACTGCGGCAAAACCAAAGTGTTTATGGCTAATTCCGTGGTAAGAGCGCTGTTTCCTTGGCTAACGGCTCTGGAACGTAATTGCGTAAGGGGGATTCTGGCACCAATTATCGTAATGGTTTAGGCAATACTTGAGCTAATGCCAGCGTGACCAGACTTTGGTATTAACTCCAACAGGCCCGAGTGGCTGCTTTGTGAAAGATGAAAGAGACAAAGGCACTTTTACAAAGATCACACACTGGAGGGTGCAGCCCTAACAGACCCCCCATAAAGGCAGATGGTTTAAGCCAGCTGCTGCTTTGAGAGTATCCACTTTTCCCCCCACAACGCTCTTTTTGCCCTTGGATACTTACATTTTCATTTTACATGTTATCAGATAAGCATTAATGAAGCGCTTCCACTTCAAGTCCCATCCAGCACTTGTGGGACACAAAGCTGCCACGGTCCTGCACCAAGGGACTGCAGGAGGGGGGAGGGTTGTGAACAGCGCTCCATCCCTGAGGATTAAGTGCGGTCTCGTATCCCCAATGCAGCTGGAGCAACTCGAAGCTAGAAGAGCCCAGGTGCTAAATCAGAAAGCGTTTTGCATTCAGTGTTGCTGGAGGAGATTTAAACAGAAGAAACTTGCCAAGGAGAGATGGTCTGCAACTGTCATCCAAGCAGGTAGTTTGATAAGGTCGTTGCTGAACATAATATAACAAGTAACATTTCCAGTTACACTGGATGTTTAAGGTGGCAGGAGCAGTTATGTTAATGGTACATGGAGAAAGCTTAAGTGCCATCTCTCTTAGTATGTGCAAGAGCTTTGGAGAACCTTTGTACTCAGATTTCTTTAATTAAATCTTCAGCTGTTCGCTCCTGGTTAGCCAAGAATCGCTTCCAAAGGATGCGCAGGGCTGCTGATGCCATTAAGCGCAGCTGGAGGAAATGGAAAGTGAGTATGTTGGTACAGGAAAGCATTGAAATCGGGTGACTGAGGCTTTGTCGTGTTGGAGAAAGAATCCACCTCTGTCAAGTAACTGTACAAACCCAGTGCTGTCGGTTCTCCAAAAACTGCTCCAGCTGCAGAGCAGAGGAGGGATGCCAGTCTTGTACAGGGTGGCAGCGCAGAGACTGCAGAATAAACTCATTCCTTACCTTCACAAAATGGGAAGATGTCCCAAAGGGTGATGCGGGGGTCTCCTTTAAGATGCCTTCTCTTTTAGACTCTTAATTTTGCAGTTTTACATTTTGTTCAAGATGTTTGAGAATCTTTTCCCAGCATATTGTTCTGCATCTCTTCATCAGGCAAAAATGGCTGCGTTAGCAGCAGCAGAATTGGACGAGGGTGAAGAAACGGCGTTTTTCTCAGTTCGCGGAGCTACAGTCGCCTCAGCCAAACCACCTTGCTCCTGGGAGACGCCTTGGCCGCTGCCCACGGTGACTCAGTTCTGGCCGCTCGGCCTCGTCCTGGCTGCTGCCCCCGTGACCGTTCCGGGGCTGCGGAGGGACCTGTCCCTGTCACTGCTGACGAGCCTCCGGGTGCTGCGCGAGAGCGACTGCTGCAGGGTGGAAAGCTGCTTCCTGGGCTGCGGCATCACCTCCGTCAGAGCCCTCCCGCAGGTACCAAACCCCCCGCGCCCCGGTCGGCAGCAACTCAGCTGCCCTGAGTTGAGGAACCTGAGCTCTGCTCTGCTCTCCATTCCCACTTAGATGTGCAAGGCTGACACTACTTGAGTTTGAATAGCAAAATTAGCTCCAAATGTGGCAAAACCATCACCTGACCTCTCCACCTCTTTTCCTTCCAGGGCTCTATTAAGTTCCACTGTAAGAAGTCTCCCCTGCACTACGCAGACGTCAGCCCGCACACGGCCGCCTACTCCATCACCGGCTTTAACCAGATTTTGCTGGACAGAAAAAACCTCCTGCCAACGTAGGTTGTGGCCGGCTGTACTTTTTCCTTCAGGGAAGGACCGTCTGCAAGCTGCTGCTTTCAAATTACTCAACGTCCGTATCTGCTGCTACCTCAGAGCTTTCTCTATTGATGCATTGTAGGTATAATATATTTCAAATTTAAAATGCATGAGGGGGGACGTTCCTCCACTCACACGCACATGCGTTTTAGAGGAAATACCAGTACTAGGAAAACACTTAACATAATCAAGTGCTTTAAGCAATATATACTTGAACTGAACATTTCTGGCACTACCTGGGAGAAGGAAGAGGCTGGTAACGGGAGAGCAAATAAGGCAACTGGTTCTGGTGCGTGCTGGGTTCTCGCTGGAGGTACCACCAGTCAGTGGTGTCACAGCGCTTCTGACTGCGGCCAAGGAAGGAGCAGCAGCCAGGCCTAACAGCACAGGCAGATGTCTCAGGGAAAAGCAAAACTGGACTCTTTATCTATAGGACCAAAGCACGGGTACGCTCACCACTGCCGCGCGTTTCTAACGCTGCCGAGTCAACAGTGTCACCTCTGCCACGGTTCCCATCCCTGTTGCTCGCATGGGTCTTGAAAATGTTCAGCTCTCCTGTGTATCATTAAATACCTGGTAAAGGTGTCTGAGCATCTGCAACGAAGTTTAGTTAATGAAAACATATCAAATTAGTTTGTGGATTAAAATAAATGCAAATAGATTTAATATTGTTATTGGAAAGCAGCATTTCCCATGTCTGACAGTATTTCTGCACAAACAGAAAGTCCACAGAACATCAAGTTGAATTCCTCTTCTCCAACACTATGTCACTGTGAATCAACTCTAAATTGAAAATGAGAGCACTGAGATCCATGTGCTGCCAAATCTCTTCTGTCAGAGGGAGAAAAAGAGTTCCCGAAGTATCTCACTCAGGAAGCACGTTCTCCTTCTCCGGGGGTTCGACAATGCCCAGACAGCAGTCTGCAAACTCCACGAACAACGGCTCCTGCATGTACTTCTTCATGAGGGAGCTTTTATCTTTTGCTTGATCGAGTGTCTGTAGTAGCTGCCTGAGATGTGGATTCAGAAGCAAGGCTCTCAGTTCTTCCGATTCCGCTTTTTTTAAAGAAAAGATAAATAGTAGTAACCTCCATTACAAATGCAGTTGAGAACACCCTTGTTTTCCATGTGAACTTTCAAAGAAAGACAGTGAAGGACCGGGTATATGATACTTAAATCTGTGAGGGCCTGCGGTGAGGACTGGGATGGACTGCGCGGCTCCATGGAGAATTAAAGGGCATTGTGTGTCTGCCTGTTGTGCAGCCAGCCCCAGCGCCCTTGACCCCAGCGCCCTTGACCCCAGCCCCAGCGCCCTTGACCCCAGCGCCCTTGACCCCAGCCCCAGCGCCCTTGATCCCAGCCCCAGCGCCCTTGACCCCAGCGCCCTTGACCCCAGCCCCAGCGCCCTTGATCCCAGCCCCAGCGCCCTTGACCCCAGCCCCAGCGCCCTTGATCCCAGCGCCCTTGACCCCAGCCCCAGCGCCCTTGACCCCAGCCCCAGCGCCCTTGACCCCAGCCCCAGCGCCCTTGATCCCAGCCCCAGCGCCCTTGACCCCAGCCCCAGCGCCCTTGATCCCAGCCCCAGCGCCCTTGACCCCAGCCCCAGCGCCCTTGACCCCAGCCCCAGCGCCCTTGATCCCAGCCCCAGCGCCCTTGATCCCAGCCCCAGCGCCCTTGACCCCAGCCCCAGCGCCCTTGATCCCAGTGCCCTTGATCCCAGCCCCAGCGCCCTTGATCCCAGCGCCCTTGACCCCAGCCCCAGCGCCCTTGACCCCAGCCCCAGCGCCCTTGACCCCAGCCCCAGCGCCCTTGACCCCAGCCCCAGCGCCCTTGACCCCAGCCCCACCGCCCTTGATCCCAGCGCCCTTGACCCCAGCCCCAGCGCCCTTGACCCCAGCCCCAGCGCCCTTGACCCCAGCCCCAGCGCCCTTGACCCCAGCCCCAGCGCCCTTGACCCCAGCCCCAGCGCCCTTGACCCCAGCCCCAGCGCCCTTGATCCCAGCCCCAGCGCCCTTGACCCCAGCCCCAGCGCCCTTGACCCCAGCCCCAGCGCCCTTGACCCCAGCCCCAGCGCCCTTGACCCCAGCCCCAGCGCCCTTGACCCCAGCCCCAGCGCCCTTGACCCCAGCCCCAGCGCCCTTGACCCCAGCCCCAGCGCCCTTGACCCCAGCCCCACCGCCCTTGATCCCAGCGCCCTTGACCCCAGCCCCAGCGCCCTTGACCCCAGCCCCAGCGCCCTTGACCCCAGCCCCAGCGCCCTTGATCCCAGCCCCAGCGCCCTTGATCCCAGCCCCAGCGCCCTTGATCCCAGCCCCAGCGCCCTTGACCCCAGCCCCAGCGCCCTTGACCCCAGCCCCAGCGCCCGCAGCCGCCGCTGCCCCGTCCCCCTTACCGAGCCGCCGCAGCCGGTGCAGCGGGACGCGGTCCTGCTCGTCCCCGTCCGTCAGGATGTCGTCCACCGACCAGGGGCCGCCTGCGGGGAGCACACGGAGCTGCAAGGGGCCCGGGCCGCCCCGCACCCGCCCCGCCCGGCCCACCTACCTGCCCGCTGCTCAACGGGGCCGCCCGGCCCGCCCGCCCGCTCCGGCTCCGGCTCCGGCTCCGGCCGCGGCTCCGGCGCGCATCGCTCTGCGGGGACACGGCGTTAGCAGCGCGGCGGGGCGCTGCGGCCCGCCCGGCCCCCCCGGCACTCACCCTTGTGCGTCCTGCAGCACGGCACGGAGCAGCTGCGGGGACACCGCCCGTTAGAGCCGCCGGGGCGGGAGGGGGCCGGCTCCGCACCGACCGGCCGCCACCCCCCTCACCGAGCCGCCACCCCCCTCACCGAGCCGCCGTACCCCGCACCGACCGGCCGCCGCCCCCCACCCCGCCGCTCCCCGCAGCCCCCCCCCGCCGCCCCGGCCCGGCCGCGCTCACTAGGCCGCGGCGCAGCGCGGACACCGGTACGGGGCCGCCCCGGCCGCCCCGCACACTCCGCACGGCCGCGGTGCCCTCATGGCGCTCGCTTCACGTCACTCGCGGCCAGCGGAGCGCCGAGCGCCTCCACCCAGGCTGGCGAGTCAACCGCCGAGCGGCGGGCGGGCCGAGCCCAGCGGTTATTCAATATCCATGTAATGCAGGGGGAGGTTCCGGCTGTTTTCCAGCTCTCACCCTACTTTCGAATTAACAACCACTGCAATAGACAGTGATATGTTAAATATTCCGGTCACTACAACCACCTCGCCCATGTAAATCCGGAGGTGAATAATAATAAATATCACCTAAATAAATACCTAATAAATATCACACCATACAGCCAGCTCCAGGCTGATCTTCACCACCTGCCCGCGGGAAGTTTGGGTTGAGTCTCCTGTCATTACATGTGCGGTGTCCTGAGGTTGTTGGTGGCCGAGTTACCGGAAAACACAGACGGGGCATTTGGTATAAAAGAGCCCCAATTGTCTTGCCCGAATTACATTATCCATTCAAATAATTCATTCTAATTATGTGTCATTTAGTGCCATCCATTTTCCTAAATGCCTGAATTAAAACTGAGACGAAAGTTCTCCCACAGCTCTGCAGGGTAAAGTGGCACAGAGGGGTTTGGTGGCAAAGAACATAAACCGCTCAGTAGCGGATTTGTTAACGTAACATTAGACAGTGAACCCATTTCTAACACAAACGGGCTCTTTTCTCATACCTGCTCACAAACAGACTAACGGGACTTTGTTCTTAGTTCACTCGAGGCTTTTGAAACGCTGAAAAAATCAGAACAAAGAAAACAAACCATAAATAAATCCCTGAAAATCGCGACTTGTCCTGGAAGGGCCGATGTTGGTTGGACTGTGTGTGTGTCTGTTTCACGACTGTGAGAACACCATCACAATGTGGTTTATCACACCCGTGTCAGACCACTGAGCAACAGTCGAACACACTGCAAACCCCAAACACAAGCTGATGTCACCAGGATCTATTCCATCAAGGCTTCTACATTGGTAACTGTGCAAGAGGAAAGAGAAGAAATTTAAGTATTGGGATTCTTCTAGATAATTTCCCCTTGTTAATAAGAATAAACATTAATTTTTACTGGGGTTTCTTCTAAATCAACGCAAATTTCAAAATCCATGGACTCAAATGTGCCTCTATTTATAAGCAGAAATATGAAAAGCGTAGTCACAGCCGTCTCACAAAAAGCGTTATCCAGCTGCATACTGCATTCACAATTACAACAGCGAAACAGTGCTGAGTGCCCCATTGATAAACACATTCATCAAGTATTTAAAGATACAATTTGACTGGCTGTAAATGAGAAAGCAGAATTACGTTTCCCCCACACCACTGAAAATTTTCTAGCCGCGTAGCTGTCCCCCAAACCACACAAATAACACAAAAATGGGGCAAATCGCAGCGGCAAAGCGAGCGCAACCGCAGACTGTTTTCAGACAGAAAGCAAACACGATTCTACGGCTAACGGAGATATTGTTATCTGTGAGTGAAGCAGCTCCACCGAGGAAAGCTGCAAAACACCGGCGCTCAGCACCACTGCCAGAGACACGGAAAGATGCAGAGAGAAGGCACAGAGCTCCAGTGCTCAGTCCCGGCGCTGTTTCCGTGCCCCGGAGCCGTCCCCTGGCCGGGATGCTCTGAGCACACCGGTCCCCGCTACGTGTGCTCGATGGCGCAGGCTCGAGCTCGGCTCAGGGACAGACATTTCAGAGCCTTGAGCGCAGCCGCCGGGGGTTTGGCTTTCAGGGTGTATATGACGGGGTTTCCCAAGCAGTTTGTGGTTATCAGCATCGCCGTGCAGTTTCGGAAGATGTAGATGCCCGGGTAGAGATCGGTGTGGCACTGGTGGTTGGTTGCATCGAATATGACGCCTGCGACAAAAGGAGCGTAGGAGATCAGCCCCAGGAGCCAAATGAAAATACTTGTCCTGGCAACCTGGATTTCAGCCGATTTGTAGGTGCCCGTAGCTTGTCCACACGCTTTCATGCGCAGTTTTCTTTTCCTCAGGATGATAATGATTCCAAGGTAAGTGAACAGAGGTATAACAAACGCCACCACAATATGGGGAATGATCATGAAGATGAGGTAGTTGACGCAAAAGGGACTGTAGAGGACAGAGATATTCTTTTCTGCATGTAAGCAGTTCCAGCCCATCAACGGCAAGCAGCCAAAAAAGAAAGCAAGGACCCAGTTAATTAAAACCGCAGCTATGGAATGGTTTCGAGAAACCCTGAGCCTTGTCCTCATGCTTTCAGCCACAGCCAGGTAGCGCTCAATTCCAATGCTTACCAAGTTATAGATGGTGGATAAAATAGATGTAGTGTGCAAGGCATAAGGTGCAAGCGTATCCTTGGATCCAAAGATTGTAATGTCAGGGTTGGTGATGAAAAGTACTGAAATCCAAAAGCCGGAAAAGCTGGTGAAGAGATCAGAAAAAGCCAGATTGCAGAAGAGTATGGAGATGGGCTTGTGCAGATCCTTTGTCACCATTCTGGTGACGATGACCGTGCAGTTGAAGATCACAGATGCTATGTTCATGGTCAGCTGAGGGATGCCCAGCGCGAGCACTAAATGGTGACTCCAGATTCTAGTGTAGTTAGTGGAGCAGTTTGGGTAGCTGTTCATGGTGCAAAAATCTTACTTTCGACCCCAAACGAGGTCTGGCTCACACATCCCGTGTTCCACGGGAGACCACACGACACCAGTGGTACCGCCACCTTCTCCAGGTGACGAATGAATCCTGACACACAGCTTCTATTGCGCTCATGACACTGGATTAAACTTTAACCACTCCTGGTTTTAAATATTTGGGTTACCAAGTCAGAGCACAGCCAATTAGCTTCAAGTTGCTAGGATAGCCAAAAGTGGAGAACATATTTACCGCTGTACAGATGATCTGCTCACAGCAACCTTTATCAAAAACAAAATCTGGCCGGTTCTTGTGGAGCTGTGTGATCACACCAGTGGGTCAAGAGTCTTTGAGCATATTCTAAAATTGGAATTAGCGTGAATTCAGCTTTAATTCACAAACAGATCAGTTAGACGAAGGATTAGAGTTGGACAATGGAGAGCAGTCATATTTTTGTTTTGGAGGGGGGGAGAAGAACATCACTGTTGTGTCCCAACCCTGGACTGCAGGTCAGTGAGGGATGTGAGTCCTGATTTCGGATCAACCCCACTGACACTACAAAACTTCTACAGTGCTCGAGGTTGAGCAAGAGACAAATCCGGTTGCTCACTGTCTCTTGCTCACAATCAGAAACCCATGTGGCCAGCAGTGGTGGTTTTTCTAAGAGCAGTTAGGTCACATCCACAGAACAAACCCCAAACCCGTCAGCACAACCGTACGATGAACTGCAGCGCTCCAAGGGGAATCCAGCGAGGTCGGGGGCTCTGTGTCCACAGACGCTCTTGTGCTTGGGCCCACAGAAGTATCCCTGCACTCAGTACTGGAGAACTCAGAAGCTGTCAGAATACACCTGAAACTGTCTGGCCTTTCTTTCCCTTGTGTAAAACCAGATGGACTGATTCTTTATAAGCTAAAAAAAAAACATATTGAAAGAGTTGTTGAATTAACTATTTTCAAACAAGGAAATGCGGGAGAATGGCTCAAATCTTTAGTGGATTAATTGTTTTGGAGACTTAAGATGCCTAAGCAGCCCTGAAAATGCCATTTTTCCACCTTAATTGTCGGATGAGAACATAGTCAGAAAATGAGAGACATGGATGTCCATACCTTTGTTCTGGGATATTCTGTGTTTCCTTGTTTAACGTCAGGGTGTAACTTGTACGTTAATAAACCAATGCGTAATGATATCATTTCTTTCTGCATATTTTCAAAAGCAAAAGATTTTCAGAACCGGGTTTAAAATCCGTGAGGCCCGGTGGAAATCGAGCGCTGGACGCAGCGGACAGCAGAGGGCACCAATGGAACAGACAACGCAGGAGGCGGCGGGGAACGCGGGGGCTGCAACAGCAAAGCGGCTCGGGTGGGCGGCACCTCGTACATCAGCATCAACAGCACCAGGGGTGTTTATCCGACGCAGAATTGGCTGCTTTTGGTTGCTAAGGCTGAGTGCGGGTCACCCGCGTTTGATTCAAAATGCCCACGTACAAGGATAAATCTGCGGCTGCTCTGGCTGCTCCCTGGCATCTGCAACTGAGCCGAGTTATTGCAAGCTTTGCTTTAGCAAAATAGCCCAGGTGAAGCCATGCTACTTACAAATGTCTTCTGAGGTTTGGTTGGTTGGGTTTTTACCATTACCCTAAGAAAGGATTAATTTGCATTAGTAACAAATTTATGGCATGATATCGCAACAGCAGCTCAGCTAAGTTTATGGGCTTTCCACATTCAGTCCTGACATCTGATCTTTATAGCAGCAATTCCAGCTCTAAAACTGTAAATCTGTGAACTATATGATAGCTCTGCCAGAATTTACAATGTAAGAAATTTGTGCTAAAATATTTGGCTTAAAAAGGAAAATTCTGTGGCTTCTTTTTTCTGTTGAAGTTTCAGATGGTCACAGGGAAGTGCAAAGAATGATAATAGAGAACTGATGGGTGAAAACTGATTAATCAAGTCTGCTGATGTAGTAACATCCTATAAAATATCCTTCTCAAAGTGTCACAGATAAACCGTTCTTTGTGCATCCTATAAGGAGCCTCATACAGACTTGTCAACCACATCTTTGGTGTGTGGTTGCTGCTGAACAAGGATTCTGCTATTTCTGTCACCTTGTCAGCGCCAGCACCGCGAGTCAGCAAAGTCCTTTCACCAACGGTGACAGTGTCAGCAGGTGACGTCCACCCAGGCCGACGTCGCTTGGGGACGGCAGGGGACACCAGACCGGCCACGCGCTCCTCATCCCCTCTGGTTGTGGTTCCCAGGGCTCTGTGAGCTCAAGAAGGGGCCGGGGGCTGTGAAGAACGATGGAAGCATCTGCAAAAATATCCTACTTACTAGGAAGAGCATATCCTTGAACTCGGACCCCAAAGTGCCCTCGATATTCCCAAAAATGCTACTTGAAATTTCTCTAATTTGAAAATTTGGTGTTCAGCACGAAAACGAAATGACATGAGATCACAATGGAATTTAGAATAATATCAAGCAGTACAAATAGCTCTTCACAAAAGCTCTGTAATATTATTTCCCTAATATAATTGCATACAAATTCACATAGCGTTACTGCTTTAAAGGAGACAATATTATTGCGGAAACTGCTTTTTCAGTGTGCTTCAACACACAGAAAACTGATTTGTATATTCCAGCCCTCAGCAATGAAGACTGAGCTCTCAAAACCAGATGAAATTTAGTTTGAATTGAAAACAGTGTGTGGAACAGAAGGCTACTGCATAAACCAATCTTGATTCAAGGATATTCTCATCCTCCCATGTTCTGGGAACTTCACAATCTTCCTTGTATTTACGCTCACAACACACCCACAAGGAAAGTGTGTTATCTACATTTTTATGAGTGGGACGAGAGCAATCAAATGATTTGCTTAAGGTCATGCAGAAGTTCAGTACGGAGCAAACTGAACCTAGTCTATATCTCAGGCTAACACTCTGAACACCAGCTGTCCCTTGCTATGGGCAACCCTCCGATCAAGATTTGTCTACATTTCACCTTCTACAACACTTTGTAGTTCTATAATTGTTTTTATGTTTCTTTATCTGAATGTCCAAATTGCTATCGTTTTTATATTTGTCAGTAAGTAATGACATTATGTAGTACAGGATCTCAACATTCAATAATAATTCTCTGACAGTTATGCCTGTGGAGAAGACAATAATCATTGAACATATTGAAGAGACTGAGAAAGACACATGGGAAGCTTCAGGCTGGATTTTTAATGACCATTCATTTCAAGTGGCTGTTGTGGAAAATCCAGCTTCACGCAAAGCGCCCGTAACCCGCAGCTCTCGGACGCGCACAGCTGTCCCCAGCACTCGGCAGTGAACAACAGCTCCAGCTGCGAGCGCCAAACCTGATTTCAAAACAGGAAATCAAGTCCAGGAGCTGAAAGTCTTAATTCTGTGCAGTAACCCTTGGACAACATACACTTTTGCCTTAGTGTCATTCAACAGCAATTCTCTGTGTCCCTTATGGTGATAATAATCTTGAGCTATACTTGAAACTACAGGGAAAAAGCACCAATTCTGCACCTTACCAAGCGGCGGACAGCACACAACCCGAGCCAAAACATCCCAAGCGACATGCAGGCTGACTGCGCATTGGGGAGACTAATTCCTGCTTGCCATGACCTTCAGCAAAGCCTTGAGACAAGAATATCCGTCTGCTCGGTCTTTCAACAGGCATCATGAGGCCTGCAAGTAAGGAACATTCAGGAAAGTGAGTAATACAAATAAGGAGTCTATTTACCCAGTTTATGTTTTAATTTATGCAGATTAAAGTCTTCCTCTTTGGAGAGGAAGACACAAATGGGACCTATGATCTCCTTCCAAGATTTTTTCTGACATGTTTTCAAACCAGAAAGCTCCCCGCTCCTCCTCCGTCCCCTCTCCTTGAGGAATTTTGGCCTCACAGGTTCTATCTGATGTCCCAGCTCTGCTTTCACACACCTCCCCGGGAAAATAAAGCATAGACAATCGTCAGGCTTGAATATCTCTGAGTGCTGTCCAATGTTACACCAGCTACAAGCCACAAAACAATGGCGAGGACAGCTTGTTGCAAGAAAACCCCCACAAACCAGACCCTCTCCCGTCTACGCACAACCTGAACATTTATTTGAGATACCGGAACTGTTGTTTCACCTTTCAGGAGCTTGTATTATGCTGTCTAATGGGAGACAAACATTGAGAAATCCTTGAAACCAAGGTTGTATGCTAAACAAAGCCTTTCACCGATAATTCGTATGTAAGGAAGCCAGAAAGCATGTTATCCCTTTAGATATGAAACAGTTCACATAAAGGGCATCTTCTTTCTGAACTAAGCAACTACAGCAGTGGTAAGAAATGTGTGTGCTTCAAAAGAAGCAAACTAACCAGCCAGGAGAGCAGAAGGCCAAATAAAAAGCTATTGCAAATGCTTCTGACTGTTTCATGGAAATGACCTTGTATTAGAAGAACGTTCCCAACAGAGCAGACTCAGGGAGACTCACAGCCAAACCACATTTTCACATGGAAGATTAAGACTTAATGTTTGATTCACCAAAAGCTACTGCTCATGAAATTCCAGATTTCCTGCTCAGTGGTGAGGGAATTCTAACGAAGAAAATTACAATACACAACTAAAGGAAGATCCCTTGGTGTGTTCTCTCACTCTGAAGGGAAGGTTTCCCAATCACCCAGTCACTAATCAAGAAATCAATCTGAGTTTCAAGTCTCTTGGAAGTGCTTCCCTCTCCCACTGCAGGGACGATTCCTCCCAGGTCAGCTCGTCCGCAAACAGGATTTGGTCTCACAATCCTTAGATCTTCCTTCTAAGACCAACAGCTCAGGCTCCCGGCACAAAGAGCCGTGTCGCACCGTGACCTGGGCTGCCACGGCACCGGACCCGCTCTCCTCCCGTCCCGCCTGCGCTGCGGGGACACGGGGCTCTGCAGCCGCTCGGTGAGGGCTGGGAACAGCCTGGGCCGTCCTCCGGCAGCACCTGGTAGGATCATTTGGCTCAGACACATGTGAGCTTCATCAGCCGTCACGTCAGCCCCGCCGAACTTCCCGTGAAGCCCTTTTGGTAGCAGCGGGGTGGTGTCTGATCTCACGCATTTCAGAAACCGGGCTGGGGGGAAACCTCCAGAATCTTTGCTGCTGTGGCTCTCAAGGCAACAAATTAAATGCAGTTTCACTGTTTTTGATATTTCCTCCTGTTCTTACCTATCCTGGAGCTACACGCGTGACTGCCATCATTGTGCCAAAAGAAACTAGGCGTGAGTTCAGTGATCTGCCATACACTCTCTGCATAACTTTGTCTCAGATTCTCCAACCAATATCCTCATATGTATTTCGGTTCAATGTCCAAAGGCCATTATGTAAAATCCTCCTTCAGTGCAATTCCTTTCAAAAATACTCCTGAGTACAAAGTCATTGAGAACTGATAACCAAGCACCTGTCAGGTAAGTTTCTTTAGACAAGAAAAGTGGAGATCACATGATGTCTGCCCTGTTTATTTAGATTACAGACTTTCTAAGGAGCGGAAATGTCTTTCCTTGAGTGTGCCTTCAATCTCTTGCACAAATAATAACTAAGTTAACATGACTGTGGTGCTGTTTATTATCACTTTAATACTGGCAGGCTAGGAGGTTGACAAAAGGAAAACCAAAAAAATAAGAGTGAATCCTGAATCTCAAGATCAAAATTTCTAACTCTCAGATTTTTCTAGTCCTGAACGGAGGGTTTCTTGCAGGCTCTTCAGAGAAATCAAGAGAAATATAGAGCACAAATAGAGCAAAAAGAATTCAGCTTTGGTTCAGCTGCCCCACTGCAGACCTTTCCCAGAGAAGAAAAAATAAGCCCAAGAGTAAAATATCTTGTAGATGCCCTTGAAGGCTGACACGACACCACCCCACGCCGCCACGTTCACGCCCTCATTTCTCTCTACGTGCTCTGCATGCACCTTGCTTAGATTGCTCCACCGAGACCGCCAGACTAGGAAGTGCAAAAATGCAACAAATTCCCTCATTGTTCTTGTCACTGCAGCAACTGTTTATCTTAGCACCATGTGCTAGGCAAATCATCGTCTGTTCATGCTTTAATCTACCTAATCCAGGATGGAAAAACACTACCCAGCAAACCTTCATTGTTGGAATGTTATTTATAGCCATCCTTTTTATGAATAAAAGCCCTCCTCATAAGTCAGCTGTCAGATTTCCCATTGTTACTACAGGTCCCGATCCTGTGTGACCCTACTACAAGAGCAGAATGGCCATGCTCCTCAACCGGTAAAGGCAAGAAGCGCTTTCTTGGTTCTCTTCTTTTCAATTCAGCCCTTGCTGATGACTGGGCTGGCTCAATGCTGACAGCACAGCACCGCTTGGTTTTGGCCACCCCTTCACGAGGAGCCCCGGGTCAAGCATCCCGCTCTCCTTGCACCGAGCCCCGCGTGTGGCAGCATCCCCATGGACAGGGAGGAATCCCCATGGACAGGGAGCAATCCCCATGGACAGGGAGCAATCCCCACGGACAGGGAGGAATCCCCATGGACAGGAAGCAATGCCCACGGACAGGGAGGACTTGGGGAAGGGGAGGAAGAAGTTGCAGCCCCCCCAACACCTCTTTTGTTTTCCTCAGCTGTTTCAAAATCCAACCTCAAATGAAAAGATGAAAATTTGTCTACAATAGGCCAAAAAGTAGTAGTGCCACTTCTCTTTACACACCTTTGTTTGTTGAACATAAAGCCTGAAGTGCCACTGAATCAGACACATGCAATTAAAGCATTCAGATAGGAAAGCAAAAGGGGACGAAAAAAAATCTGTATATATTGTACTATAGTACTAGAGTCAGGAATTATTTTTTTTAAAAAAGGGTATTATTAAAAAAGGAGAAAGGACCAAACCATCCCCCCAAACAAACAACAGGTGTGCTCTGAGTTAACTCACAAAGTGCAAAAGCATATATAAGTAAGGTGTTGATATGCCACCTAATAAACATTTCCTGTTACTGCCACAGAAGTCCCGTTTTCCAGTCCTGAGCAGCTGTTAGGAGGGTTGTGGGGGTGACCGAGCTGGAGTTTTGCTTGTTTCATGGAGGTTTTTTGAGGCAAAACACTAACCTTAATACTCACGTTAACTGAATGTCATGTGGGCTGTCAGGAGAAGGAAAAAAAAGCTACCAGTAAATAAAAATGTAACATTTTAGTACTAGGTTTATAAATGTGCGTAGGTTGCAATGTGCCAGTTATTCACTGCTTGCTTAGTGCTAGAAAGCCTTATTCCTTTTGCCATTCGCTTTGGAGAAATGAATAAATTTAGGCAAATCAGGAGTAGGGTAAATCTGGAGAAATTACAAAGGGGAGGAGTTCACCTTCCTGGCTATGGCTTTCAGGTCTGTCCAGGACTTCTTACTCCAGTATAAAACTGAGAGCAGAAATATGATCACATCCTAAGAAGTCTAATCAATTCTGGTTTCAACACTGAGCCTATTTAAAATAGAGAATGGAATTGCTGTTCCTTGTTCTGTTCGCTCTGCACATTCTCAAGACAGAGGCACTAGGTAAGTCCTTGCCTGCTCTTTCTAACCCCATGTACCAAGGTTACTCTTGTTTGTGATCTGTGTCTGAATACCGGTGCACACAGTACAGACTCTCATTCTTCTATATGACAAACGAATAATGTTTTATTTATTTCTCTGCATTTTATGATTTGTGCTAAAAGATGAAGTATAGACTTTTCTCATGAATGAATGAGTGGGGTTTTTTCCACCTTTAGAGATTCTAGTTGCCTTCCTCCTCCAAGAAAAATCAATGAGGTTTGACTTGATCTCTGTAGTTAACTACATACATAAATTTTTAAAAATCAAAATGCATATTTATTTACCTGTAAACTTCTTAAAACTTCAAATAGCTTGGTTTTGTTTTCTTCTCATTTTGCTTTGCTGTTTATGATATGATTAAATTCTTGTGGTTCCCTGCTGAGAAAGAACAATATGTCTTTTGCTGCATTAGCTCAGCAGATCCATCTATTTTTGCACTCTGTGCACTATGTACATAAGTACACTATGCACTTACGATGAGTAGATTCAATATCTATCTATAATTAATATCAAAAATGCATAAGGTATTTTTTGCTTCTATTAGATCAGCAATGCTATAACATTGAATAAACCACCTTTCCAATGTAAATATCAGCACACAGCCTCAAAATTAAAGATAAACACTGCAGTTCTTAATAGTGATGAAGGGTCTATTGTTTGCACTAAAATAGACTGGACTGCATTAAGGGAAAAAAAAAAGAGATACAATATTATCAGAGGTATCAGAGGGAAGCACTGCAGCAAGAGCAGTTAAAGGGACAGGGTTTGGGTTGCCAGACTCGCAGTGACACAGGTCTGAGGAGCTCCGGAGGGGCCTCAAGGAGCACAACCCGAGTGCTGGGGACGCACAGGGGGGTTCCCACATTTTATTTATCTGTTCTTTATGAATTCTCCTTATCCATGCCTCAGTAGCTCGCCTTTTCTAGATTCTTCCCTGACAGGTCAAATACCTTTCCTCTTGTTTAGTCTGTATTTTGTGTATTTTGCATTCTCTCTCTGGAGAGCTTCCCACACCTGCTACAACCGAAACACAAAGAACCTTTGCTCTTCCAAAGTCTACAAATGTTTGCTCTATATTGATTACCAACTGATTAACACTTTGCTAAATGTGCTGCTCTATTAAGGGATTTACTATAGGGTCTTGAAAGACTATTTAGAAAACCCTTATGGGCTTTATTAGATTAGCATTAGTAATTAGTGCTTTAGCAGATGGAAATAAAAAAGGCAACGCATATCATATTTTGTATTGCTTTTTTCCCAAGCATGATGATTTCCACTTTCTTCCCTCAGTGCAGAGGCAAACTGCACAGTCATTAATGTGTGAGAAACCCCCCAGCTTCTTTTCCAGGCTTTTTCCAGGGGTAGAAGCTTCACAGGATACGTTGTGATACATTAAAGGCTGAACATTTCAAGAAACCTCAACTTTTGATAATCAGCCTAAATTATTTTTTGTCATATTTGGAAGGTAATTTTAAACAAGCATTTCATTTATATTTTATCACTTTTCAGAACTAGCTTGAGCGATATCCACTTATCGGCTCATTTAACATACCTCCACCAGGGCTGTTTTTCTAATCTGGGCAGCCTCATAATTCATTGCACTTAAATAGCCAATAAACCTGATTGCTAATCTTTCAAATTCCTTTCAGCCTCGACCTGTCCTAATATCATAGTACATATATTTTTAAGTTATTACTAGGAGTCCTTAAAGGGCTTTATAGAGAAACAAGCTTCATTAGCCCCATTCTACAAAAGGGAAACTGAGGCACATTGGTGCAGCCGCCTGCCCAGAGATCAACCAGCACCAGGAAGATAAACCATCTAAGCTTGAATCTGTCCAGCACCTCACCCACCAGCTCGTACGGATCTCATTTTGCATTAATGTCTGCACTGCTGCACCCCGGCTTGCTTGAGTCCTTCGGGAGATCAGTGACCCTCTGGTGCTGCTATTAGACAGGAAAAACATCTGCAATGTTCCAACAGGAATATTCCAAATCTTTGGAGAGAGAAGTTTCATTAATGGCAGGTTCAATCTGGTGCCATGCAGAGAACAATTGTAGGGAACAGTAGTATCTGTCTGTCTAGGAGCTTTGTAGTGGGCTTGCAGCAAGCTCCATGTCTTACTGAAAAGTAATTTTCTTTAAGAAGAAGGGAATGAACCCCAGCCTTTTTCATCCTTTTTCTTTATGACAGAGCAGGACTCAGCCATAAGACATTCTCCCACAGTCCATGCTCTAGTGCTCCAAAAGATTGATACATGATAGAACATGATTCCTCTAATTTTCTCTATTTCTACTTACATACTTTTAACTTTCATGAACATAAAATTTACATAACCATGCTGGCACTGACGTCGTCAGCATTAATTCTCGGTCTGATGTTTCCTCAGGGTTATTCGAAGTATACCTGATATCTCTATAAGCAGCATAAAAATAAACAGTTTAACTTCTTCCATTTCTACTTCTAATGGTATAGAACACACACATATTTGTGTTTCGAATCCAGTTTAGGGTTGGCAAAATTGGGATGCCGGTTCACTTTGATACACTCTGGGATGAAAAGTTGCATTTTCAGTTGTCTAAGAAAGAATAATAAGGACAATATGAGACCTAAAACACACAGAAAAGGCAATAAGCTGTAGCTACTTTAGGTAGTAAGTCATAGGTGCTTTCAGAGGTGTGGATTGTCTGTATTTCCCTCTCTCCACCCACCCAATCCACCATGTGATAAGTATAACTCCCAAGCAATCACTGCCTTTATCTCAAAGTAGTTACCTCGACCATCTCAGTGCAGACAGACTTTTGATCTCGACTTGTGATCTTTATGCAGAATACATTGCTTAGGGCTTCCTTCTCTTTCCTCATTGTAGTCATTCCAGCTGCCAAAACAGATCAAAGGCTTATCTGAGCCTGCCTCCCATCATTCCTACCGATCGGGGATCTTGTCAGATCCACCGCGTGCAAGATGGAACGAGAGCTCACATGTGCCAGGCTGCTGAGTGTGCACCGAGAGCAGGGGACACCAGTGACACGGCTGTGCTGTTCCCTCTCTGTACAGCTGCACGGGCTGCACGAGCGGGATTCAGGCAGCAGAGAATGTCCCAGCTCCATCGTCTGTGCTGTACCAGTAGCAGTATTTCGTATTTAATACCTCTGAAACCCTGAATATTTTTTTTATAACTAATGAACTTATCCACTACACTTGGATCCTACAGTTAAATTTTAACAAATGAACTCTATAAGAGGGACTGTTATGGTGAACAGAGGTTTAGCCACTGTCACGTTACAATTGGAGGAGGTTTAGGGCTGAGAGAAGGATGGACACAGATTGCTTGACCAGGACATCTTAGGGTGCAGATCCTGTGATCTCAGAGTACACTTATTTCGTTCAACAGCTTATGATAAAGGCACAAAGTGGTGAGGTATTGTAATAATTTCATTCTCACTCTCTTTGACACAAAAATTCAGCAAAAGGCAGAAAAACACTCACGGCAGAGCAGCAGATGAGACAGTGGAGCCACAGAGCAGCTCCTCGGTTATCTGTCACGGCCTGTTTCATTTTGGGGAGCAGGGAACCAAGCCCAGCAGGCAAAGAACCAACACTGGGCGCTACTGGAAGACTCCCAAAAGGCAGCTACTAGACCGTATTTGAGTCACATATGGAATAAACTTTGAAATGTTTTTAATTTCTTACATTGCTGTAGCCTGCCACGTGTGGCTTTCAGAAATATCTGTGTTGCACAAATGGATAATTTGTCTCAGAACAGGAACACCTTGATTCTCTTCAAATTAGTCTGTGTGTGAAGTTATTCAAGAATATGTACTGGGCAGTCACACCTTGCTGTAATCTACACTCATCTGCAGATCCCAACTTCCCCTCAAGGAATAATGCATATAAGCTTTGCGAGATACCTCTGCTGTCTCCATCACTTATGAGTTCAACAACTGTCCCCCATCCCCATGTGTGACTTGTAAACTGCTGAGCAGCGAGTGCATACAGTGTGTAGAGATGGATGACCGATGTCCCCAATGACATGACTCCTGCCTTTTTTAATGTGTCCTGTGCCCAAGGCAGCATCCATCTATGTGATGCCTTGACAGGCATCGAGGTTCTTGAGCAGACAGGTTTTTTACAAGGCTGATGCATCCAAGGGCATCACAGCTCCAAGTTCAAAAATCATCGTTCACTAGTTTGCAGCCTGTTTCTGGCAACACGCAGTGAGTGGACACTTTTCCATGTACACAGTGGACCCAATTACATTATTAATGCTCCATTTAAGGATCAGCCTGACTAGCCTGAGTACACTACATCATCATCAATTTGTATTAAGCCACTGTTGAGCTGACCTCATGCAGAACTGCAAGGTGTTGCATCACCTTGTCCTTCTCCATGCAAACAGGCTTTTTTCCCTGTTTGCGGTGTTGCAGAAGGTGCTTTGTTATGTTACAGAATATATCTAATGGCCTGTTATTAGACTTTCAGATACGTTTCTAGCTACAGCACCAGTCGTCATAAACCCAGCACGAAAGACTACAAAAAGACAGTAAAGCCACAAATTTGAATTGAATTTTTAAAGTACTAAAAAAAGGATTTGTGAATTTTATTTGACACTCCCTCTGTTGTAAACGAAACAAAGCAAAATACTCCACTGAAGCAAATCACCTTAGCCCTGGATACTCCTTTTTTGTTAAAGGCCGGTTTCCTTCAATACAGCACATTTATGAGGACACGTGACAGAGGTTAAAATAGTATCACAGGTCACAGCTAAAAATATTTTCCTCACTCTCTGACACAAAGAAAGTAGTTTGTAAGTGTTCATAGGGCATATCTAGAATCCTCCAACCTCTTTGGTTTTTTCCTTTAGTTTATATGTGCTACAGACAAAGGCCTCATTGAGCGCGTGATTTATGTATACATGTGCAAATTATAAACACTCTGCTCAAATCAGATGTGCTTACTTGTAAAGCTTCACTACTATAATAAAGCTTATTTTCAAGGCTAAGCCCCCACAATATCTTGGGATTTATATACATACAGATGTATATCTTTGTGAAAAACAAAATTGTCAGGTGAAAGTGAATAGGAGAGAGATAAATGATCACAAACGTTTGGTTTTACATGCTTAGAGACACACAAATCTAGAAGTAAACATTCGGAACTGATTTTGCCTGTCAAAGTAGTGGATCAGGACTTCCTAAGGATGTGTAATACTTAAGAATGTATAAATAGACTTATGTATATAGCTCAGTTTGTGTTCAGCGATCTCATTAATTAGAAAGACAGGCTTAGATTCCATTTTCTTTTAAGTTGCTTTGTCTTTTGTACTAAAGATAATAAGTTTCACAAAACAAGCTAAAAATAGAACAAGCCCAATACAAACCAAAGCTAAAAATATACCGCATGCAAAACTAGCTTCGCCCTGCTGCAAAGCCAGCGCTCACAACTGATTGTAGGGATGGGTTTGAAACCAGTGGGCGACAGAGCAGTAATGAGAACTCTGGCATCCAGGGCAGGCTGGGTGCTCTGAAAAGCAGCAGAGCGGAGGGAGCCCCATCAGCTGCGTGTCTCAGCAAACAACGAATTGTCAGTGAGGACATGGCTGAAAGAGGGTGACAAGACATCGAAAGGGACAAACAAAGGAGTCAGTCAGTGAAAGAGAAGGGATTTTAACTAAAAAGCAAGAGAAGATACTCTCACTGTCTCATTACTCCATGATACTCGTGGTGTAAAGGTCATTCACACTTCAAGAGATTATATATGGTTACTAAAAACACCTGTCAGCACAGAACATTAATAGATTTCTAATCACTTTGTCCAGAAGGACAAAACCTGTTTTAGCGACTCTTGTGTGCAGATGGATGAATTAAAAGGGTGGTTTTGAGCCAGCCTGAACAGCACTTATCTCCCAGCACTGACTCAGAGGAGCTGTGGCCTTCCCAGCGGCAGCTCAGCAGGTCGCAGTAGAGCAGCAAGTGGGGAACAAGTAGGACAAAGTAGATTTTGGAACTTTTATGGAATGCAGGCAATCTGGCCACGGTCCAAAGAGCTTAAGGGTCTTTTCCTAAATCATACAATAGCACATCGGCAAACTGCAAACACCCGGGCTCCCAGCCAGCAGCCCCGTCCTCCCTCCAGCTGCGTAAGTGAACAGAAGAGGGAGTACTCAACTGAAGGGATTTTTTCCTCAAGTTTCCATGCTTGGTTTGATAGCTAAAACAATTGAAAACATTAACAATGAAATGAAAACAATACTTAATTGTATTGTTTTCTAGATCTTCTGGTGCCAAGAAACAGCTTTGGTCAGGAAACCAGTTGTAAATTTGACAAGGAAGAAACAGAGATAAGTAGGACTGCTCACTTGCCAAGAGAGACTCCCTAAACTTCACTGTCTTGAACTCTGTAAAGGAAGAGGCCTCCAGCCCAGTTCAGCCACACTCTGCATTACACCCAGTAAAGTCAAGGTGACACCTAGGATATGGTGTATTGCCACGTAAATCAAGAATCTATACTACAACGTAAGAGCTAGATAAAATTGATAATATAGCAATCGTAAGTCTGGGTGTATATGTATCCTGAATGTATATGTATACTGAATTATATTACTTCCAATGGTGATAACAACAGGAATGTCTCTATTTAATGTCAATTAGGCAAGAAGTTTTTGGAAATCCTGGCTGGCATCTTATACTATCCTGAGAGAAGTGTGGATGCTCGTCGTTTAACTCATGTGTACCAGCAAGATGTGGGAGTAAGCCATGAAATCCTCCATAGCAGCTCATATGACAGCAATGGTTTCAGCACCTTCACTACAAAAATAAACAGAAAACCTCCCAAACACCAAAAAAAAAGACTTTCTGCTGCATTTTCCTGGGCAATAAACAGCAGAATGGAGAATGGGGGAGCTGAGGTTTGATCGAAAGAGCATTCAAGTGAGAGGACTGCAGGATGGGATCTGATATGTACTGGGTCCCTGCAAGAAAGGGGCTTCAGAGAGTGAGGTGAAAGTCTTTGAGGTGGAAACAGTGGAAAGGTGAAGGGCACACTGTCAGGAGATGGGATGAAGGATGGATGAAGCGGGAACAGGAATTACAGATAAAGAAGGAACTATTTGAATGCTGTAGATACCAGGGAGGGAAAAGAATTGTTTAGGGTGGTTCAGTGATATTTCTAGGAGTGATGGGACACAGATAAGCAAATGGAAAATATAAGCTATTAAACAGGAAACATTTCCTGACAGTGAAGGCAAATAGACTGTGGAAAAGACTCCTAAGGGAAGCGGCAGGAGACACTCAGACAATTAAAACTAGACTAGACAACACACCTTAGGGCACAATCATGCCTAAGACCACAGACAACTGACTGGATGTGACAAGTGTCTTTCCTTCTTGCTTCAGAAATAAAGCCATAAAGCCCAGGGGGGAAAAAGGACCATTATAAATGCAAGCTCCCTATACGTAGGGAGGAATCACAACTTTTTCTGCCCATAATCTTGATGTACAGGCTGAAAGGTTTTAGTGCGCTCATGTGTTGATCTACTAAGACGTGATTGAAACCCACAAGTTTACCAGAGAGAACCTCCCAAACGCCTATCAGCTGGAAAAACGTCAGTGGTTGCTTTGTTTGAGAAGGGCTGGATCCAGACTCAGCATGAAAGGCTCTGTAACCCACTTTCATTTCACTCCTCTGGTACAGAGACTCTGGATCAGAACCACTGACAATGTGATTTGGTGATATTTCCCTTCCCTCAGTGTTTCCTGTGGTTGTCACTGACTCTCACTGTTCTGTGGTCACGCTCTGAAAGCTCCATGGCCTTTCAACCCAATGAACTTGCACTTACTACTAATTGTGAATCATATTGACCGTAAAATTTGATTTGCATTACAGTAATGCCTTGAGGTCTAAGTCACGATCACGGTCCCATTGTGCAAGTCACTATACAAACCCAGAACAGCAGACCTTGTTCCAAAAGTTTACAGTAAACAGACCGGAATACCTCCACCGACCTTGATTTCTCACCTGACAACGTTCCTCTCTGTTTTAACTCACATCCCAAAGAGCTTGAGATGAAATCTTTGCGGGTAACTGTCCTCTCATGCTGCATAGATGCTGCCACCTTTAAACATTTGTGTCCAGGCTATTCCTGCAGTGCAGCATGTTTTGTTCTGGAGGTTCATGCACATTTAACTTCCACAGAAAGGCCACCCCAGCCACGGGGTGCTGGTGCAGTGACTGTTAAAGCAGATCCTGAACACTGCGCTAGAGCTCTTGCCAAAAATACATCTGCACCCATTCATCCATTCAAACACTAACACATGCGAAACATAACATCGTGAAGACTGGCTTACCTGGTGTTTGCGAGGCATTTATGGATTCAAATATCGATTAAGGCACTTGGAACTTGTGGATCTGCAGTTTCCCCGTGGAGACAAGAAATGGCTCGGTGCTCCTGCAGGTCTGGCCATCATCTTGTGTGCACGGGCCTGAAAAAATGCAAGGACCAGTTTTAGAAATGACAAATCCTAAAGCTAAGGTTTGCGAATGTTTAGAGGTGTGTCAAAATAAAACTTTGTTGAACCAATTTTTTAAATAATTACAAAATATTGGTGAAACAACAACGTAGAAATAGCTACAGTTCTTACCATACAAATGTAGTGACGTTGTTTACTTTTCTTCTCAATATTACTAAATATTTGCTAAACCAGAAAGTGAGTCAACATTATTTATAATTTTCAGCATAAATTTAGCTTTTTCAAGATTTTATTAATGTGATGCCACAAGCTCATTCAAGTCTCTCTCTGTCATTATAGCTATATTAAGATTCTATGTATTCTAAACACTTAATACATGGATAGCATTGCTATGCTATGGATCTGAAGGTAAAGGTGTTAAAAGTGGTTATGAGCCTTCCAGCAGATGGCTCATAAAATATCACAAATTATGGTAATTAGCAATCTAATGACAGGACCCCTCCATAACAGTTATTAAAAACTGACTAGCTATTTGTTAAAAGCCTATAATTTACTAATCAGAGACAAAAAGCCCATTGTAGTATTAATCAAGCTTATAAGAGCTTTTGAATTGTTATTGATTAAGTAGGCAAATAGAACAATTCCTGTGAAAGTCAATTTAGGCTTTATAACTGCCATAAAGAGCCACTGCAGCATGCTGTGATAACCAGAGCGGTGCTTGCTTTCCTGACCAGATCAACACACGGTGAAGTTAAACCAGCAATCTTCCTCTGAATTGTGCGTTTCTTCTGACGATGAAAAAGTAAGATGCAGATGTTCTGTTGAAAAACTTTGCAACCATCTGTGTGGGATCACAGTTGAGTTAGAATAAAGATTCTTCATGTCTTTCAGGAAATACTTTATTTCTTAAAATTCCTTATTGCACCAGGTAATCTTTAAAATAGTTCCTGGAATGGACTGAGATAAGTCATCTTGCGCAAGTGAATTTACAAGCATACAAAAGTATAGAACCAACAAAAGGAAATTTATTTTAACACTACATATATTCAGATGTGGAACTTTTGCCTCAAGATATTGATGAAGCCAAAGTTTCAAAATCAAATTATTCAGAACTGCAACCACAGAATCCCAGAATGTCAGGGATTGGAAGGGACCTGGAAAGCTCATCCAGTGCAATCCCCCCATGGAGCAGGAACACCCAGATGAGGTTACACAGGAAGGTGTCCAGGCGGGTTGGAATGTCTGCACAGAAGGAGACTCCACAACCCCCTGGGCAGCCTGGGCCAGGCTCTGCCACCCTCACTGAGAAGAAGTTGCTTCTCACATTTAAGTGGAACCTCTTGTGTTCCAGTTTGAACCCATTACCCCTTGTCTTGTCATTGGTTGTCACCGAGAAGAGCCTGGCTCCATCCTCCTGACACTCACCCTTTAGATATCTGTAAACATGAATGAGGTCACCCCTCAGTCTCCTCTTGTCCAGCTCCAGAGCCCCAGCTCCCTCAGCCTTTCCTCACACGGGAGATGCTCCACTCCCTTCAGCATCTTTGTTGCCCTGCGCTGGACTCTCTCCAGCAGTTCCCTGTCCTGCTGGAACTGAGGGGCCACAACTGGACACAATATTCCAGGTGTGGTCTCCCCAGGGCAGAGCAGAGGGGCAGGAGAACCTCTCTGACCTACTGACCACCCCCTTGTAACCCACCCCAGGTACTATTGGCCTTCCTGGCCACAAGGGCCAGTGCTGGCTCATGGTCATCCTGCTGTCCCCAAGACCCCAGGTCCGTTTCCCCTACGCTGCTCTCTAATAGGTCATTCACCAACTTATACTGGAACCTGGGGTTGTTCCTACCCAGATACAAGACTCTACACTCGTCCTTGTTATATTTCATTACATTTTTCCCTGCCCAGAGTTCCCATCCAGAGTTCTACTATTCCATGCTAACGCAGTTTTTGGAGGGAATAGTAACAGGTATAAACGGATTCATTCAGAACCAGGAGGAGATCTAGAGAGGCAGAGCTGCCTACTGCAGGATTTTTATGGTTTCTTCTGAGTGATTTGATATTAAAGCCAGCTAGACTCGCTCTATGATGTGCTCCACACTTCACAGCAGAAGCACTCAACTCTCATCAACTTCTGTTGTTAATATATTTAAGAAAGGAAATACCTTACTCTAATAACATTGGGCAAACAAAACCAAGAATTTGCCGAAACCGTATGCCCAGTTATCACTCTCTGAGGATCACAAGTTGTGAATCTATTTCACATCTGCTTTTTGGGGGACAACTTGTACAGCTTTTCATTCACCTAATTTGTAATATCTGATTTCTTTTTAGTTGTAAGCCATTGGTGCTATCAGTCACAGAAGGATGAAGACCCACACTGTCAAGGTACTGCACCACCACCACCGCTTTCTTTTGGTATTGTTTTGTTATAGTTTCCGAGTCTTTATAGTGTCAGTAGTTCACTTTCTATTTTACAGCCGTTTACATGTGCCTATTAAGCTTGGCAGAACATCCTTGGCAAATTGTAATATTTATAAATATACAAAAAATTATATGCTAAGAAAGTTCCTGTATTAGATTCTACCATCCAAAGATCTTTTCTTCAAAGATGTCTCCAGTTTCCCAAGCAAGAATCTATTCACTGTTTGGTAGTTCAGCTTTATCAAGGATTTGCAGTCTAAAGAAAGAAATTATTTTCTTCATTCTTAAATAGATCCTCGAAAATGGTACCAAACATATGCCACCTGCAAAGGGAAAAAACAGTCACCTATCAATATTGTCACCAAAAATGTCGTTCTGGACAAGAGCCTTAATCCACTGAGCTTTGAGGGATATGATGTGAAGGGATCTTCTGCATGGGACATAGAAAATAATGGACATACAGGCAAGTACTGTGAAATTCTTACTGTTATTATGAGATTTACTGGTGCCTTCACTTGGAACCATCCATTTGCTTCTTCCATGTCCTAGGCAAGGTGTTAGATATCACTACTGCTTCTTCAAAGCAAGCAAGCAAAAATAAGATAGCAGCCCTGTATTTCTGAAGCGAAACGGTCTGAACCAAGGCCTCCTGGGACCTCTGTGGGAATTATCTAGGTTTTAGATCCTGGACATGGTCCTTGAATGTCTCAGCAGAAATTGGTTCTGTGCATATGCAGAAAGAGAACTTGAGATGTGCAGGGAACCACTGGGACTAGGAGGCAGGTGAATACAGAGGGTGAAGACACCGCTTTTGGCAGAGGTAAATAACTTCTGCTGACTGCCCCTGTACCCTTTATTTCTGGCCTTGCCTTTTCTTGCTCTTGCTTCTGCACAAAGAATAATTCTCCTGAAGAGAAGGTCATCTGGGAAAGTCATTCCACAAGTGGCTTGCTGGGTGTGTTTCTTACTAATTCTTTAAATAATGAGCTGAAATCTTCCCGAATTTCAACCTGTTTCCTCTGCACACAGAAGTAATCAAATGTGAGCTTGTTGGTCACCTACTCACTGATTCAATAAACAGTGAATCGATGAACAGCAGATCAGTAAACAGTGCATGAGTCAGTGAGCAGTGATTCTGTTTCACTTCCTCCACTTCGCTTCACTAAAAGCGATAGCAATGGTGATGCTTCAACAACAATATTTTGCTAAATTACAGTAACTTTTAAAATAGATCTGTTGTGTTTGGTTTTTGTTTTTTGGTTTTCTTTTTTTTTTTAAATCTATAGGTGTTCTTAGAAGCTTTAGATGGATTGTTTTAACTACTAAAGCCCTAAAATGGAAAGTTGCAAGTGCCAAATATTTTCCTAACTTAAAAAGGAAAGGTGGGAAGGTAGACAGCTGGGTAGATTTTCACAGCCAGCGATTCTAGTTTAAAACAACAGTATTTTGACAGGCCATAAGAAAAAGATAGGTTTTGATTTTTCACTAGTCTATGGGTTAATGACTTTCTCGTTACAGAATGATATTCTGGAATCTCCACATTACAGTCGCTGGGCATAGAAATACCTTTTACACAAGAATTAATATTCATACAGATTGGACAGAATTCTCATCTTTCCCAGCTATCCAAAAGGATTAAGTTTTCAATCTGGGATTTTTAAATTGCTGCTTCTTGCTTCTAAGGACAACCGGTTTCTGTGCTACAGTGAGCACAGTACTGGAACTGTTACTGCTTAAATCACAGCTGCAATTAGAAGCTCTGCATGCAGTTAGACTATCATTATGTTTGATGTGCAGATAGTAAAGGTCAGTGTCTCAAAGGTCCTACAATCTAAATAAACAAAGCTGACAAAGATATGTTTCTCATCCATTTACAGATAAGAAAGCAAAGTGACTAAATGACTCGAGTGAACTTCCAGTTCATTTGGAATTCAGAACAGAAATGAAATCTCTGGGGCTTCAATCTAGGTCAAAACAATCTTTCCTGTAGAGAAAAGTACGGTGCTTAATGTAGAAGTCTTAATAAGTAAATTTTTAAAATATATCCCGAATATCTCAAGCACAGGAAGCGATGGTGATAGACATGTAGAAATATGTCTCCTAAGAAAATTCTGCTTTGCCGTTAACAGCAGATCAAACATCACACTAAATAGATATGACAACTCAGATGCTTAGGCTTAAGTTGCAACACTAAATTAAAACAGAATACCTTTAAATCCAGCCTAAAGCAAACGTTACAGTGCAGAAAACAGGAAACCAAAAGAACGCTTAAAACCCAAATAAGCGGTGTAAACGGTGATCGAGTTTACTTTTATGAAAACTTTGATAGAGGTTGTTCTCCTAGACAAAAAATGAAGGAATATATTATCTTCTGAAAGGTAGAAGTAGCTCTGAGTCATGGGGTTTTAACGGCAGTGAACAAATCCCTACCAATCCCCTCAGTGCACTCAGGGAAATACAGTCTATTTCCCTGTTTTCTTCAAAATGTAATTAGCCCATGATGCTCCGAATGACACATCAATGGATGCCATAAATCTATAAAACCCTTACCCCAGAACAATCCAAAGCAGCAGTCTGTCCTTTTCTTCCCTTTTACAACGGGAAACAAGTATCATCAGATTGATTTTGCTTTTTTATTATTTATTCAGCTGAAGTAACAGGTAGCTCAGCTCAGCTCTACGTGAGTCACTGAAGATCACAGAGCAAATCCAAGGCAGAAGTGGGAGCGGAAGCTCCAAGGGCTGTGCCACAGAGAGGTGCCCAAATGCTGTTGCGTGGTCCTGGGAAGTGGGCTATGAGATTTCTCCCTTTCATCTCAAATCAGCCTCAGCTAGCATTTTGTAAGAGTTCAGCTTCTGCAAAGTTGGATTTCTGTATTGTCCAGTATGAAAAACCAAGCCAGAACTCCAGAATAAATTTTAATCTCAAGAACATGCATCTCTCTACTCTCATACTATTAATGTATGATCTGTTTGTTTTGGTTTGTTTTTTTAACAACTTACTTGTTTTCCCCAGTTAAAGTAACATTAGATACATCCCCTAAAATTGGAGGCGGAGGTCTGGGAAGAAAATACAAGGCTATAGAATTTCATTTGCACTGGGGAGTCCGAGTCGAGCAGCAATACCTTCCCGGGTCAGAGCACAGCATAGATGGAGAAAAACAAGCCATGGAGGTAGGTGAGACTGTTCGTGGATTATGGCTTTTACTCAAGAAATCTGGCTTTTTAAGATACTGTTGCACACAAACTATTGGCTGGTTCTCCTATGAAACCCCAACAGAGGGAACAAAGAACTGAGAACAAAACAAAGCAGCTCCGGCCACGCTGCAGGGCAACCGGGCTGCACTTACAGCAACAAACCGCAGAGCAAACTGAACAAATGATTTGCCTTGGCTATTGTGTTACAGCTTCATATTGTCCACATAAGAGAAGATGCTTCGGGTATAGAAGAAGCAAAGAAATATGCAAATGGAGTGGCTGTGTTAGCATTCTTCATCAAGGTAAGAAGCCTAATCTTTAATTGCCCATCTCAAATCTCCCAGCGCTTTGGTGGAGTGGTTGTGTTGATGTTACAGCAGTTCGAGACCTGAGCCTCCCTGTCCTCTCAGGCATTCGGTGCCAGCACTTAGTTCCTTTACCCTTTTTATATTGTGCTTGCTGTTATCTTTTACCCTGTGGTTCTTTTCCATTTTATTTACAATTAATTTAAAGCAACCAGTTGTTGAGAAACGTATGATTTGGAATAAAAATATTTCCATTTCAGATTGAAGAAGAAAACAGAAACTATGCAACTCTAATAAGTGAATTAGAGAATATTAAATACAAAGGTAAGACACTTGTGTTGGTCAAAACACAACATATATTTATTTTGAGCAGTGTTATGACTAACTTCTGCAGCCGTGCTTGTTCCAAGCAATATTTCCCATGGTTTTCCAGGGCAAACAGCACAGATGGAGCCTCTGCCACTGAGTTCTCTAATCCCACCTAAGGAAGACCTTGGAAGGTACTATCGGTACGAGGGCTCCCTCACCACTCCCGACTGCTATGAGGGTGTCATCTGGACAATCTTTGAGAAGCCAATTGAACTCAGTCTTTCTCAGGTGAGTCGCAGAGGGGCAGTGCATATAGGTCTGCTTACAGTCATTTTGCCCCTTCAGCTGCCTGCTCAATCCCACAACTTAAAACAATTTATTAGTTGCTCCACTGCTTTGCTCCTATCACACACCCACTTGCTTGGCATTAGCCTAAACATAGTCCCTAGTGCCAGTTTTTTGGCACTATTAAATTGTCTATCAAAAAATGGCAGGAAAGGGGAAGGAAGGGGAAATGACGATGTGGAAAGAAAGCCAAAACCCCTCCACAGGTGAACACCTAGGCCTTCCACTGCAGTCACC
Organism: Columba livia; assembly: GCF_036013475.1. Classification (NCBI taxonomy): domain Eukaryota; kingdom Metazoa; phylum Chordata; class Aves; order Columbiformes; family Columbidae; genus Columba; species Columba livia. The sequence goes on from NC_088621.1 coordinate 1,913,823, forward strand.
TGCTCAGCCACAAGTTTCACTGCATTTCTCCTGCTGTCACAAGTATCAGGATAGCAGAACAGAATACTTCAAAATCCAAACTTTAAGTCTATCACTATCAGCTTTAAGCAGCCCATTTTTGTCCTACGGAGAGGAACATGAGGTTAATCATGACTGCCTCTAAAATACAGATTGTTCAGCTGGCAGAGTGCGTGATTAAAACAATTCCACTGTCCTGGAGTGGACTCTCAGTGCTACCACCAGCCAGCACAGCCTGGCCAAGGGCCAGCGTCTGTATTTCAGTTCCTGAGCTGCGGTCTGCTCACCATCGCTCCAGGCACAGCGCAGTGCTCGGCCCCACGCACGGCAGCACAGCGCAGTGCACCAGAGCGAGCGGCTGCTGCTCGGGGCCGGCTTCTTGCTGAAGCAATCAGAAACCTGAAGCGAGGAAAGAAATCCTAGTCCCCACACTTTGTGTCACAGTGACGTGATGGACAAGGACAGGACCGTGTGCGTCAAGAGGACTGGTGTAACCAGGCCCTCGAGCTGGACAAAGCATTTGGCTCGCGCAGAAAGGAAGTCCTCGTGATGCGCAAGGCTAACAGAAGTCATCTGCTGGTGACCTCTGGCAGTAGCCTCCATCACGCTGTTTCCTGTGAGGTTTAATGCATCCATACAGTTGAAAACAATGCCACTGAGTAAGGCACTGCAGATTTATATCACAATTTCCAGTGTTCCACGGAAAAAGGTTTTAACGAACTGTTTTTTATTTCGATGCCTGCAGATAACTCAGTTTTCAACAGTCCACTTTGATGGGAAGAACTCAACCCCCATGGCTGAAAATTTCCGTCCTGCTCAGTTTCTGAATGAACGAGAGGTGTACTGGTCCAGTGCCAGCATCCTCCTGCCTACTGCTAAGCTTTTGCTGTTGCTCCTGATGCTCACGTACATCCTGACTTCTCTTTGCCAATGAACACTTCTCACCTCATTCAAGGTTCTGGCCTTTTTGGAGGGTTTTTTATTGTTGTTGCTGTTGTTGGTTCTTTGTACCAAGTAGTCTCTCTAACTGCCAGCTCATGAATCATATCTCAGTACAGGATTTCACCTTGCCCTCCACCAGACACTGACCTAGGACTTCTCTTGGCACTCCTATAAAAATTGAAACCCATTGCACTAAATCACAAGAATTCAAAAGAACGGTAAGATAAAGCTACAAAGATTCAAATTAAAACAAACACATACACACAACACACTTAAAGAAAACATTAAGATGGTTTATCTGCAAGCCTGTAGTTTTAACACAGCACTGGAAGGACAGTCTACAAGCTATACAGAGGACCTTGAAGAGGAATTTGCTCTTAAGTGCCTATGAAGAGTTTTGTTTGCAGTATGTTTACATTCAACACTGTAAATCAGAAAGACAGTAACACGTGGAGTCATTATCATCCCTGCGTTGTCCTACACGAAAGTACAAGACAAAGAAAAATTGCTCACACGCAATTGAGAAATATCTGGGTGGTCCTAGCGAGTGAAGGATGTGTGACATCTGTACTAACACTATTTTACCCCTTCTTGCTTCAGAATGTCCACAGTTAATTTTTCAGTAAGGAAGCTGGATTCCTTTCATCTAACCTACTGATTCTGGACTTCAGGTTTCTCTATTAAGCCTATTTATTCATCCTAGTATGGAATCCTGCTCTGGGATGCCCAGGGATATGATGTGCTAGAAAGAAGAAGGGAAACTCAACCACATGTACCCTTTGCACATCTGTGGAAATTCCCTCTCTTTGGAGGGCTGCGTTTGAAGCATGAGACTTTGACGATCCTTTACAGTTTTCATTTGCCTAATAAAATGGGACAGTTCAAGAAATGGCTCTTTCCAGTATCACATTTCAGAAGTTTTTAAATGTCGGTTTGAATGTATCTTTTTTTTTTAATCATAACATACCTGCAATATTCCCGTATGATGAAGATTCACAGTTTGTCTAAGAAGATTGTGATTTGAACTTCAAATTCTTCAGATCTTACCCTATTTACTCACAGAAAAGCTCAGTATATTGGGAAATGGGATTTGCTTATATTATTCCAGTTCTCTCTCTGAAGACAGACATAACAGTTTTCTCTGGCTATTGCCATGTAACATGTTACAACTACTTTTAGAATTTTAGATTTTGGCCACACCAAAATAGGATTTCGTATTAGCAGGTTGTATTTTGTTCTCTAGGGCAATATTCGCAGAGGTGCCTTTATGCTACAGCTCTACGGCCATTTTCAGGAAAATCACATCAGTGAGACTAACCACAGCTCACCAAAGGAAAAAAAGCAGGGTGAGAACTTATTTTTGGATTTAACCATCAATTATATAAGCTTCAGAAAACCACAAAGGAAAGCAAATTCACCTTTTGAAGTTTAGAGGGATGATTAAGACTTTGACTGTATTTTTAGCTAACCGAAAAACTTTTGAGGAACGGACATAAATATTAAAGTTGAACAGAGACCTATAGTTTCATTGCCTTGAGTTTTTGTTTCTTCCGTCCTTGCTGAAGGTGAATCCACACAACACTCATTCAGAAAACGAATGCGACTCTTTTCCCCACTTTCTTCACAACGTTCAGGGTTGGGTTTGCATTTGCTGGGGGGGAGGGATTCGCAGCACGTTGGGATGTTTCTGGTGTCAGGAGGCTCTGGGGATTCTGCCTCACATGGGTCATATGGGATGATCTGTGTTTGAAGGAGGACCTGAGTTACTATGAAATATATTAAAACATAACTAAGAGGAGGAAACAAACAAAATCTTCTGAGAAGATGGCTAGTCCTCTATAAGTACTCTTCCGCACAAGCCTTGGCATGAATAAAATCTGAATAGACAAGTATGACCATTTTTACTGGGTGAATCTGAATGTTATGCTGATGAGGGAAAGGCAAATGCTACAATCTGCTTGTGCCAACGATTTAGCTCAATTTGTTCTTTGTCAGAGGCACCTCTTGCAACCAGGCAGACACATTCTGTTCTTGTGCAGGACGTGACAATTACAGAACTAGTATCAATGCAGCAAATCAACACAAATCGACAGCAAAAGCCATTCAATTTAAAAACTGGTAAAAGACAGGAAGGCTCGAAGTGGAACATTTGGTTTTCTTTTGTAAAGGTAGTTATGGAAAAGTAATCTGCTGTTCCACAGGTAGCTTCAGGCACTGATTTTCAAGAATTTTGTCTATGCTACATTTGGCATGAGACTTCTTGTATTGCAAAGACGCTAGGAAGCGACGGTAACTCCTGAAGAACTAATAGCCAAGCTGTGACAATACAGGAAAGGGTGGAGGAAGGAACAGGGATATTTAGAAAGACCCAGAAAGAACAGTGTTTTCCTATGTACAGAAAAGTTAACACAGAACTTTGCTAACACATTTCACATATGTTGGAGCCAGAGTTGAAGACTCTGTCCTACAGCAGCAGGTTGTGTTTGGTTTAGGGCACATGGCTCTCACGGTACAGTCCATTCACCATGAGGCTGAGCAGCATCTGGGGGCTCACCAGACTTCAGCAGGTCCTTCCCATTTCTACAAATATACCAAGCTGAGATTACACGGTGTTGTATAACGCATCCAAAGAGCAATCCTTTCCCAGTTCTGGGTCAGACCTCGGTTTGGGTGCCGGCCTTCAGAGGTCCGAGAGCTGCAGGAGCAGATCTGCCATGTGAACACAGGCCCAACTCCAGTCCTGCCGCAATCGTCTGACAATCACCAGGGGAACAGGGAGGGATGACAGAAGGGTCAGGCACACAAAAAAAATAATAAAATATGTTTTCAGCAAAACATTTTCTCAGGAAGCAGAAAGAGACAAGGAAATGTAACCATTACTCACAAGAAATGTATTTACATTATCCACAAAGAATTTCAACAAACTTGCCAGCTTCATTGTATGGTCAGCTCCTCCTTCTGACAAACTCGAGCTCAAAATATACTTTTCCTCTGCACAGAATTATTTTTCCATGACTCCTTGGAGAAAAGGATAAAGCTTTTTGCTTTTTCTTTATCTCCTTTGCCCATCCAGAGGTGGATTTCATAGGGAAGACAGCATTTGCTGGCACAGCCAGCAGCCTCCCCATTAAACAGATGTCACCTTGGGAATCATCATAAACATTTCTCTATCCACCTGCAGTCACAGAAAGGATACGGAGAAGTCTACCTAGCTTCCCAGGTTGGTTTTGAAGTTTAATAAACGTGTTAGTACCAGGTGTAACTTCAGCCATCCCCGATCCAGCAACGGGGAGGCCCATTCCCTACACTGCCCCTTGCAAAAGAGATCACATTGCACCACAAAAACAATTATGCTTGAAGACACGCAGCTCCTTTCAGCAAAGTTAAAAGCGGACTGGGTGATTTTCTTCCACTACACACTGCAAATGACATAAGACCTAGAGATGTTTCAATGAGAGAGAAACAAATGTCATGGTAGCTCTGTGCAGCCAGAGGTGGCTATGGGAAGTGTATCATATAGGAGACAAACCATATACAAATTATTAAAAAAAAAAAAAAAAGGGGAATGTAAGATTTACTTATACATTAATGTATATCTGTAGAAAAGCCAACAAAACTCCAGCTGAGATGCACCGAGAAAAATACACATGAGGAAACCGAGGCGGGAGCCTCCTGCCACCCTGCCCAGTGCTCCCCACAGACACGGGGTGGCATGGCCCACCACAATCCGCTTCTTCTACAAAAAGCACCTAAAACCCACCTCAGTCATAAACGTGACTCTCACTTGCCGCTTAAAAAGCTTTACAAAAGCATCTGTTTCCACATGAGGCGATGCACCCACCAGGAAGAAGCCAAGGCAGCCGGGATGCCCATCTGAGGCGTCCTGTACCCCGGGGCTGTGCTCAGTCTTTGTGTCCATTGTTTTTCCTGGTGTTTTTTCCCCATTTGAAATCTCTTTTACAGACAGGAGGGACTCACGGCTTCGCTGTTCCCGGGCTGTGGGAAGCGGCAGCGTGGCCGGGCTGGGGCCCCTCTGAGGTGGCCATGGCGGGAGAGGCAGCTGCAGCACCCGCCATTGCCAAAGCCGGGTTCAAACAGCAGGTGGAACAGCCCTGCTGCTTAAAAACTGATCTGAAAGGAAAAAAGGAAGGGGGAAAAAAAAAGAAAAACAAAAGGGAGAAAGGATAAAAGGGCCCTCTCGGCGTGGCAGGGGTGGCAAGCAAGGGTTGCGTACCCACAGACCTCACCTGCTCTGGCCGCCATGTTCTGAGGGCGCGTTCTGCCAGGCTGAGGGAGCACAACAAGCTGGGTGATCTCCTCGCTGCCGGTGTCTCCTGGGGGAGATAAAACAGCCCTGTGCTGCCTTCCCCACCATGTTTCAGGTACTGTAGCGCTGGGGTTTCGGGTGGCAGGGACACAGCAACAACCGCTGTGTGATAAACCCCTGGCGCAGCATTGCCTGGGGCTGGCGGGGGAGACCCCCGTGAAGTGCTGCTCGAGCTCTGGTGACCGGGAGGACATCTCCAGATCTGCCGACACCTCGGGGCCACCGGTGCAAACAACGTGCCCATCGCAGGATAAAAAAGCAACCCCAGAATTCGGGAGCGTGAGCACCGGAGCAGTATTGTGAGGGCAGCACTGAGCTCCAGGCCGGGCTGGGTAAACCGGGGCGGTTTGTGTTCTCAGTGCCCTCCAGACTCTTTCTGAACAGACACGACTCATTCAGGACAACTGCGGAGAACAGGAACATGCACTTTTCATTGCGAAGTTTAAATATGTTTCCTAAAACTAACCCGCTGTTTGCAGCTTTTAGTGTCAGAAATAAATCCATATATACCCATAAAACCTGATTATAATTAGTCACACAAGTAAAATTATGAGTCCAACTAACTACAGCAATTAATTGAAATGCCTTTGGGACATTATTTCCCTTCTTGCAGTTGGATGCAATTTGCAGTTAAAGTTATATTACAAATGGTATACGATTGTAATAAATTTGGGTTGTTTTATTATCTTTTACCTATGAATATTTTCTGAAATGCTTTAGACATCTAGAACTCAAACACAGTTCTGATTTTAAAAAATCCCGACAGTTTACACTATGTCACTAATTATGGTTTTTGTTTTCTTACAATCTATCTCCTCCTGGCTCAACTTTTCCATGCCCTTTCTTTTCATCGTATGAAGAAAACCTCGCAAAAAACTATTCATTTCCATCTACTGAAATTACCTTTGTAATGTCAACATCCATCCACTTCCCACATTACTAAGGCTGCTCGTTGTTCCCAGCATGTAGGAGAAAGATCTTGATTTATTAGTTTACAGATATGTGTGGTTATGAAGAATTCATGAGAGAGAAAGGGAGGCAGAAGTTGAACATTTTGCTGATTGTGCTGATGCTGAGATTAAGCCCTAAATAAATCATAGCAATTTTCTATTGAGAATGCTATGCCTTTGAAAGCCTAGAATAACGTGGTTTTATTGTACGTGAAACTCTCGGCATTATACAAAATGCTTTCTTACGTGCATTATACATAATGTTCTATGTCCTCAAACCCATCAGCCACTGCTGAACCAATGAACAATCCTGAGAAAAAACCAAGTGAACTGCCTCAGGTAAAGGAAAGCAGGACGAAGACACAAAGTCAGCCACCGAGGTGCTGAACTCTTCCTCCAGATGCACACACGGAAGCACCTCTGATGGTCAACATTCATTTACAAAACGAAATGAGCACACACAGTAAGCAATATAAAATATAAACCTCTCAATAGCTCATTTCCCCCCCTTTGAGTAAGACATACATGGCTAAGGAAGTCTTAACTTCGCCAAAAGACAGAGCTGCCTCGAGTTTTCAGCTTCTTGGCTAAACAGAATGGAGAGACTACAAAAATAATAAAGACAGAGATAAGGGTAAAAAAGACCGTAACATATGAGAAAGTAGAAGGAAGTTTTTGCAATAGTTGCCTCCAGCAGAGCCTATAGAAGTGAGGGCATAACTTGCCTCTCCATTTAGAAAATCAGGAAGAACAGCACAATCATAAAATCTGCCGGTCGCATGGGCAGGGGTAATAAAAGCTTCACTATCAGTGCCTGCTTGGCTGTACCTCACTGCCAAGTTCCTGTCAAGACAGCTGAAACGGAGTGATTAACATATCCTGCACCCTCATTATAGCGCATTCAATTATCTCAGAACACTCTGTGGCAAATAGATCATTTCCAAGCCGGCTGCGGCCCCGCGCTCTGCACCGCACGCTGGGAGAGCCGGCCCGCTGGGCTGCTCTGCTCCGCATCCTCAGCACAGGCCTTCGCTCGCTTGTTTTCTCGTCTTCAGACTTACCTGGAAGGGAACGTGAGGACAGGCAGCGCTGTTCTGCCAATGCTCTTAACGCTCCTGGCGTTGAATTTATATTCAGCAATTTTTATAGGCAGCTCCTTGCAGCATGTTCTCAATCAACAGCGCTGTTTGTTCTTATTAAGAGGGATTTGATTGTCACTGCTGGTATCTAAGAGTACTCTGCAATCGGTGGCATTATCTCTAATTCTGGAGGGACAGTAGTTTCCTCTCCTTCCACCCCTTGCTCCTTTTTCTCCCTTTTTTAAAAATCCATCCCAGTATTACAACTGGCACACAGAAAATGCACCATTACCAGCCTTTCATACGAGCAAACCAGCTGTGCTGCTGCCCACCGTTCGTGTTTCCAGGGTCACACCTTTGGGCTCAAGACACCAACAGCACTTCAACCCAAATCAATGCGGAACACTGTTAAAGCAGGCTGGTTTTTACACGTTAAATCAAAGTGATTTACGATGTGAATCTGTAACCCAGGCAGGATCATCTGTGTAAAGGCCAAAGGTTCCAAAGCCGATAGACTGAAGCGCACAGCCAGGGAATAACCTGCCACAGGAGGGGCGCTCCAACAGAGCTGCAAAGACCACATGAAAATACTCATATTAAAAAAAATAATCATCAATTAGGGCCCTGACAAAAGAAATGAAGTCCCATTTGGGGTACAGCACAGCACATCAACATTAACCCAGCCGTGCAGCACACGAGGGGCACGAACTGCAGAGCAGAGAGCAGAGCTTTAGTCACTGACAGCAACTGCATCGTGTGCTGGGACAAGGTAAAGTATCTAACACATTTTTCAGACTGACCATAATAACGCTTATTGGAGAGCTGCGGCTTTGGGGAATAACACAGGCGAATCGCAAGGCTTTCAGTGAAACTCTGAGGACAGACAGCGCCAACCATTGAAAGAATCCTGGCAAAAATAGAGGCTGTGTGGACACTCGGAAACTGGTTCACTGGGAATCTATTCACTGAGAGCCAGAGCGTACAGCCCTGGACGTGGAAAAACTACAAACGGCACAATTGACCGCCCGTAACACACTCCATTTTTGCTGTTGGTACTCCAATTATTTAGGGGATCTAAGTAGTAAAATTACTGGAAAATATTTGGTACAGCCTGCAAGAAATTGTCAACATGAGTCAGTTCAGCTAGGGTGGGTATTCTCCACCCAAATTGTGGTAAAGGCTGTAAGCGGGTTGAAGGTCTCTGTAAACCGTGCAGGTTGTTCTCTCGCTGACAGACCAGAGCAGCCAGTCAAGATCAACCTGGCCTCTCTCTGCAAGGGCCCTTCCTCCAATGCCTTCCTTTGGAGCAAGCTTTTATTTTAAGCAAAATACATAAACAAAAGAGAATCATGTCAATGTTTTACTATTGTACACATGAATCCAAAATATCCGTTATAATCGGCACCAAAATAAATTATTGTACTGGTTTGAAAGCATGGGAAACCTCAGTTTTCCTCTCATTCAGATGGAGAACATTTTAGAGCAAGACGTTTCTCTGGGATCATCTGCATTTTCATGGACTCAGATAAAATATATCATACATTTTTTCATATCAAGTGTAGGTATATATGAAATTTGAGTGAATGTAGCCCCTTTCTGTAGGCTTAGTAACTCCGCGTGGCATTTTTCCAGTAAGCAGCTTACTTTCAGTAACCTGAATTATAAGACAGAGAACCCAGCTAAGAAAACACTCCCCTGTCCCCCTTTTCCACCTTTTTTTTTTAACCACGGAGCAAAGAAAAAGCAGTTTTGTTTAACAGCCTGGAGCAATCCGAAAAATCAGAGCTCAGGTTGCGTACGTGTCAGCTTTTCCATCGCCGCTACTGTTTCCTTCAGCTATTCTGCATTTATTTTTAAAAGGTCGTTGAGCAAGACACAAAAGGTGAAGTGCAATGTTACAGATTTATAACCTGCCCGGGCACTTGTTAGAAAAGGGTCAATGGTGCCTCCAACAGAAAAGCCCCGGTGAAGCTGGCGTCTGCTTTCTACCCTGAAACATCAAAGCCCAGCAGTTAAAAGCAGCGAGACCAAATCTAGTTAAGAGTGAAATGTATTAGGAGGGGATATTGACACCTGTGTTCTGCCCCTTACCTCCCTTTAATCAACTCTTAATATATTTTATTTATTTGAACTCTACCGTTCTTCACACTCAACTTGTCATTGCCTGCTGTCACAGCACAGAGAGGGCAGCTTTCAAATACAGCCAGCGCTTTTCCCCCAGTTCAATTAAATAAGTTAAACAACAGTCCAAGCTTCTTACCCCTCTGGATTTTGTGCTAGAGCTGATCATTCTTCAGGTCACTCTTCATTCTTCCTACTTCAAACTGCTGCTGGTTTGCCTCACGCCTTGTTGAGCAGTCAAACCTCTGGATTATGCTAAAATCAAAATTTAATGACTTCTTTAATTGAGCCGCTATTTGAAAATATCGTGTACACTGAAGGCAATCATTATAGCTTATATTTGGGACATAATCATCTAAAGAAATATAATTAGAGGGAAAGGTAAAAAGTTTAAACCCCCAGTGTGACATCATTGCTCACATCTCATGGGCAAACTGGTCCTCTGATATGCTGCCAACTTCTTATCAAAAAGCTTCCACTAAAATTCTCATTGTTACAAGTGCGATGCTGGGGCTGCCTGTGCTCTGAGCCTGTGGGCCCAAAGACCTATTCCCTTGAGTGTGTCTTTCAAACAGGAACATTTTTATAATCAAAACTGAAGATAAAAAGGCAAGCAAACATTTAGTGTTCACTTGGTCATGAGCAAGGTCATAAACATGAGCATCTGCTAATGGTCCATGTGCATGGTTTGGGTCTTCCTGTGTGGAAACCCTTCCTGCCCCTTGACGAAGCACGTTGATAACGATGAGATTGATTTTGATTAAAAAGACTCCAAAGGGGTTTTGTTCCATATCAAAAGGAAAACATCGTTAACCAAAATTAATCTTTCTGTTCTGTTTGCTGGTGGGTCACAACAGAAAACCTCCAGTATCTAGATGAGGCGTTGAGCTACGATTTAAATTGCTGCCTGAACACCCGAACATCAGAGCTTAAAAATTCAGCCTGTTCTACCTTAGTGAATTTGGAAATGAGTTCAAGGCACAGAATTTGGCCTGAGAGGCCCCTGCGAGGTCTCCAGTCCCATCTCCTGTAATCACATTGTTCCTTGCATTGTCTCGTTACTCCAAACATCGTAACACAAACATCATTTTGAAGGCTTTTTTAATTTGCCACTGGTGGTGCTGGATCCTGTTCCTGGCTCCGAAGCAGCAGCTTTCCTTGGTTGTCATCCAGTTCCCAGCTGACGTGCACTCTCCACTTTTCCCGCAGTTTCTTATCGGGAGACTGAGGTTTATCTATAAAACAGATAAATATTTGCTACATCAAAATGCTTCACTAATGAAGGGACAAATTTTCATTTGCATATCATCTCAGCCATTGTATGCTAAACGTAAGATTCAGATCCATACGGCACTTTCTGTATCATATTTCAGCAAATTTTAAACAGGATTACCCACGTACCCAGAGCTGCTGAAATACCTGGGCGGGCTTCTCTCTGATGGCAAGACTGAGTTAAGCCTGTTACCACAAACTATTCCTTTGAGTCCCACCACAGCCTGCAGGTAACCAACCACCTTCCCAATGTATGTGTCAGTTTTGTTCCTTTCTTCTACCTCAGTTTGACCAAAATGCTCTCAAATGGATGGTGGTGTCGTTTGTTTCTGAGCTACTGAGACTTATGAACAACCCTTCTCAAGAGCAACATTGCTTGATTCCACAAATATGCTCAGAAAAGTTTGATTTATATTAAGTGTCCTTAACATATATTTGAACAGGCGGCTGATTTTGCTAACGCGACCTTATCAACCATTGCTTTTGATTTTCACAAACAAGAAATCTTTTACACACGAACAAGGAAGTCAGAGGCTGGGCCCAAACAAAAGGCTCAATCTTCCAAACTTCTGTCAGGTTGTTATATTCCTGAAATGATAAATCAGCACGCACGGACGACTGCATTTCACTAACTTCTTGCTCCAATTTAGTGGACCTAAGGGGCAAAACCATTAACAAAAGCTGCAGTTAATCCCTGGGCTGCTCCTACGGGCCCTCGGTGCTTTCTCAGGACACTTAATGGCCCCGACCTGTAGATAATGGATAATTGATGATATAGAGAAAAATCAGCGACACAATCTCCTGTGCCGACCGCAGGAATTGATAAAATCTTCACTACTGAAAACAGCACGTATGAACATTGTTCAATACCTAAAAAGCCCTAACAGGGGAAACTCATTACAGGAGCAACCGAAGATCATATTCCTTGATTCAAATTACATTTTCTATTGGAAAAGGCACCAATGACTCAAACAATACTGTGGAACTATCACACTTGTGAAGAACAACCACTGTGAATGCTCTGAAAACTTCTCACTAGGCAGCAGCAATGGCTGCACGGAGCAAGTGTCGTCATTTACCGCTGCACAAACGCTCCGGTTACAGCTGATAAACACAGCGAGAGTCAGCAGCTTCTCTGATCATCCTCGGTTAAGTATCCATTTAGCATCTTCAAGGGCCATAAAATAAGAACGGTAATTCATTTCCAGCTAAATATAACCACATTGTTTTTGGAAACATTCAAAAACCAAACAACCCCAAGTGCTATGTGACTGCTAATAAACCAGCTTACCGTGGACTTTGGTCCAGTTGCCAACTCAACCAGATTTACTTCCTTTTTGGAAAAAAGCATGACTACAATTGTAGTCACATATAGACAGTGTCTGCTCAGAGGAAATGTCTCAGCACCATATACAATCAAGAATGGAATACGTGAAGATCAGCAGCACACCAGCCTGTACAGAAAGTACCTTCAGATCCATGTTCCAAAGGCATCGCTTCCGAGAGCAGAACCTTCGCATCCCTAAGGGATCATGATTCACTTGCTTTTGAAATGGATTGTTTTCCAAGTGTCATGACTATGAACAGCAGTACTGAACCAGGGATTCAACTGCAAAAATATCAAACCTATCTTTTGTAAACAGAAGAGTTTCAGACGTAAATACAGTCCTGGTAGCAGCGGCTGAACGGAGCTCCCGGAGTCACCGTTTCCTTTCTTCTCAGAAATCCCACAACTGGATTCACTTTCTGAAGTTTGATTTTACTTCTGAATTGCTATCGATCTGCAAGTGCACATGTCCAAGCAACAGCAAGATCAATTTTGTCCTTATTCCTGTAGACTGTCTCAGAGTTGTTATCCCTCCAGTGACTAAATTAAGAGAATTTTGCCTTTGACTTTGCACTCTGTCAACCTTAAGTCCGGCATCAACTAGAACCCAGCAGGATACATCTAAACCCACAGAATCCCAGAATGTCAGGGACTGGAAGGGCCCTGGAAAGCTCATCCAGTGCAATCCCCCCATGGAGCAGGAACACCCAGATGAGGTTACACAGGAAGGTGTCCAGGCGGGTTGGAATGTCTGCACAGAAGGAGACTCCACAACCCCATGGGTGCATCCCATCCGGACCCTGTGGATTTATGGATGTCCAGATTGCCTAACTGCTCCCTAACGCAGTCCTCATTAACTGAGCCATACATTAAAATAATATCAACAGACATACATCATGAATGGAAAACATTCTAGAAGAAAACTAAAATAACTTAAACCCAAAACTTCAAAGAGCTGCAATATCTTGGCACTTAGAACAAGTGCTGTGCTGGACAAACTGCTGTTGCTTGCTCACACGTTCCATCATTAGGACTGACGAATCCATTCAAGCTTCATGAAAATAGTACAGAACCAGCAAAGCAGGAACCCAGCTAATAAAAAATAACTGATAAGAAGTGACACTTCATCTGCATCCACAGTATTTAATTTGTTTGAATAATATAGTTACAGATAAACAGGTTCACTCCATATACAATTACCGATACCTTTTTTTAATACAGCTCATATTCCAGTACATCAACACTATTTTATTTACAAGGTATTTATGTACATTAACATCTTTCTAAAGTCAGTGCATTGTCAATAAGTTTTATACAATAATTTACAAAGTGAATGTAGTTAATAGTTAACTTAATAAATTTACTACTAATTCATGAATTAATTTAATTTAAAAAATTAATTACAACCAATAGAACAAACACAGAAGATCAAATAACATTAGTAGATTGTGCTACCTGCTTAAATAAAACATTTTAAAGTAAATCAGTTGAAAATCTTTCACTTTTCATGGAGTTTGCGTAGGGAGGAGTAGACAAACGGGTATTGAAAAAGCTTCTAACCTAGAAATCCACGAGTCAGGTTTGCTTCGCTTCAGTGTCAATGTTTAGGCCATTTTAAAGATAAAAGACCACGTAGGATGGGAGCGACACTTCCCAAGTAGGACACCACTTGTTCTGGAGCTGATCTGCTGCGGCGCGACCTCCACCAGAGGCACGGGGGGATCTGCCCGAGCAAAGACAACTTCCTAAATGGATAAAACTGGAAATCATCAACCCATCGGTAGGTTGGGCATTCTCGTAAACCACATTAAAATGAATCCAAACTTCTATTTCAGAGATCAACCACGTAAGCGTCGATTTTGTTAGTGAAGATAAACACATCTAAAGAATTTGGAAGATGACATATGGCAAAATTAGTGAGCTCCTTAGACTCAGCTGAAGAACAAATGCCCGAAAGAGTGAAACTTGTATCGTCATTCAGATATGCAAACAATTTAACACTGAAAAGGTTTAAAGGAATCTTTTTTCCAGTGTCTGCCAAGACTCGGCCATGCTTTCCTTCATGCAATGAGCCCATCGACTTCCAAGAGCATGTTGCGAGGGCAGGGAAAGCAATTCCGGTTTAATTGCAAGTATAGAAATAACCTGCTGCAAAAAAAGAGAATTTGAAAAGGCAACCAAATTCTGAAAAAAAGCAACTCCATTAAATTATGAAACCGCTAAACAAACCATCCATGAATGCTACGACAGCTACCCGACAGCCACGGCTCCGTATTCGGTTGAAATACACAGTGGATAATTCACAGCCATTCACTCCAGAGCCCTTACAACAACAAAAAACAAACTATGGTTTTGAATTCAATTATACGACTTTTTAAAAGTGCAAATTCAAAAGCAACACCAGTCATGAAACATCAGCTCAAGCATCTTTCCTTCCAAAACCTGGGAACACCTTGTGCAATGTGCACGTTAAGATACCGCTCGCGTAATCACAACTACTCTCTTCAACCTGAAGTTTCTCTGTGAGGCATCTCGGAAGGTTGAGACGACTCTCTCCAGGCAGAAAAGCCGTTCCTGAAATATGTTGATCTGCACAGCCAACACATGGAGAAAACCATTATCATAAGCCATTCAAGTGTAGAAATTAATCTCTCCTCAAATGATGATTTGGTTGTGCTCCCAACATACAGAAAGAAAGCAACCGACACACATTAGTGGTGGCAAAACTGGAAACTTCTACTCTTGATGATAATTCTTTCCATTTGTGCACTTCTCACTCTCTTTCTTTCCCTGTTTTGCCAATAAAATGCAATAAAACTGCAGGAAAAAGGAGGTAGCAATATCACGTTGTCCAAAGACAACACTACAATTTTTATTTTCCCCGTTATCTTAAACCTAAAGAGAACCTTAGGGGTTTGTTAGAACAGTTGGTAAACTTTACACTACTTCGTTTAGCTCTTATTTGGACTATTTAATTTAGCTCTTATTTGGTCCTAGTCGGCTTTTCTCAAACCATTTTGTTTAAAGGCCAATGGCAGTCTCAGCCTGATGTCTGACATCAGAAATGTTTAGAGCATGTAGTGAGATAACAGAACAAAACAATACTATCTTTATATTAACTTCTATTTAATTAGGGTTTTCCTTTTGTGCTTTCAGATCACCGGGTACAATAACTACACTTAAGTCATCCGTTTCAAGAACATTTTCGCCAAAAGCAAGCTGCAGGATGTCATCCCTCACGCTCCCAGAACAGCCCCCGGAAGGTTATCTGCTCACTGCAAAACGCAGTATTTCTTATAGTCCGACTCAAAATCCTCGTCCATGCTGCTCGTGTCTGCCATCTTCTTGCCGTCGATCTTTGGCAGAAATTGTGCATAGTCTACCCCCTGCTGCTCGTAGAAAAGAATGTAGGCAGAGTCGGTGTCGATTTCATCGGGATGCAATTCCTGCAACAGAGAAAACCACCCTCTGAAATACCCAACAGGACAATCGTGTTGCTGTCTCTGAGCTTAAAATACACACAACTGCCCTAGAAACAGTATTTTTAACTGGCTGTTTACAAGAAGAATCCCATTTCTTGTCTCCCTTATTACAGTTATCAGCCTCCGTTATTTACTTGAAAAGTACGCATTTTATAGTGATAAACACGCACACTTAGAAATGTCGGAACTTAATTATTTGGGAATTGAACGCAAAACTGCCAGCATCAGGAAACAATACTCTCAGGCTTCCATTTTTAGTAATTTTTCTATCTTTGTACAAAATAAGCATCTTTCCTTAGCCACGGTAGCAGCTGATGAACAGATGTTAACCGGAAAATAAACTCATCTACAGTTTCAGTTAAGAATTCTAATATTTATCGGATGCAACATTTGAGATGCTCAGGATTTCAAAGAATGGTTCTCATTTCTTTGGCTCTAGGTAACAAAGATGAAAATTATTTGCCACAAAAGCAAATGCTTTACCTTACAGCTACTGTCATTGTAGCAGTACCACTTGTTGTTCGGGTTTTTGGCATAAGTGACATAATGACCCCCTCCCATAATTCCTGAATGGCACTGAAGAAAACAAAGAAGAAAATAAATTCTGGATCAAATATCAAAACTCAAAATTCACAGAATGAATGACTCACAAATTCAGGATCTTTAAGTGAGTGACAATGGTTCATGACAATCTATACACTGGGAGCTGACTAAGCTTATATACTCAAGCAGAAAAGACATTACGCGCAGATATACTTTTCAGCTGTACTCAGTTGTATTTTGCTGACAATGGCTCTACTTTGTTCTCCTTCTCAACAGATTCATACTTTTTGTAATGAAAACAACAGAGTGAATGCATGTAGTCCAAACAATGCCACATAGCTCACTGATACAAAAAATGAACTTACCGAAATTGCATATAGATTGTAAATAGGGTTAACACACAAGTCTTCTCTTTGGTCATCGGCGATATCGTCCTCGCTGTGGTTCTCGATCTGCCCGTTGATGCTGCCGTTGCTGTAGGTGTTCTGCTCACAGATGTATCCGTTGGCCAGGGTCACCTCGCTGTCCTGAGCAGTGAACAGTTCACTCTGGCTACCGCCCAAGCTCTGCCCTCTGGTCAGAGCATCACCTTGCTCAGCGGACAACCTCTGCTCCTGGTCTGTACCGTTCTCTTTACTTGCATCCAAATTTTCTTTGCTACTCGACAGTTTGTTTTTACCCAGCTGCGGCAGCCGCAGACGCCCTTTACCTCTTCCTAAAGTCCTTGGGCTACTATTTGGGCTACTGGTTTTACTTGAAGGACAGCTGGCTCCACTCTTCCTCCCCAGAGACGGAGATGCTAAAACAGAAAACACATGGACTACTAAGATAAGTAAACACTTAGTCTAGATTTCTTTCTTTAAAAGTGCTTTTTTGAATAACCAAACATTAAAGCCCACTGTTTCGCTATGGTTAGTATGTATCAATATCTTTGCACACATGTATACATACACCTATAAACTGAAACTCAACCTTTGTACGCAGAAGCACGTTCCTCACTCTTAACACAGCCACTTACACAAGCAGACAGTGCCAATACCTGTCGTCACTGAGTACCTTTTCTTTTTAATTTTTGTTATATCTTCACTAAGATTTCCAGGGCAAACACACCAGAAAAGAGTGTTTCAAAATAAGTCTAGCTCTGTAGCGGAAGAAACATTAAAATGTTGCTCATAATAGATTTTTTTTCCCCTTCCACATGTCAGTATTGACCGGAATTTTCCCCCATTGTGACCTACCTTTGATATTATTCAAGACAGTAGTGCTGAGGGAGGACGGGCTCCTGTTCAGCGCGTCTCCCTCTCCTGCTGCGTAAGTGACCTGCAGGTCTGTTTTCCTCGGCTCCCCTGCGGGAGCCCGTGGTTCAGGACTCTCGGCCGGGAGCAGGAGCTGCTTTCTTTGCAAATGACTTGGGTCCCTTTGTACCAAAAAGGCACTTGGGTCAAAATTTTCTCTGGGGAATTTAACAATTTTCTGAGATTTTATCCAGCGGCCATTTACAAACTGAAATCTTTTCAGGTGAATGATCTAAGGAGAGAGATGTCAGAGAAAATTAAAGGAGGACAATTACATCACAGTGAATAATCCCACTGTTTAAAAGTAATTTTTCACAAAACAAACAAGTTCTATCATATGCTAATAAAAAACCCTGTAACAATGCTGTATGTGACAATTTAGATTTTGGAATCAAACAGGAACTAATATTCTGATGGGGAACCGATAGAAGAGGTTGCTTCAGCTCAGCGACCTGTGTTTTGAATAACCTACCAAATTGGGAAAGCAACAAATGCAGGTGTGATACAACCAGACAAAAGATCACGTTACCAGCAAGAGCTCCTAAGGGTGAACTCCGTGTCAGAACGGGTGACACTGACTGCAAGCACCATTTCCTGCAATTTATCAGCTAAAAAGATTCAAAAGGATCTGAGGTTTGTTCTAGTCGCCTGCATTACAGAAATGCACGCAGCAAACTAAGGCAATGCCGCTCCCGAGACTGTGAACAAAAGCAGATTTTCTTATTCAGAACAAGGAGACATGCACAGCAATTCACATCTGTGATCAATGTACTTTAGTTTTGTTGCTGTAAATTACACAAGATCATACCAAAATAGGGGGAAGTCTCCAAAGATCCAGTTTTTTGGTGGCCAGACAGTGGGTCTTGCACTTGGAGCAGTAATACATCTCATCCTCGCCCAGCTCCTCCTCACTGGTGAAGGCTCTGAGACAACTGTCCAGATTGATGGGCTCTGCTTGCGCTCGGCGGCTTTGCTCAACACTTTCGTGTTCCTCTACAATCTGAAGGGAAATAAAACTGTATCTGACTTGGAAACATATACGGACTGCTCGGAGGAAGGCTCTGTTCAGTGTCGTACAAATAGCATCACATAGTTTTTTAGGATTATAGATAAAAACTAGACGCACTAAGTTCTAGTAGAAATTTTACTTCAATTATGAAGAGGCAGCCATACGAATCAGGCACTGGCCCTATTCTTGGGTTCTGATTACAAAACAGACTTATTGATTCAACTCACAAGTTTGAACAGCTATTCTAGCTTAACTCAACTATAGCTTTACCTTTAGATATGCTTTGTTGATGCACATAACCGTTTATAGCACTGTTGTGCTTAGAAAATTTATCAAATTAACATATTTTGTAATATATTGTGGAGGCTCGATCAAAACCAACTCACAACAGACAGAAAATACACTGCTGTGGTTTCTTAAAAGCTTCCCTTCCACTTCGTGGTCATGCCAGAGGTCTAACATTAAGACATTAATTTATCTAGAATATACTGTTCGATGACTACTGAGTTCAGTTTAACAGAAAATGGACAAAAGAAGCATCCAGTTAAGAAAAAGTGGTGAAATGGGTTTTGCTTCAGAGCTATTAACAAACAACAACAGGTTTACGCTGAAATTGTACCCGTTCTTGCGAGGTCTGGTAGCGCAGATGGAGTGCAGTTGGGTCCCAGTCCACAGCGATGTACGCGTTCCCAACACAAGCTCGATCTTCTGTGCACTCGATCTTACAGCCACGGCAAAATCTACATAAAAACATTATGCGTGGTGAGTAAACTGTCTAATAAGTAAGTCTGACATTACTTCACACTCCAGCTCTGCTCCTTATTTCATAACATATGCACCCTCGAAGTCCAGGTCTTGTCTTCAGTGAGTTCCTTCCAGCAAGGATCTGGAATTTTCCATAGTATATCTTTGTTTAGGGAAAATTCCAAGCATGCTTCCAGGGTGGATTTCTTACTGTCCATTTTAATTGTCACTCCTTAAATGTCACGGGAACTAGCAAGGGTAGATGATTTACATCATCCAACTACGGACATGTATGTGCCTGCATATACGTATACACACACATGCACACAGAACATTGTGGCAGGTTAAGAGGGTTTTTGATAATCTCATGTCTGTCTCCAAATCTCAAGTTTCTGTGTCAGCAGAGCTGTCAGCTCTCCAGGTCAGGAAAGCCACATTGCAGTGAAAATCTGCCACGTGAGAGCTTTGGTTAAATTAGATTCTAGATTCTTTTTGTTTGATATTACCTCAGAAATCTGAAATGCAGCACAAAGCCATTACCATAAATCACCTTTCTGCTGCACTGATTCCTCTCCTTAAGTCTAAAAAGCACCATTTACCTGTACCATGGACACCAAGCACAAGAATTTCCATCCTTCTGGACGACCCTGAGGGTGAAGGGATACTGGTACCCCATGCTGTCATCACTGAAACAGAAGAGAACGCAACATGAGACATGAACACGCAGACTGCCAATTACCTTCCTTCACTATGCTTGCTACGTTCACTTCAAAAAAACACCGAAAACCCTCTCCAAATTGTAATTTTGATGGGATTAAGCTACTAAAACAAGACCTGCCTTTGTATCACCGAAATTTGCCAGATATACTTCATTATCAGTCACTGGATGCGAATGAGTCAGCCAATTTGTGTAAAGCCAACCTTTAAGTACAGCTAGAAGCTATACTATATTTAAGTGCACTTAAAAGGATTAGAAGTTATTTTTAATTATTGCCATTATTAAATTGCAGGACTCTGAAATTACTTCTTCCAAAAATAACCCACTAGATGGAATCTGCAGGCAGAAAGCATTTGGGGTACAAGCGCACACAATCATTCCTAAAGTTGTTGACATTCAAAGCTTAATTATACGTTAAAAAGCACAGGTTCATTAAACAGAGGTATTACAAGGAGTCAAAACTGATAAAGGTGAATGTAGTTTGAAATCTTGTAGGCAAGTGAAGGCCGCTGTGTGAAGGCCAGAGGCGGAGGTGCCGCGCTCACCAGTCCTGTGCGTGGTTACTGGCCTCCTGTGGCGGGAGCGGGCTGGCGAGCCGCGACACCTGGATCCACACGGCATCATATAGATCCTTCTTCCGTGTGTGAACCGTGCACGGAACGATCAGTGGCATTCCAAAGAGACTAGGTCGATTCTTCTGAGATGAAAGAAAATATAACTCTGTCCGCATCTGCATACGTGAAATAAAAGAATGACTCAGATGTAAGTGTGCGTTAATGCATGTTACCATGATTACTAGGATGCCGACCTTGTTACTTATTTCAGACTTTGGCAATTAAAATAAAACGTTAATTCTACTAAAAGTACTCTACTTCAGCATTTTTTCCCCAATATTAAATACTGTAAATTTTTATCATTGACTTGAAAACTTTTTCATGTTATATGACGTTATGGCAATGTGATTTAGGCATTAGACCACAAACACAAACCTGTATTCCAACCATGTACAGTAACATTTGTATTTCTTATAATGTGTATTTCTTACTTTTCCCACCACATTGTAACGGTGACATGCACCTAAGGAAGCTGATCCCTGTCCTCTACACCAGGGAAGTGCATGTTTGCTAGAGAAAGAAAACCTTTACGTCAAAGGAGGCACAACAGACTCGTACACAACTTATTCCAAGCCAACTAACTAACCTTCGTGCCACAACTCCCATTGATAAGATAGATTTAACACGTCAACTTAATGACGCCGAGGTACAGCAAACTGCTACCGCCTTGCATAGGCTTTATACAATTAACCCTTTCCATAAATGGGATTTCTGACGATGACAAGCGTGGATTCCTGCAATTGCTTCCACAAACAACTTGCCGTACAACCAGCAGCTTGTAATGGCTTAGAAGCATTATGCCAATCACCTAAGAGATGGTGCAAACTTTGAATCAAGAGAACGGTGCTAACAGTGGTGAGCGGCCACTGCTTGAGAGAATGAAGCAAAAAAGCCTCACAAACCAGGCAGTAAAGATGGGAGTCAAATGGCCTCCTGGCCCACATCCCCCGGGCTCTAAATGCCCACAGAACCAAGTCTGGACGCAGCGCACACAGAGCACGAGGCTATTTGAGGTGTTCGGTCCCCCCGCTTTGACATTTAGAGTTCAGCTTCACTACAGATGCTTTTACAAAGAGTAGTTCATGCCAAGAGAATGACCCAAGAATGTACACTGTATCTTCACTCTGTTCCCGTGTAAGAAATAAAGCTTTTCCACATAATGGGAAAAAAATGCGTTTCTCGTAGCTCAGATTTTTTTTCTGCTCAAAGAATCTGGAACATTTAATCAGGGAGTTCGTGAACGCCCAAGTATGCATCTCGGCATTAAAGAACTGGGAAGCATGCCAGTACTAGGGGAAGAAAAATACACCAACATCAGACATTATGATTTAAAGTTACACGAGCTGTGTTTCTGTAGAACTTGGCACTCGCTTAGGAGGGAAATGTATTTATGATCCCTCTTCTTAAGAATTAAAGATTAATTTATCATATGGACATAAAAAAATCCTCACTGACGTTCGCTCAAAGCGCGTTATGCAAACAATTTATAAGAAATGCAAACTACCAACCATTTTTCTGTGCACTGCAATGATATACCCCGTACACGGGCTGTCAGCGAGCGATGGCACGTGGCCGTTGAGAGCCCAGCCGGCGACGTTACGCTCTGTCCCACATGGCACTACAGTATTTGGCATTCCGTTGGGAATCAGGGTTGGTTTGGGAAGGTCCCCATTCATGATGATGTTGGGTGCTCCATTAGCTGACGGCCCAGTTGAGACATCTGTAGACACAGTTACATTCTCAATTATCTACAGCAACCAGAACTGATTTATCCTTTCTGTTCTGTTCTATGCACTTCATGAAATATCTTCTTCTCTCCTCAAGACCAACATCTAACCTTTTATTTGCCCACAACCTTGCAAAATCAGATCACGCAAAAGCAAAGAATAGCAGGTGTTACAGCCCATATATGAAACCACAAACAATAAAACCAAAACCATGCTTCCAATGTTTTACATGTCCTGCCTTAGAGCCAATCCACAAGTAAAAAAATACTTTGCGTGTTTCTTGAGTCTTTAACTAAAATAATTATACAGCAATCACAGACCATCAGCAGACACTGAGACTGCTCGCAGATCCTCTGTGGATAAGAACTATAACTTATTTGTCTTTTCTTTAATCCTCACGGATACTCACTACTAAGAATTTAGGTTTTCTCTTGATGTTCCCCAGTATCTAAGCATTTTAAATGAATAAGAAAATAAATACGTTCTTGTTTTACCTGTCTGCACGGGACTTGAAGCTGACGTAGGGGATCCTGGAATTGGAATTTCAAACGCACACAAAAACCCACTCACTGATAACCGGACTTTCTGGTTGTCTTGAGGAAAGTTCTTCAATAAAAAAGGGAAAGCTAGTGAGTCATGTATATACTTCTGTCTGTGACTCGGAACGTTTTGTTCTTTTGAAAACAGTGTGTCTATCAGCTCATCACCTTTCCCCTCCCATTCGCTTTCTTACGCCTTTCTAGGAGACAAAAAGGGAACCAGCACGCACAGCCCTCTGCAGATCCCAGACCTCAGCGTTATTGCTGGTTCTCTAAGCAGACTGAGAACACCCACTGACAAGCAGTTTTAATCCTAGTCAATGACAGCAAAAATAATTTCATATACATATACGCACACACTGACATCGGTCATTACTTACGCCTGCAACATCTTGACAGTGTTTCAACTCCGAGCACTCTAACTTGAGATTTATCACCTCAAGATGATTTTAGCCTTTTGCTTCCTAAAAATATCAGTACTCAATTCATTTAAACTTCTGCACACTTCTACATCACTATTACTTTTGTTTATAAGTGGTCTATTTTGGTTGTTTACTTTGATTTTATATCTATTTAAAGCAAACTTTACTACAGTTTAAGAATGAAATAAAAGTTCCTACAGAGATATAACTTGGTTGACAAACAAAAACATGGAAAGTATGTTGCAGTAATGATTAATCTTTCTTCTTCTTACCTTTATGTTGGAGCTATGCACTTCTGCAAGTAGAATCTGTTCTGGTTTTAGCCCACAAAGTTCGCTTAACTGTTTTTTCAAACCCGTATACTTTTCATCCATGTTCAATCTCAGGCCATACCGAACAGGAGTAGTACCATCTAATTTAATTACTTTAAACGGGGAAAAGAAACACACGGGTCAGCAAGCCAGGAAAGTCCTTCGGTCAAGACTGAAAATGGGCCATCTATGCTCTGTTTTTAAAGGGTTTATTTTCATTTAACTGCATTCCAATGAAAATTCCTATACTGCAGTATATTAAAACAGTTACACTATTTTTAAGTGTAACTGCTAACACAAAATCTGGATTTTTATAGTTGTTGAAGATCTGTTCTACATACACAATTATTTTAGCCCTGACAAGTTAGAGAGTTAAACACTCCTACTCACCTGTAATTTCTAGGTGCATGTAGCTGTCCATTGGCAAAGGCAAGGATAAAAAATTAAAAGGGTCAAATCTAACGCTTATATGTCCGCAAGTTTTACATTTGACTTGTGACTTCAGCTGCCCATGAAATAAATCTACAACAATGGATCTATTTCTTCTCAAATGGTTTTCCCAGGCCTAAAATGAAGTACAAAAAACACAACGCAAAGTTAGAAACTGAAGGCTACTTGCTGAAACTACAGAAGGAGGATATGCTGCGAGACCTCCAAAGCTTCATCAACCCATGGAAGTCAAGTTATTTCCATAGAAGTTGCTTACCAGTTTCTAATAAATAGGAAGTATTTAACTTCAACATGAGTAAAGAAAATTTCAATTTACACAATAATCAAGGTATGACATCATATAAAGCACTTCTGAAAGGACCCATCAGCAAACAAACAAACCCCAAACCCAAAGCTGTTAACCCATACCTCTGCTGCTACCTCCCAGTCTGGCCGACCATCGCTGTCTTTCAGTTCCACATACGGCTTGTCATGAACTCTGTTCAAATCTTCGTGAAGACCATCCAAAAGAAAAGCCAGAAGCTCCTGTGAGTCTTGCTGTTGAAAGCCATTAAATCTTGGAGCATATTTTGCTATTGTCCACTATAAAAAAAAAGCCGGAAAGTTAATTTTACATCATGTAACAAAAGTCATAACAATAAATCAAAATATTGTAGCCAAGACTCATGCTGTCAACAAGAACAAATTCAATTCCTAAACCCCTGATTCTTTCAGAACAAAAGACGATTTGCAGGCAAATCCATGATCTTCTGTCCCTAACAGGGCTATAAAAGCCACGTTTTATATCATAATCCCTGATTCATATCAGTAACTCCTTTGACCTTACAAGCACTGAACCATTATTATATTCCCCAGAAAGCCGCTCAGGTCCTGAGCACCAGCCCTGCTGAGCTCTGGCCTCCTCCAGATGTGCCTCTTGTCCCCCCAAGATGCACCTCTTGTCCCCCGCTGAGATGTGCCTCTTGTCCCTGCACAGCCCTTTCCTGAACACTCCCCGACATTCCTTGCAGGCAAAAAGCAAATTCTGTGACCAGTCAGGAGTAAGGCAGGTGATGACTGATGGCCAGGATACGGTTACTGGCCTCTCAGCCAACTTCTAACACTTGAAATGTATGTCCAAAGTTTCCCCTCTTTCTCTGCAGGAGGTCCTGAGTCCCAGAACCACCTCAATGCAGGTAAAATCAGGAAAAAGTGCATTAAAAGATTTCTGTTATCCAAAGAAATTCTTGCTTTCCACCTCTAAGTAACCTACCCGCAACTTTAACGGTGCTATATTCTTCTGAGTTCCACTCCACAGCTCCTGCACCAAATCCCCATAGCACTTGGCCATGTGTCCTTTCATTCCTATTGGATTTGTCCTAGAAATCATAAAGTAATTAATATCATACTGAAATTTAAATAAAGTTCAAGCATGGGGATATGCAGGGATGTGCAAAGGCTTCTTGCTGAACTGTTTCAGCTCTCTCAGGAACAAAAGCGGTTTATACTTTTGTGTATCTAATCTAGTATTTGCTGTATAAATGATGGTTGGTAACACTGAACTTCAAAGGATTTATTCGCCCTGTCTACTTCTGAAAGCTGGAGCTCATTTTAAAGAAATGTTACAGCATTTAAAATGCCAATGGTCTCAGTCAGAAGATTACCTGTTAAGTTCATAAAGATGTCTTCCTGAGATGAAATACCGAGTGAGCGGTTGGGTGTTACTGACGCACTGGATACTGGAGTTCATGAAACACGTGTTCCCCAGGTTGCTTAATCCGGTAGCACCCTTTTCAGTAGGAACTGAGACAAAGAAAACAATTATAACAGCTGTGCCAACGTGAAGAATTCAGAATAGTGTATCAGTAAAGAACACGACCTTTTCACAGTAACCAGTTCAGTTTATCCTGCTCCCAGTTACAAGACTACAGCTACCACAGATACAACAGGTCCAGCCTGTTAAAAAAACTGTGTTCTCAACTCAAGTTAACAGAAACCGAGGCATTTCGGTACATCCGATCGACTGTGGACATCAGTATAACCCATACAAACTATTTTCAGGTTTCTTCTCAAATTTAAGTGGAACCTCTTGTGTTCCAGTTTGTACCCACTACCCCTTGTCCTATCATTGGTTGTCACCAAGAAGAGCCTGGCTCCATCCTCCTGACACTCACCCTTTAGATATCTGTAAACATGAATGAGGTCACCCCTCAGTCTCCTCTTGTCCAGCTCCAGAGCCCCAGCTCCCTCAGCCTTTCCTCACACGGGAGATGCTCCACTCCACCATCACCTGCGCTGGTGAAGCCATGTTGACTGCCCCTAATGACCCTCTTATCCCTGATACACCTTGAGATGGCACCAAGGAGAAGTCGTTCCATCAGTTTCCCAGGGATGGACGTGAGGCTGAACGGTCTAGAGTTACCTGGGTCCTCCTTCCTGCCCTTTGTGAAGACTGGAGTGACATTTGCTTTCCTCCAGTCCTCAGGCACCTCTCCCGTTTCCCAAGACTTGGCCAAGATGATGGAGAGCGCTCCAGCAATGACCTCAGGCAGATCCCTCAGCACCCGCGGGTGCATCCCATCCGGACCCATGGATTTATGGATGTCCAGATTGCCCAACTGCTCCCTAACCCAGTCCTCATCAACCCAGGCAAACTCCTCCACTGTCCTGCCTTCCTCTGGGGCCTCAGCGGTGCGGGATCCTCAGGACAGCCCCCGGCAGAGCAGACAGAGACAAAGGCGGCGTTCAGTAACTCTGCCTTCTCTGTACCTTCTGTCACCAGGGCACCCACCTCGTTCATCAGTGGGCCTACATTGCCTCTGCTAAGTTAAGAGCACTAATATTAAAATAATTGTTTTAACATAATATAGTCTCTTGGATTTTGCTTCTCATCATAGTACAACTACTACACGGAAACACTCACCTTTATGTCGGTCTATTTTACTGCTGTTGGCTATAAAAGACATCTCTTCTGGCCAGCTCATGTCTTTGTTTCGAACTAGAAAGAGATACGGTATAGGATTTTTTTAAATTGTTTGTTCCTTTCTCCAGAGAGCTTACACAGCTCAAGAGGTTTAATTATCATTTTCTATATTTAATTTCAAAAATAAAATGTTTATTCAGGAGACCTGTATATTTGTGTAATTTGGGCAATTGCAGAAATGGGTACCACACGCAATTAACCGTGTATCTACTCATACAAAAATATTTGTTTCTAGTGTGTAAAGCAATTCTAGGCCATCTTTATACCTTCTATTACTAAATGCTGCTCATCTTGGATTTTAAGATACTCCAGTCTGTGATCTTCATCATCCAGCAAAGTAAGATAGTTCTGCGGGGGAAAAATACTTCATGTAGTTATTACTTTTAGATTTAAAATTCTCTGAGGATATTTTAATCTCAAAGCAATGAAATTAAAACAGCATCAACAATTTCTCCACAATAATGAGTACTGGTTTCCTACCTATGTTAATTAAATACAGTAGTACACTGATCTCCAGGAGCATTGAGTTCAACGCTCTGAGTTTATGTGGTGTTCCTTTAGAATGAGAGAATTACATGCACTTAATGATTTGGAGGAACACATTCTGCTTGTTCGTGGTGATTTGTTCACATACGCACTTGGAAAAGCCCCTGGACGGCCGCTGGTTTCTGTGCCAACAGAGCCTGCAGCATCATGCGTGGCAGCCAGAGAATCTATTTTGGTTTCTATTTAAAACAGTTTCTGTGACACTTCCTATCAAGTCTTTTAATAGGTCAACCAATTGCCAATTTTTAAATACACCACAGGATAATTTAATGTTTGTCAGGCTACTAAGAAAACAGAATATAAGTTTTCTGGGTCAGTAAGACCAAAATCTAAATTTCACTGCTAGAAAATAAGTGGCAGGAGTTTTCCTACCTGGGTGCTTAAATGGCAAAGGAAACTTAAGTCCACTTTTTCCTGTGTGTGTGTGTATTTAATAGTTTCTAGAAAAGAGTACGATAAACATCCAATACCTGATTAATAAAAATAATAAATAAGACTGATATTACCTCACTATTGTATAACCAGAGACGCATATCTTCTTCTTTTATCCGTAGCCTCTGGGAGAGATATTCGTGTATCTCTTTAATAGTCTGCATTCGACTGAAGCAGCCTGTGTAAGCCAACACCCTTTTTAAAGGAGCATTCGGTGAAGGTACGTTCCCTGGATTCACAATCACAAGAAAAGGGTAAAAGATAACGTATATACCCACAGGCCAACTGAAACCAGAATAAATTTACCTCCCGTCTTACCAAAACTTCTAAGAATCTTTGGGGAGCAATTTTCTAATAGGAAATAAATAATTTCAAAGTAGTTTTAAAGGACTGGACTATTCTTGTTTGCTCTTAAAGACAGAGTATCAGAGACAATGGTGATTCTCAAAGTAAAGGACTTGAAAAGGTCATGAGGAATTTCTTTTTGAGAGCACATTGTAAGTAAAAAATAAGGTCAAAAAACCCAGCCTGGCTGCTCCTGGAAGCAGCGTGACTCTGCTCCAGCTCTTCTGTGGAGATGAATGCTGGTCTGTGCAGATGAAATCAGCCTGGCAGCTTCACAATCAAAGTATTCTTCAAAACTAAATTCCTCATAACACATTCTGTGAAGATGCTGAGGATTTTCACCACAATTTTTCAATAATCTCATGTTTGCAACACAAACTAATTCCATCAGTTGAGCTTGTTCCTCTTCTCTATACTATGAACTCATCTTTAAATAAAACATTGGTGCAAGCTCAGGTTGAAAGAGATGAGACCAGCTTTACAGGCTTTAGTTTTTGAGCTTCTTCAGTTTAAACTTAGCAAGTTTGCCACTTTTCACAGACAGGTCTGTAACATATTCATGAGAAGCTTTTATTACACAGCCAAACCCATTTGCACAACTGCATTACTTAAGTAACCAAAGAAGTGACATTGTTCTACTGTCACTGTCAAAAGATGAAAATAAAATAAATAGCACCATATGAAAAGACGCAAGATTACATGCAATTTGACAAGAGAGTAAAACTATACTGTAATCATCTTCTAAGTCAGCAAAGCATCACTTTTGCTTCACTATACCAAGCAAAGTACTCTTTTTTTTTAAAGAAAACAAAAAAGCATTTTCTGAGATTAGGGATCAGAGGATTAGTTGTAAGATTACAGCAAGAAAGCATATTTGAAAACTCAGAAAGATTAATAACTGATTGGACAAATAAATTAGTGCAGAGCAAAATAATTCCAAATCAAGATCAAATTTGGCACATCAGAAGATTCTCTTTATCTGAATTTGGGCATTTTCAGATGTCCAAACAAAGCGGTTTCCATTTCATTAGGTCAAGTAGGAAAAATTAATTTGGGCAGCAGGCAGTTTCTGTAGCGGAACTTGATCAAGCAGGGAGCCGCTATCGACACACGAAGATTTAGAGTCTACCGAAGCAGTGAAAAATGGAGCATCTGCATTTTGAAACACAGGCTAACACCCGCCACACTACAGGATTTAATTTCCAGTAGTTAGGTGCACCCATTTCTGGACACACGTTACTGTGGATGTATATCTGTGTGTATCCAAACACACGCACGTGAACTGCAGGTATTTCTTCAGACCAAAAGTCAATGAGGTTGGTCAAGCACAACTTCCCCTTGGTGAAGCCACGTTGACTGCCCCTAATGACCCTCTTATCCCTGATACACCTTGAGATGGCACCAAGGAGAAGTCGTTCCATCAGTTTCCCAGGGATGGAGGTGAGGCTGACCGGTCTAGAGTTACCCAGGTCCTCCTTCCTGCCCTTTGTGAAGACTGCAGTGACATTTGCTTTCCTCCAGTCCTCAGGCACCTCTCCCGTTTCCCAAGACTTGGCCAAGATGATGGAGAGCGGCCCAGCAATGACCTCAGGCAGCTCCCTCAGCACCCGCGGGTGCATCCCATCCGGACCCATGGATTTATGGATGTCCAGATTGCCCAACTGCTCCCTAACCCAGTCCTCATCAACCCAGGCAAACTCCTCCATTGTCCTGCAAAGCAGGTAGGGAGGTGGGGTTGCCCACAGCCCCGAACTGGAACTAACTTTCGACCCTCCTTTCTCACTGTCAACTCAATCTATTTACAATAACTATGCGTCTCAACTGACTTCACTGCAAATGCTCCCTCACGCCTCTTCCTTTCAAGAGAAAAATCGGAGCAAAGCGTCGAAATGTCTCCCAAAGGCTGATTGTGCCTGACGGGTGATTAGCTGGTGCACAAGCACAGCGGCAGCAAGCTCCTACAGCTTCCAAACTGCGTGCTCGCGTTCTTGCTGCATTCTTAAGTTACCTCTAGGTAAATGCTGAGGAAACATTCTCAGGCTCATCATACCCATATTGACCCAGATGTTGGACTGCTGCGTGCGAGCGGCCGGCTGCTGTCGCAGGAAGAGCAGGTACCGAGGAAATAACTCCAGCTCGGGCACGTTTGTTTTGCTGTTTTTGATCACCTAGGAAAGGTGTTTAAAGCACATTTGAGACACAGCTGTTGCAAATATGTAGAAAATCCCAATAAGAACAAGAAGTAATGATTAATGGTTAAAAAAGCAAACTATGTTTTACTAGGAGACAAGAAATGTTCTGAACTTCTTATGGGGTCTTAAGCAAATATCCACAGGAATAACATTGGAGTGATTTCTAAGCACTTTTTGAAGCTCATTAGTTGCAGACTGTCAAAAGCAAACACCTTATTTAGTGGAGCACAGCTTCCTGTACACCACCACAGAAAGAACATCGTTATAATTCCTGAAATATATGTGAATCTACAACGAACCTCATTAATTCTGCTCAGTGTATACTTCAATATGACATTTTGATATGTTGACCAAAAAAGCTGAAATTACCCCAGAACACAACCTGCGGCTTTTCAGTCACCATTTCTACAAATATTTTTCTGTCCAGATCCTCCCAAACACAGACACATAAAAATGGCAGGAACATCCACTGTTTTTGTGACCACGTGAAGCAGAAGAAAACACCCTGAAGTTGTGAGAAGCAATATAACGCACTGAAGTATCACGGTATCAAACTTCAGTTACAACAAAAACAATAGTGATGACATGTCCTGGAAAAAACCAACACAACAGTCCCCACTGCAGGTGTGAGACTGGGACTGTAAGTGCCTGTATCCACGGATTCAAGTGTTCAGGTAACCAAGTGTTGAAACATCCCTTCATTATGGATTGAAAAGCTAAAGTTGATATATACGTTATATTTATTTTGCAGACAGGATGCTCAAACTAAAACTTATTCTGGATAGAAGTCACTTTCCTAATGGCCCCGTGGCAAAGATCTCAAGCACATGAGTTTGTGCTGTGCATAAAGAGATGTGGCCTTTTCTGGATCATGAAAGGTGTTTGTTTCCATGGAGAATGTGTGGGAGGAGGGGAACAGAAGCCCGTGATTTTTCACTGTAAAATAATCGCCAGTTCTACGGCTAACAGACCAAATCATCAAAAATCATACCGCTAATTCTCTTTCATTTGTGACACTGAATATTTATGACACCAACCACCGAATCTCTATTGCTACCATAAAAAAAACAATCCCCCCAGTACATTTTTTAAGTGTAGCTCCTATAGCAGAACACCCAGTATGGAATAAACCAACCACTATATAGAATAAATACACCCAACAGAAATTAAAGGAAGTTTCCAAAGCCTCTAAGCGAACAGAGCAAATTACTTCAATATTTCTTGCTTCTAAGCTCAGCCTACTTTTTTATAAATTCAACATTAATAATTCAAGGCATGCCAGCTCCAGCTCCAAATCATTATGACCTGTTAATCGTTTTGCAGTATTACACAGAGAAAGAGAGATAGCTCAATAAATTGTGAGTAAATTATATGATTTAACAATGACTATTGCTATATAATTACTGCTTCTCTTTCAGAAATACTGTTGCTGTTTTAACTGCAACAAAAAAAAATCTCATTGGGATAACACAGGCTAATTATTAGTCCACTTAGTCAATTCCATTTAATTTATAGCACTTTCATATGTGGAAGTTATATCCTGCAATACATTCTGCATTGTGCTCAAAATTATTTTAATTAAAGACATTACAGCTTTAATATAGAAAATACTAGTGTTAGTTACAGAAAGTGAATTTCAATTCTTCAAGGGTTTTTTTTCCTCTTTTAACAAAACTTCTGTTGGCTGCAGAAGGTAAATCTTCTATGGTCATCTCCCGCTTCATCCAAAACCAGCGGTCTACATGAAAAGTCTTGCAGAGCGAGCTGGGAAAATGCCGCCTTAGGAATGGACCCGGGTAGGAGGGAACACATGAGGTTGTCCTTATTATTCTCAGTGGTTACGGCAAGACAACAGTGTCTATAATCACAACGTACCGGCCTGGGCAGGGACAGATTCGCTCCGTACCAATGGTAAAGTGCTCTCCAGACGGGTTCTGGTACCATTACGTAGTCCTTTCCTTCAACGAGCTGTGGAGATCGCTTTAATCTTCCGCCCTCCATTGTTAATGATGCAGCCTTGAAACAAAACGGGATTTTGTCAGATCTCAAGTGGAAAAAAAACAGTATACAGCTACAAGGATTTTAGTTCAGAAACGCAGAACACTGTTTAATTATCAGACAAAAAACTTTGTTACGTGACAAAGCAGTGTCAATTCAGAACTAGGCCACAAGCTGAAAAAACCCAACAGATTCAAAGCTGTGACGAACATACGCTAAAAGACACTTTTCCTGTATTCATATGATTGAGATGCATTTACCTTCACTGGTTCTTGTGTTACGAGGGGTTGGTTATCGATAGCTCCTGGTTTCTGAGGATTAAGTTGTAGCAAATTACTCCCATTGGTTCCAAGGAAACACTGGTTATTATTGTCCGAAGTATTATGCTGCTTAGCAAAACACACATCAGTCCCTGGTGTGCCAGGGTACAGAGTATCTGAAAAGAATACAAGGAAAAAATAAATCTCTATTTCAGTTCATGAGTCCGTAACATAAATAAATCAGTTAAACTGTTGTATTGGTTTTTATTGGTGTTTTTAAAAATCATTGTTGAAGAAATTTGCTGTCCTTCACACCTCAAGAAAACATGCAACTCTACCAAACTACAGAGTGACAAATATACCAGATCTCCCAGAAAAGATAAAGAAGTGGATATATGAGATCCAAATACCAAAGCAGATACTTAGACAAATAGTGGTTTAAACCATCCTAACTAGGTTTGCGTGAGCAAACGTTTGCTTGTTGTCTGGATGTTCAAATGTCAAACTCTCAAAAATCTTACATACAACTTGCCTCCCTTCCTGGCCTTCTGCTATTCCCCAACCCCACCCCAAAGAACGACCACTGTAATCTACCTACTTTATATTGAACTTACAGTTTTAAGGTACAGATTTAAAATAGCAGATGCAACACTCAGCTGTCTTATAAGAAAAAAAAACATCATCTCAAATTCTCACAAGAACTGACTGAAAATCACTACTAAAATAGCTTCTTCCACAGTCTCCTAGAATCTGCACAAACTCAATTAAATCACATGCCCTGTAAAACTGTAAGTACATTTGTCCTATTTTTATTCTGCTTCTTCCCTCTTTGTATTATCTGAGGTCACCCCATTGCAAGACACAGTACAATACCAACTAGGCGTGAGCTAGAAACCACTCATTGTGAAGGGGGGCGGAAAACGCACTCAGAAAATAAGTGATAGGACAAAAACGGCGTGGAAAAAATTCTGAAAACTAATCATAGCATAAAAGATGAATTGCTATTTAAACAAGACTCTTTCTTGTTTACCCACCACAGACTAAAAAACCCCAGTAATTCACTGACGTCCACATATAGGACACTTCTGCAATGTAAACCGCGTTATCTTTTTGCCTGGAGGAATCCATGCAGTGTCTAAGTTTTCTCAAAACCTGTTCTACGTTAAACCTCCAAGGAAATAAGATGTTATGCTTACTGCTGCTAGTAGACTCTGAGGCTTCTGATGCAGTAGAAATATTATCTGAAAACTTTTCTTCTGTTGCACTGAAGTAATTAAGACCTCCCACTTTGTCTTCTCCCTGTTCTGAAGTATTGGCTGCGGCAGCTACGAGCGAGTTCTTACCTCCACTCAAGACAGATGAAGGCTCTATCACAACAGGGTCTGCATCCTAAAATTGGTAGGCAAGTAGAAAAGTTAATTATAAGCCAATATCCAAGACTTTTAGCAGCAGCCAAACCAATCACCAAGATTCACAGCTGTGTGACCACTTTTGCATGTGACAATGAGCTTTAAAAAAACCAACTCGTATACATTTTCTTAAATTTAATTTTATTAAATATGCCTTATTTTGTAAAATTCATAGGGCTGCTTTTACCTGAATATTATAGTTGAAGGGTATTAAAGGGCACTCTGTAACTACAAGGTTTTAGTAGGACTCCTTTGATCAGCCTGGACTGGACTACTTCTCATCATTCCCTATAAATCACATTATATCAATTCCCTCCTTTCTTTGTGCAGAAAAGGCACAGTGTCTGTTTGTGGCCCAAGCAAAGTTAAAGCCAAAACAGGTAGCTTTATCATCAAATGGATCGATATATTTAAGCGAAATACTATTGTGAGAGCATGTTTTTATTCAAAAAAGTATTTTGGCACACAGGAATGATGAAAAAGTCCAGAAGGAGCTGACAGTTTAACAAAATTATAGCGGAAAGCTCATCATGTAACAGTGATTCAGCACAACAATTATTTTCCACTGAGAGGCAGAAGATGCTTAATTTCAAGCATTATTGGCTATGCAGTCATTTGCTCCCCACTCTTTTCTCTTCAAGACATTCACAAATACAAATAAATCACTTATTCGGTATAAATTATTAATCTACTTACATATTTGACATATTCTTTCCACTGGTGCCACCATGGCATCGCAATAAGAAACCAGTTGTGCCCCGGCTGAAGGCCGTACCTGCTTTCTCTTTCTAACCAGCCCCTGCATGTGAAGAATGAACAGCACAAAGCATCAGTTGAACCAGGGAAATCACAGTCCTCCTTTTGAAAATACTGGAAAGGTGATTCTGAAACCCATTTAAGGTTCGGAGCAAAACACGCACCTAATAATCTGTCCTTCCTCTTCTGGAGTGGCTGGTCGTAGCCCCAAAACTATATGGCATACCTGGAAAAAGAAAGTTATTCTTATTAACTACACCACTATGAAACAAGTGTTAGGTAAATGAAAGAAGAGAACAATTGTAGTGGGACTCTAGAGAAAATTCTTCTTAATTACATAGCAAAGATGACCTAAAATTGGACCAATCACTAAAAAATAAGTATTCTGAGCTATGAGGTTCGCAACCTGTTTCCACTGTTAAGACAAAGATACCAAGACTGTCAAATGCTCCAAGGCAAATTAAGGTCAACAGAAAATGATTTTTCATTATTTCCACATCTGGAGGACATGCTATGAAAGATCACAGTAATGACATGGATCAGATATACATTAACATGTCTATAGGTACTGGAGAGAGGGAATGAGGAATTGGGAGAAGGCAAGCGGGTGGAAGCTAAAGGTTTAAAAAAAAAAGAAAAGGAAAGGGGAAAAACAGGGAGAAGTGGTTACATAAAGGACTGGAAGGAAAATGAGCACATGAAATTCAGAGCAGTCCAACCAACCAGTCACCACTGAAAACGCTCTCGAAATTGCAGAACGTTCTCTGAATGCCTGATGCTTTTTTTTTTTTTCCCTCTTTTTTTCATTTTGAAAGAAATAGAGAAGAAAAAGGCACCACTCCCCAGACAGCCACTCGATTGGGTGGGGTTTTATCCCGAGTACAAGCCAGCAGTCCCAGAGGGCTCCTGTTCTACTCCTCCCAACACAACCAGCTGGCCGTGGCTGCAGTGTGGTGTCTGGTGTCCGGCTGGTCCATCCCAGAGCAGGGTTTGCTGAGCCGGGATCAGACCCTCTCCCACGGTAGGAGGAGGCTCAGCCGCCTCCTCACCCACACGCGTCTCAAACTGGCTGCTACTCCTAACATGATCTACAGGCTTTTCCTCACGTCTCTTTTGAGGCTGCTACTCCTAACATGATCTACGGGCTTTTCCTCACGTCTCTTTTGAGGCTATCAATTTGCATCTCAGCTGGAGATTTCTAATGACTGGCGAGATATCTTATTTAAATTTATATTACAGTGTGAGAGACCATTTCATATTCTGAATAAAACAAAAGCCATTAGCTGCTGGGAAGCAACAGATTTTCTAGCATGCATAACACAGCTGGCTCCGGTGTTTGTTTCGAAACTCATGTAACACTGTCCTAATATCAGGTTCTTCATACAAACTAACGCCACTGCAAACAAACCAATTTCTTGCCAAGCATTCCAAGGTGCCCCACTCGGACCGCTCAGCTTTTCTGTCTGCACAGGAGACACACAAGCTCACGACAGTTCAAACCAACGTCCAGACAAATCAAAGGCAGACTGTCCTGCACAGCACGGGACGTGGGGGCTTCGTTTGATAAAGTTATCGAAGGAAATAAAAATAAACGTCTAGCAGAAAGAAAAAATAAATTTGCTATTCGGTATGCTCTCTTAACAATTTCTTTTTTAAAAAACCTACACAGCTTCTTTCTGATGAAATATTTTTCTGCTACAACCTGACCCTGTAACTGATGAAGCTTCACTGGTAAGATGAGAATGGATCCCAGGGGTTCTCCCCAGCCCTCCCTGGAAGAACTGAGACTGGTATACGGGGCTGGAGTTGAATACTAATTCAGGGCAAATCTTCAAGGCTCCATTAGGATGATTATTATTTAAATTCAAAGTATCAGCCTCTACAGAAAATGGGTAAGGAACAAACTGCAGTGAAGGCAAATACTCTTCAGGGGTTATTTTCTGCACAAAGTGAGATACAGCTAAAATATAACTGGTTTAAGGATTTATAAAAATCCAGTTCAAGCTCAATTAAAACCAAATTCAGTACACACTTAATCCTCAGCTTCTGCACCACAATAGTGATATGATATCCCAGCTTTCAAGGGCTGCTCCACTAAGAAAGCTATGAAAGGTTCCTTAGACGGCCTTAATAGAAAATGTAAAGGGAAAGTGGTAGTAAAGAGTTAGAAATACCTTTTCTTATTTCTGGTGTCCCTTTCTCGGCAAAGATTTGCAAGAACAACTGTTTAAGAACAGAGTCTTTTTCTAATGGAAAATATAACTGCTGATACACTCGAAATTCCTTTTCATTTTATAACCAGTACACTATGTTCACTTTAACAAATAAGGCTTTAGGCATGCCCATACACTATATGAACATAATCAAATACAGAATCATTCTGTCAAGGAAATGTGGAATTGCAAAACCACGTAATTTACTGCAAAAGCCAAAACTGTAGGCACGGTGACACAAATGCTGATGCTGCACTTCCCGGCTGTGCAAAAAGCTCATGAGTTAATTACCATAATTTTCAAGTTTAAATTTCCTCTAAACATACCTGAAAAAGTAGATTTAAAAACTCGTTGGCAAGTGCACTCTTCACGCTCCATATCTGGTAGTCCTCCAGAGTGAGGTGTCCCAGCTTCGTTAAAGGGAGAAGGCAAGGGGAAGGAAAACACAAACCATTAACCTATTCCTGTTAAAATGATAAAGCCAGTAGCTTGATAAAAATTAGCACCTGCCGCTCTGATAATAAAAATTGATCCAATGAAAGAAGAAAAATCTGGTTTTAGCATAACATATGCAACCTGAAGAACCAAAAAGCTTTGAGGACAGAGGACGACTACGCGGAGCAGGTGACATTTGCTCGTGCTCTCCATCATTCAGATTTCGGATTCACGCTCAACTGCATAGTTGGACTTTCTCAAACCATGAAAGCAGCAGAAGCAGAATTTGACTGGTCAGGGCAACCACACAACACAGAATCACACAGAATCCCAGAATGTCAGGGGTTGGAAGGGACCTGGAAAGCTCATCCAGTGCAATCCCCCCATGGAGCAGGAACACCCAGATGAGGTTACACAGGAAGGTGTCCAGGCGGGTTGGAATGTCTGCAGAGAAGGAGACTCCACAACCCCCTGGGCAGCCTGGGCCAGGCTCTGCCACCCTCACTGAGAAGTTTCGTCTCAAATTTAAGTGGAACCTTTTGCGTTCCAGTTGGAGTGCAGAGTCGTGCATCCCTGCTCCAGCAGGGCGATTGGACTGGATGACCTTCTGAGGTCCCTTCCACTCCTTAACATTCTGTGATTCTGTGATTCTTTCTCTCACAGAACAATGTGGAAAATTTTAATGGAAAAACTGACATTTCTTGAAAGAGATTCTATTATTGACACATCTCTGCTTTAAAAAAAGCACAAGATTTTACTTTCTCATAAATCAAGTGAAGATACTAGGGTATAAAAATGACAAGGAAAGAACATGAAATTCCTACCTTTGTGGTATCATGCATATTCAAAATATCTTCTACAATTTCAGACAAATCCATGTCCAATTCCTTAACAAACAAAAGGATTAGAAAACAGTTAAATTCTCATCGCACTCGCTGGAGCAGCATGTGTTCAGAATACAAATGTAACTATAGCAATGCTGATGATACCTCTGCGTAATTCGCACCCGAGTCCTTCCAGACAGTTGCGTTTTTGTACCTGAGGTTTCTTTATATGCAGCAGCAGACACCAGAGTCGGACATTGCGCTTTGGTTAAGGGAAGTCTCGGTTACGCAAGGTAAGTTACATCAATACTGCTCCGCTAAGGCAGTTTGAGGAAGCTCGTGTTGCACCCAAGCCACGTTCAACCAACATTCAGACTCCTACTTTTGAAGTATGACTTTAAGAAACAGGAGCAAATTCATAAAGAACCAAGTACAACTTACAGGTATTTTATCAGTACGGTTATCTTTCCAGACCTCTAAAAGTGCAACCACCATTTCTTTAAGTTCAGTGCGAGACAACACACCATCCCGGTCGATGTCAAAAACCTTGAAGCAAACTGAGAGAAAAGGAAATTACTTTTCTGTGTTAAAACTACTCGATAACTCTTTTTTTTTCTTGTAGAATGTAAGTCTGCAGAGTCACAGGAAGATGATTTAGTGCTGACAGTTTTGATGAGGCAGGATGCATGTGTGGTAGTGAGGAAACGGAGCAGCTGTGTTTAATAAACTGAAATGTAGATTCCTGCAATTCTGTGCTGTGTTTTCTGATGTGACATAGCAGGGAACATATGTGCATCCGGAAATTTCCAGTGAACGAGAGCTCCTGAGTTGCAGCAATATGGCTTTGGAAAAGTACAGAACAAAGGTATTTGAAACATAAGAACCTTGCAGGGAACCAGCTGAAAACTGGACAGTAAAACAAGGCAGAACATGCTATTTACCACAAGACAATCAAATAGGACATTTGTTTTATATTATATATAATGAATAGATAAGTTCTTGCACTTTCTATATTGATACATGCTTCTGCATCATAATGCAGAACACTGTGATATAAATTCTGAACTGTATTTTTTTCCAGACAGGCTGATAATGTATATGAAGCTGTGGATCAGTTATAAAATATACAGAATTACGTTTAATCATCCTGTATAAAAGGCAGCCTAAGTATTTAAAATTCCTTTAGTTTCTTAACTTTTGAAGTCTGTTGCCTTTCACAGACACACACTTGTTCCGTGGAAACAATTTCCAAAATGTGGAAACAACTAAACTTCATTGCTCAAACTGAAAAACTTCTCTAAAACGAAGAGTTAACATTTTGCATACTTACACTTCTGTCTTTCTGCCAGGGGTCCCCGGCAACATGCTGAGAGCCCACAGGAAATTTCTTTAAAATCTATGTGATTGTCTCGGTTTTCATCAAAAGCATTAAACAAACCTGCAAACCACAAAAGCATCTCCTGTTACAGCATCTGCTGGAACAGCTGACAATCACACTTAGCATGACAGGAAGGGTAACGGTTGACCCTTGCAAGGACAAGTACAAACACTTATAACTAATTCTTACTAAGTGCAATAAAGACTGTTAAGCACTACCTAGATAATTTTAAAGGTGAAATAGCTCGCTGGTGTTCGGGTCGACAAAGGCAGGGGCAGAGTGGGGAGGGAAACAAGGATTCTAACAGCAGCCTCATTCTCATACCTTCCTCATCATGACTGATTTACAGAGTGCAAACCAGTGTGGTCAGGACAAGCAATTTCATAAAAGCTAAAGGACCAAAATCATAAAGGTAACTCAGATGCCAAATAATTTGGCTTTTCCAAAGCGCCTGATAGAAACTGCTATGAAAATCATTGAGTACCACTGCAAATTTGGCCTTCAGTGAGTCAGGAGTTTTGGTTATCAGCCTTCGGAAGATTTAAGAGTTCTCTTCATTCAGCACATGTAACTTTTTTTACCCCATAAATTCTTTTTTGTGACGATGACTCAGTTGTGCTGCCCACAGAAGACATACAGAATGGCCAGAAACCATTCAAGTTTCCCCATAACAGTAAATTTATATCACTAAGTAGACAAAACACATTTGCGAGCAAAAGGATGTGGGGATACATCCCTATTGAATCAAACACAAGTTCTAGTGTCCTAACAGCCTGCACCCACTGCAGATAAATTTCCCATCTTCTACTTACTTGTCAGTAAAGTTGAGCCTCTGGTGACAAAAAACTGTCACTCCAGGACTGCAGACAAAAACTAGCATGTAAATCGAATGTTACTTAATGTCCTTATGTTGTGCAGCAAAGGGCGGTTAGACAATTGCAACCTCCAGTTACTACCAGAGTGGCTTCAACTTGACCAGTTTGGTTATTAATGCATCTGTATTGCAACAAATAAATCTCCTGACCAAGTCTTCTGAACAAAATCTTCCTTAACTTACACTGTAAGGGAAGACAGTTCCATTGACTGCATGACAAACGTTCTGACTTGTATGCTGAATGGTCACTTAACAGATTAAACTCACATATGTCATTTAAAAAAATGATCTCCTATGTTATCTTGTTCAGGGATATCAGTATATTTTGTCATTACGGAATCTTAAGAAACACAGTTAAAAATTTTAAGCAACGACAAGTCAAATTATACAGAACGTTTGTTGTATTTCCTGACAACTACTAAGAATGCGACACACAGAAGCGTCACTTCCTTCATCATCCCAGATTCCCCAGCAAATAGAGACTTCTCAGGCATCTTTTCTCATTTTCGAACATTCCAAACGCAGTGGAACGAATCTCTGTAACTAAAGCTTAAAAGACATTTTAAACCAGGCCCACTTTTAAACCTCTGCAATGTGGGTGTCAGTGGCCATCAGGTACCGAACGCCACAGCACCGTCAGCTCCTCGCGCGTGTGCCGAACGCTCCGTACCTTCACTCAGAGACGGGTGGATGGGAGGGGAAACTAAGGGGGCAAACGTTTCCAAATCAAAACGTCCAGTTCTTGATTGAGCTTTTAGCAGCCAGTATCGTTTTTCGAGATCGATGATGTCGGATTCTTCCACTGTACAATCAACAAAATGAAAGGAGTTCAATAACACGTCATCAACGAGTGTTTAGAAAATACAGAAATGAACTTCTCCCACAATGCTTTTAACCTTTTTACATATGCAAATGTGCCACAACGGTGCTTTAGGTCAGTGCAAATTAATTGGTTCTCAAATAGATAAGTAATGACAAAGCTGTCTATATTAAGAACCACTAAGTGTGATCCCATTCCCAGATGGTTCTGAGCCTTTAAATCCACGCCAGCTTTCTAATAGGTTTAACTTGAGCTATTTGGCCTGGTTTAGTCTACAGAAACAATAATAATCCTATAAGGCTTAAGAACAGCAGAGACCCAAAAAAAGTTACACGTCAAACTGAAATGCTATTTATTTATTTTCCTATTTCTGTCATCAGGAGTAGTAATTCAATCAGAACAGTAACTTGGGTAACCTACAATAAGCATTTACTACTTGTAACTACCCAGCAGACACATCACGCAATGCACCACAAACTACACGATACCCTCATAAGGAGAAAGTCTGGAAAAAAAATTACGAAATATTAATATTTGAAGTAGTTAGAGGAGTGAAAGGGGTTTGCATCTTCCTGCAAAACACTTTTAGACAGTCTAACTAGAAAGAAAGAGTGAAAACACGTCCTCCTTTCCCTCTGTACGCGCAGACCATGGCCAGGCAGCCCGCGGCTGCGGGACACCCAGCGCTGCAGCTCCAGGGCTGCGGGACACGACACGGGACTGAAGTTCCAGCATTCTGCTGGGAATCAAAGTGCACTCGCCGAGTTCCAAGAACAGAAAGAAACAAAACGTAAAATAACGAATGAGAGGGAAAAGCCACTTTATGAGACAGCACCTTAAGTACAGGAAGAGAATCCCAGTAGCATTATAGCACCTAAACAACTGCACATAAAGGGCATGTTTGTACTGACATTTACAAGAATCGCACATATACATTATTGTCCTGATTAGCAAATACAAAAGCATTATGCAAACTCTCTTGAGCACAAGCATGTATATCACTTTGTTTCCTTGTAATCTACCCTTGTGACGAGGAAGAACAACAAACGTGTCAGTTGTGCTTCATTCTTGAACTGACGCAACACTGAGAACATTCTAAATGCGAAAGGAAGCTCACACGGGCTTCGTGAGGAGCAGATCTGCAGAAACCTGCTCTGACTGGCAGGTGCGCTATTTATCTTCAGTAATTAAGAATGGAAATGTTCTCTAGCAAAATAAAACATTCTCAAGTATCTCCAGCAGAAGCCAGTTGTAGTCTGCTTTTTAAATTGTACTTCACAGGTAGTTTCTACAGCACTAACGTAAATGCTTTGCCATTTTAATCTCAGAAAAGACGGGTTATCAGAAAGCAAC
The DNA here is from genome assembly GCF_036013475.1 of Columba livia. Taxonomy (NCBI): domain Eukaryota; kingdom Metazoa; phylum Chordata; class Aves; order Columbiformes; family Columbidae; genus Columba; species Columba livia. The sequence continues at coordinate 1,956,510 of NC_088621.1, forward strand.
TTATGTGCCTTTCTGCCAAGCAGTGGTTGCAATTACATGGTCATTTAAAAACCAAAGGATTTTCAAATAATCTTCAAAAGAATAGCTCATAAGTATTGGTATAAGTGCTACACCGGTAACAGTGACAAAATGTGACAAAACGCTGTTTTCTATTCACAATAACAAGGAATTGTAGCCCACTGCAATAGTTTCACTTACATAAAACAGAGAAAGACTTATGAGATTACAGCACACGTGAAAGTTTAACCCTGCGGCTGAAAAGCCAACTGTTACGTCATTTGATTTCTCCAGAGTGATTGTTCTGCACGTATTAATGAAATAGAACAAGGGCGAGTGTAGAGTCTTGAATCTGGGCAGGAACAACCCCAGGTTCCAGCATAAGTTGGGGAATGACCTATTAGAGAGCAGCGTAGGGGAAAGGGACCTGGGGGTCCTGGGGACAGCAGGGTGACCATGAGGTCATCCAGTCCCATCGAGGTCCCTTCCAATCCCTAACATTCTGTGAATCTCGTAAATCAACCTCGGTATACGTAGCGCACCATCCATTCCTCAGTAAATGTAAACTAAAAGGAAACTTGCAATTTATGATATATACACATAATAACATTTGTTGATGAAGTTTAAATCAAGTGTGAAGAAAGCAGACTGTACTTATTATCCAAATATACTAACATTTATGAAAACGCCAACTTCTTCTAAAGAGGTTTTATATGGACAAAGTATTTTACCTTAAAACTTTACTCCTAATGCCTGTTCAGATCACGACAGGAACTGAGAACTGGGCTTTCATTCTGTAGTTCAAGTTTCAAATAACTTCAGATGACTGTATACAATAGAGTCCAAACCATCAAAACAGACCGGCTTTCTAGGCCAAGTACATGCTCATTTTGTCAACTAAATCTATGAAACGATTATTCAAGGTCACATGGAGATATTACGCACCTGTGAAATTTAAGCATATACTACCAGTTTACTACCATCTGCTATTTTATGTCTCCCTCATCACTTGTCCATTACAAATATGAAAACCTTTCAGATACGAATAATTATGAGTCATGTTTCATAGTTCAGTTCTCGGAGAATTAGACTGATAATGTCAAGCACACCTCAAGCCACAGTCTTCATCTAGTGAAGGAAGAACAGGTAAACAAACACGGTCAGCAAAAATATGCAACTGAGAAACCGTAAATCTACTAAAAATGAGTTAATTTTAAACCAGCTGCCGTACTGTGATTGACCGTCAGGCTGCATGGCAGCGATAAACACTACAAAAAAAACCATCCTTCATTTTAATGCTATTTTCATGAAATGCACACCCTTCTTAAATATTACATAGGGAGCAAGCCATGAATTTTCTTCTGTCTTAATAAAAAAAACCAGTGTTTTCATTTCAGGCACTATCTACTAAATTCTTTACAACGCCAGAATTCACTCTGTATTTCAATATATTTTAGAGATGTAATTTTTACCCACCTATTGGTACAATCCTGTCTGGTTCGCAGCAGTAGAAGCATACCATATTCCAAACATTTTACCTGGAACTCGGCTTGTTCTCCTGTTTACCATGACATCCTGCACGCAAGCCCCGGCCCCAGCGGCACACAGAGCTCTTCATCGCGGCTGAGTCAGAACCACAGACCCAACGACCAAACACCAAACGGCATTTCTGACTAAATACGCTTTTTCGATGCTTTCGAATCAACACACAGAAGACTCTGGGACGTGGGCACAGAGGCTGCGTTGCAAGACATAAAATAGCCTGGGAGCTAAGAGGATAACGAAGTGGCAAGATGCAGATTAAGTGACACTGAGGCTGCTTCTTATTGGCCTAGTCTGCTGTAATCTTTCATCTTTTTCTTTTTTTCCCTAATTAAAAAGCAGACACACAGAGAAGGGAATATTGTAACTTCAACCAAGACCTTTGTGTGTGTCAGACACAATTACCCAGGTGTTTACCGAGCAGAATATAGATTATCAGTGCCTTAAGACGGGAACCCATACAGAAGAGTTATTAGACACCATGGTTGCTCTCAAAGCACAAGTGTTCAGGCACTTGGGAAAAAAAAAGCACGGAATGAAATGTGCACCTAAAGGCACATTTAATAAATCCAAAATCTTCAGAAGTGTCTTCTAGCGGCCTTCAATACATGACTAAGAGGTGATGTTTCAGAGCGGTACCACAGCTGAAGTGGGAAGGTACAGAACGTGTGTTTAACATCCAGACAAGCTTCTAGTGTGAGTGAAGTTACGGGATCTCTTCATTTCACTTTCCTTTTACATACTCACATCTTCATCTGACCATAAAGCCCTACAGGTTTATAAATCCATCTCTGACAGGTTATTTCCACACCACTGAGTTGGTGTTCTACCATGTTTCAAAAACTCTTCCACTTCAACCATGTTGTCTGGTTGTCCAGGGCTTCTCTCATTGATTATGTTAAATTAGCAATAACCGTGTGTTCTAAAAGGTAATCATCATACTGATTACAGACTGTCTTATTGCATCTCAGTACATAAGAGCTGTCAGAAAAAAAGAGCATTTTGATGCATTTTTCAGGCAACAGAAGAGAGCCTCTTCAATTCAAAGCAGAATTAGGATGCTATTTAGCAAGGAACCAGATAACAAAGCAGCACAAATTACGTGGTCTGTCAGTTTGAAACCAGGAACTCCTCTGACAAATGGGACTATTCTCCCCACAGAAAAGGACTGAAAACCTGAGTATATAAGCCCACTTGGACTTAGAGCACCAGAGAAGATTAAATGTTTAATTCATAATTATTACGGATGTATAATGATTTGGGGGAGTATTTAGGATAATTTACATGCTCCACTACAGTGCTGTTCAATACCTGAGAAAATCCCAACTACTGCTAGTTGGTCAGTACTCAGGTGTAGGACAGACCCATATTCCTGAAACTGGTTTTTAGGAACAAAAGTCCAAGAGGAACTTAAGTTATTTTGGTAGCTTTCAGATGAAATGATTCATATTTATGATTTAAGTGAAATGGAACAAAATTTGATTAAAAGCAGTAAGTGTGTGCGACTTTCTGGAACTTCAAAATTTCACTTCTAATTATGTTTTGAGAAATGTAATTAAAGCCATCTGCGTTTAAAAAAAATCTTATTTACAAATGAAAAATCAGAGTTCCCTTTTTCCCTGCTACCTTGGTTCATCAAGCAAATTTAAATGGAGTCACTGATGCTTTGCAATAAAATGTTCGCTGTCTGTTTCTAAATCAATGTTAATAACTTTCACTATTTTTATCACCGCTATTTTTCACGTCTCTGACATATTATTCAAGACGTTTGATGGGAAGCACACTGCGAGAGGAGGTACGGCTTGGCAGGAGGGTCTGAAGCTTGAGTCGGGAGTGGGCGACGCTGCGACCCAGTCGAGAAACTCAGAATGGCACTAGCAAGTTTCACAAGTTACGTTTCATTTTACAGCTTTACTCACAGTGTGTGACTCCAGCCAGGGTTTGGTAGAAGGTGGGGGTATCGCTGTCGTCGGTCAGTGTCACATACACACCTCCAGACAGCAGCCAGCGGGAAAACGTGAAAGCATCTTTGTTGTGCAACAGCCAAACCCTGAACTTCTCATAGTTTACCTTTTCACCCTATAAGAACAAAAAAGAAAATATGAACTGTTTTTCTCTGCTTTCTCAGTACCAGTAAACAGGAACCATCCAGCTGCATGAACAAGAATTGGGACGATCTATAAAAATAAGTACTAAAATAACTTTTTTTTCTTGGGAGCCACGCCTGTTTTTCCATTTCTTTCTGAAATACAGCACTGGGAGGGAAATCAGACTCCTCAGCTCTCTCTGCATTTCGGCCACCTACTCAATGTGGCCTTTGGAAAGTCATTTACTCTGAATCTCAGGTTAAGGGCATCAGAAGAAAAATGGTTGCTTACAACTCGAAATAAGAGAGGTTATATTTATGAATTTAAATTTATTATGATAGATAAAAGCTCTTATGTGCCAAATGACAGGTGCTATAAAATCACCGACATTCTTGAAGAGGAGGTAGGTGAGGATGTGGTGCAAGGCCCATTTTCAAGGCCACATAGAAAGAGGCAGTTGACCCCACGCCTCAAAACCACCTCAAATAAGAAAGAAAGAAGGGTAATTGGAGTAGGCAACTCCCTTCTGAGAGGGACGGAGGGCCCAATCTGCAGAACTGACCCTCATTGTAGGGAAGCGTACAGTCTACCTGGAGCCCAGATCAGGGACATCACCAGGACACTTCCCAGTCTGGTGCACCCAACTGACTCCTACCCACTGCTGATCTTCCAGACAGATGGGGAGGAAGCTGCATCCCGCAGTCCGAGGGGAATGAAGAAAGATTTCAAGGCCTTGGGACAGATGGTAAAAGAGTCTGGGGCTCAAGTGATTTTCTCTTCCCTCCTTCCAGTTTTGGGTGATGATATGGGACGGAATAGAAAATCCCAGTCTGTAAACAATTGGCTCCAGGACTGATGCTACAGGCAGGGCTTTGGGTTCTTTGATAACGGCTGGTTTTACAAGACACCAGTCCAAACAGTGATACATGGGAAAGGTTTATCTTGCAGGGGCAAAAGGATGCTGGGACAGGAATTAGCAGGGCTCATTTGGAGAGCTTTAACTACACTCAAAGGGGGATGGGGTTGTAGCTGGGCTTGCATCAGTGGGGCATCACTCGAGTTTGTGAAGGCTGGGAGGACCCCCATACCCCTGGGGTGAAATCGGAGTGCTGAGCTCGCTCTCTGAAATGCCTGTACACTAATGCGTGCAGCATGGGGAATAAGCAGGAGGAGTTAGAAACCTGTGTTAGGGCAGGAGATTATGACCTGGTGGCAATTACAGAGACATGGTGGGACAGCTCACATGACTGGAATGTGGGCATGGATGGCTGTGTCCTTTTCAGGAAAGACAGGCCAGCCAGGCGTGCTGGTGGAGTTGCTCTTTACGTGAGAGAGCAACTACAATGTATTGAGTATTGTCCAGGCACAGATGAGGAGTGAGATGAGAGTCTATGGGTGAAAGTTAAGGGGCAGCATGGCAAGGGTGATACTATTGTCTGTGTCTATTAGAGGCCACCTGATCAGGGTGAGGAAGTTGATGAGGCCTCTACAGACAGCTGAGAGCAGCCTCACAATCACAGACCCTGGTTGTGGTGGGGGATTTGAACTTCCTTGGCCTTTGGCCTTTTCAGGCAGTTGCTGGGGGAAACCCATGGGCAAGGCTGCATGAAGGTAAAGGGGCCCAAGATAGCTGGTTAGTGTTCAGGGACTGTTTCTACTGGGCACAAGATCAGAGCATCCCTACACGTAGGAAGTCAAGGAAGGGAGCCAGGAGACCAGTGTGGTTAAACAGGGAACTGCTGGAGAAGTACCTATAAAACATCACTCTTGAGAGCACAAACTCATCCGTCGTACAGCAGCAGAAACATTAAACTTTCCCACTCTCCAGCCATGACCGGCTATGATTAACAGCCCAGTAAATTTTGCTAAGTGGGTTATTACACTATTTTCATTTTAAAAGAAAAATCAATATACAGCATTTTCTTGAGCAGGAAAATGGTATGAGGCCAGATTGATACTCCTCTTCCTGCAAGTCTTCATAAAGTATTTCTGGATTTCTTGGACAGTGTGCAATTAACTCCTAGGGTATAATTCATCTCGCCATATTGACGGGAAATTATAAATAGGAAATACTGAAGTGGGTCAGCTCCAGAAATTGGCCTGCAGTATACATATGATTTATGGTTCCAGCCAAGAATGAAGAATGTAATCACTGCCCACAGAGCCAAGATGATACCCCTGCCAGATTAGAGGCGTCTGCCTCAGCCAGTGCCCATAACCAAAGTCATCTTCAATAGAATACAATAAAAATTAAGGTAATTAAGTAATCTAATATCCACAAATGAAGCTTCTAGTCAATCAGTGTTTCAGTGGAATGTATAACAAGGACTAGATTTTGCTGATTTGTAGTCCTCTGATACCGAAT